>NC_052639.1:27429526-27729526 GCF_016161935.1 Mauremys reevesii
ACCCCCAGGTTAAAAACTGTTCCTGCTCTGGGCTATACAGGATGTTCTCTGTTGAGAGTATAGCTCAGTGGGTGAATGTTTCTGTAGGGTAATGGGTTCCTAGTCCACTCCAAATGAGTCCCTTTAAAGAAACTTTTTCAAATGAAAATCGATTTCCACACCCATCTCCAGTATGTTCAGGAGTTCGCTGAAGTTGAGGGGGCTTGAAATGAATTTAAACACTATTTTCCTATGCAAATGAATAAAGACTCCAGCAGAGCTGCCCAGCAGCTGAAATCAGTTCCAGTCCTCAGCGTCTCTAAGAGGGACACTCGGTAGCTGAGGCATGTGGGACACCTCTGGGATGATGACAGGAGAAAAATGCTGGATTCAATGAAAGCAGAGACCATAGGAGGAGAAGGTGAATGGCACCACCACACAAAGTCATAACACTCAGACACGCGGCTTCACTGTCACTACCACAGTGTTTTCCATCATTTATATCCAGGGGTGAAAGTACCTGACAGGACTTACCGGGTACTGCCGAGTCCTGAGGGGGCGTGGCCTCAATCCAGAAGGGGGCGTGTCCTCATCTGGAAGGGGGCGTGGCCTCAAGATTTAAAGGCCCTGAGTACCAGCTGTGGCTGAGACCAAGGGCCTTTACATGAACCAGGGCCTCCCAGCGCAGAGGTAGCCCTTTAACCCTGGCCCTGCCCAGCCACCAGAGCCGCCGTGGGCCGGATTCAAAGGGCTCTGGCTGATCAAGAGCCAAGAGCCCAGAGCTCCTGAATCATCAAAGCCTGGCGCCGGAGCCGCTGGTGGGGGGTTTAGCGTCGGGCTGCCAGCTGTGGCGGGGAGCCTAGAGCTCAATCCCTGACAGCAAAGCCGTGCAGTCCGCACGCGACATTGGTTTCTGCTAAGCCGCTATGCCGTACCAGCTTGTACCAGCTTACTTTCACCTCTGTTTCTATCCTAAGGAACACACCCTCCCCTCCCCACGCACTGTCACACACAACCTTCTCCCTTGAGCCCCATCCAACCCTCCCCACACACGCCACGGGACACAGCCTCGGTGACTCACCCCGATGGGGGCTTGTCTCTGCATCTCCCAACAGGGGAGCAGGGAGCCGAAAGGGCCACAGGAGACCAGTGGAGCTAGGCAGGATAGGAAAGACTTCCTCCCTTTCCTTCCTCCCTGAGTCCCGTTAATCTCACCCATCAGATGCTCCAGCACCAGGTGGGCTCAAAGCACCAACCTTCCTGAGCAACGGAAGGGGGAACCAGCTCTTTCACATGGAAGGAGGCTCCCACTCTCTGCTGCTGCCATTCTGCAGCCTTCATATGGATTTGTATTAGCTAATGCAACCCCACTCCTCTAATCCAGCCATGAAACATGGAGACAAGCTCCTGAAAGCAGGCCCAGTGGTGCAATGGGTTAGTGCCCAGTACTTACAGAGCAGTGCTGAGTGGAGGATGCTGAGGTTGTGAGTTCAAACCTCACCTGCAGCCCTAGTTTCCTTTAAGCAAATGGCTTCTGCCAATCAGTTTGCTCTGCAGAAAATACAATTCCTGCTCAGAAGACACTGAGGTCCCCTTGCTTTACAGAGAGCAGGGCAGATTCCACAGATCTACCAGGCTCTGCCCTCCACCAGCTGCCTGTGTCAGGAGGGGTCAGGCAGAACCCAGAGCACTCCCCCTCAGTCTTTGCTCCCCAAACCACCTGTGTGCTCACCTCTTCGCTGTGAGACTCAAACCCTGCCTGGCTTGCTGTATGCTGGTGTGGTTTTCATCTGTCACGTTGATGTGCATGTGGGTCCTGTGTGATTTTGGTGGATGTCTTGCATAGTTCTGTGTGCATGGATGTGTGTATGATTTTTGCATTAATATTGTTTTTTGCTTTGTATTCTTTTGATATGTGGGTTTTGTGTTTCCTGTTGTGGGCTTTTGCTGTATTTTTGGTGTGGATTTGTTCTTTCTATATTTTGTGAGGTTTTCCTTTTGTGTATATGGCTCTGTGTGCTGTGTGGGTTTGGTTTTTGTTATGTCTGTGTGGGCCTGTGCAGTGTGTGATTTTCTCATTCTCTGTGTGCGTGTTTGTCTCTCTGTTTGTATCTTCATGTGTAAATTCACTGGAACTTTTCAAAATCTGCACAGCTTTGCCAATTTTCACCAGGAATTTTTCTCCATTAACAAATTCTCTTGGTTGTTCCTACCCGTTGGTGACCATTGCCCCAGGGGCCTGTCAGTCTCAGGGTCCTGATTTCCCATTGGCCCTTCCCCTTCTATTGGGACTGGGAACTAGCCAACCAAATCCTACTAAAGCTTAGGTGAGGTGCCACAGTCTCATACGTCACAGCTCCTGTGAGAGAGTCACCAACGTCCCGGAGAGAACAGTACAAGCTGTCCCATGGTAAAGGGCAGCACCAGTGACTCTGAATCCTGCAATCTGAGTTCAAATCTCAGTGGCACCTTTGTGTTAGCTGGGTGGTAAAGATCTGGTGCTCAAAGTGCTTTCCTGTCTCCAGCTATACAAAAAGTGGGTCATTTCCTGCTGGAGCACATCCCTTTCCCACCAGAGCCAGGTCTTGGTGGGGTTTGTAGCGGCTCAGTGGTTGGGATTCTACTGCTTCACCTGATGCCCACAAGTCTGGTGCTTGTAAAGACTTTTCCTCTTGCTCACATGGCACTTGAAGAAAGCAGTGCCAGGCCAGGCTTGATAGGCAGGAGGGAGGCAGAGTCCCAGGCTGGAGCCCAGCACACCTCTCCTCCTCTGGGCACCTGGAGCAGAGGCGGCTGGTGCTGACAGCTCTGAGGGAAGGCTTATAAGCCACAGAGCGACTGAGGGCGGGGCCAGACGAGGACAGGACCATGCCTATGTGTGGCCAGCAGACAGGCAACAAGACTCCCGGCCAGCCTGCTCCTGCCATGCCAATCTCCCACTGAAGGCCACCTCAAGTAGGACCACCAGGCGCGGGGTGGCTGCTGATGCCTGTGTCCAAACATCAGTAGACGGGTAGAGCAGGGCCAGCTCTGGTGGGGCCTCTTGACTGTTCCATACTCCATGCCTACTTTTGCAGTGGGGCAGGAGGATGTTATCCCTAAGAGGGTTTTTCTCCAGCTGGGTGAGGAAGTAGAGAAACATCCAGCTCCTAAGGCGCTTATGGTAGCAACCCCCAAGCACAGGGACAGAGGAAACTTGCTCCACACGCGAGTCTGGCAGCTGTCCATTCTCTTTGGGAATCTGTGGGAACAGCAAAGGCTAGGACTGAAGTACCTGGGGCTCTATGCCCCAGCCTTGTGACATCCATCCCCAACCCTTCCCGGGCTTCTAGCTGAAGGTATAACTGGCCTGAGTATTGTTAAAGAGGTTCCAGATTTGAAAGGAGCAGGACTTTCAGCACGAAGGTAAACTGCATCAACACAACCACAAAGGAATGGACCCTCAAGTTTTAACGAACAGCACCTTATCCATTAAGCCATACGCTTCTCATGTGCTTCTTGAAAAAGGTGGATACTGTGCTCTTGGGTCACCATTGAGGGCGGGCGAGACTTCTGGTACAAGAAGTCTGAGTTCCAGGAGATGTGAGACTTAATTATGGGCCAGGTGCAGGGCTTTGACAGGGAGGCTCAGGCATGGGGATTGGGGTGCAGCGGACGGACCGGCTGTCTAGCTGTGGAGATTTAGTCGCACTGAGGCACAGGAGGGAGGAGGAGGAGGAATCCTGCTGACAGGCAGTGGCTGTGCAGAAAGAGGAGGAGTTCTGGGACTTTCTTTGCCTCTCTTTGCCTGCCTGCTCACTCCTGTGGTGAACGGTGAAGATGCTCTAACAAGCCCAGGTAGCTCAGGTGGTAGAGCATCAGGCTTTAATCTGAGGGGCCAGGGTTCAAGCCCCTGTCTGCGTGCTCAGCTTTTAAGTTGCCTTGTGTTCCAGGAGCCAAATTCTGTTCACAGCCACATGCGGATTCCCAAAAGCTGTGGCCATTTCTGAAAGGCCTTTCCTTAGCAATCAGGAGAGAGGTCACATCCACAGGAGCAGGTGTAGAAAGCACAGTCTCTGGCTGCCAGGAAGCGGTGTGCCAACATAGTGTTCTCTACAATGGCGATCGATCGTAATCAGCACCCCAGTTCCAGCACCCAGGCAGCCAGCACAGCCTCTGCCCAGCTGCCCTCCTGCTGAGTGAGCACACAGCCTGCATCTCCTCAGCCCAAATACCCACTGGGGCAGAACCCCTCCCTGCCCATGCAGTGATCTTTCCTGTCCCCCTCCTCCCATGCATTCGGGGCTGGGCCCTGCCAGTCTCCTTCCTCTCCTCCTCAGCCCTTCCCCTCTCCCTGCTTCTCTCTGCCCCCCCTTCTCCCCAGCAATCTCCCCTGCCCTTCTCCCCTCAGTTCCTTCCTCCAGGGGGGTCTTCCGATGGGTCTCTCCCGCCCCCCTCCTGCTGCCGCTGGGTCTATGGGCTGCCCTGCCCTCCAGCTGGCCCCTCCTCCTGCCAGGCTGTCCATGTGCTGGCTGTGCGCAGGGCTGGGGCCGCCCAGGTCTCTCTGCCAGAAAAAAATCTGTGATCACAATCGCGGGAGGCCCTTGCTCACCCACTGTGCAGCCCTCCCAGCTGCGGGGACCCTCCACAGCTGGATCCTGCCCCACCCCGACAGGCCCTTCCTGGTGCCGCCTCTCCCTGCTCTGACCCTGGGCCCCACTCTGGCTGCAGCTGGGCTGTGCCTGCCGCCCTCTGGCAGAACCAAAGTGACTGGCTCTGAACCGGCCTGTCTGACCACTCACTCTTGACCACAGGGGGTTCTCGTGTGGACAGCATGTCCTAGGGAGGGTGGCCGGGAGGGGTTTCCTGTGCTGAGTCCCTGTGCCCAGACACTGGTTGTTGGGAGGCAGGGCCTGGGAATCCCTCTGCCCTTCACTCACTCTGCAGAGCCAGGATGGAACCTCAGGGCTGCCCTGTGCTCTGACAAGAACCCAGGGGTCCTGGTGCCCAGCTCCACTAAACCATCTATTGGGGCAGGTTCACCACTCACAAGCCCACTGCTGAAAGCTCGACGACGGGGATTCACCCATGAAAGCCATGGACTGTTCTATGAGGAGCACTTTTTGCTTTTACAGATCCGGCACATCTGCCCTGCCCCCCTCCAACCGTGGGGGGCACCAGCACTGTGCCGGGTCGTGATGGGAAATTGTCCAAGCTGGCCCAGGAGAGGGGTCCCTGCTGCCCCTGCTGGTGGAGTGTGTGTGTGTGTGCATCTGTGACAGGGCAGTGTGTCACAACCACTAAACCAGGATGCTGCAGCATTTATCACACACACACACACACACATACATACTCACACCGCAAGACAAACAGAACACTCACACACCCAGACAGACACTGCTAGCCCACCCCAAAGAGAGCAACAATCACCCCCAGCCACACTCACAATCCCCCCACACACACACCTTCTCGTCGTCTCAGAGAATGACAGCCCCTACAGCTCCTGCCCCACACAGCATGTGCCCACTGCCACTGGACACTCATGCACAATGACTGGATGCCATGCTGACCCCTGAGTCTGCAGCTGGCTTGTGCACCTGCAGCACACCACAGCCCAGAACAGCATGCCCCCTGCCAGACCAGCACACCTGAGCCTCGCCCCACGGTGCAGACCTCCAGTGTGCAGAGGCCCCACAGTCACCAGCCCCTGCCATGGGGAAGGCAGGGAGCACTGCACCTGGGCTGGAGAAGGGCAGCCAGCCAGCCCGCAGATGGGCAGAAGCATGCACACACACAATGGTGCACATACAGAATGCACACACACAATGAAAGATACACACACAGCCTCATAGCACACACACACTTGCATACACAGGGAGCAGACAGCCGACACAAGCCACACCCACTTCCTGCAGAGGAGAGAGCCATCCCCACGGAGGCCTGGGACCAGCTCTCTGCTTGCCCCCACGGAGGCCTGGGCTGAGCTGCACCTGCTCCCCTGGGGCGAGGGGAGAACCAGGGCAGCTGCACCAGGCTGGGGAGGAATACCACACAGGCTGGGGCTGGGGGCTGGGAGCAGGGAGCCGGAGAGCCGGGCAGGCAGCCAGCCCCTGCAGCACTCAGCCCCTGCCCTGCCCCAGCTGACCTGGGCTCCTCCCCTGCGCTGCCAATCAGCTGTTTAGTGCCGCAAGCCTGGAAGGGGAGGAGAATTAGAGCGCGGCGTCAGCTGGGCAGAAGACGGAGCAGAGGTGAGCTGGGACAGGGAGAGTGGTGCACGCCCCCATTGCTTGCTGCAGGCAGCCCTCCCAAACCTCCCAGCCCCTGCCCCAGCTCACCTCCACCCACTGCCTCCCTGAGTGCGATTTTTGGTGCTGCCCAACCACTGGAGTGGAGGGTGCTAGCCTAGTGGCAGTGCGGCTGGCCACTGCCTAGCATGGGATTCCCTGAGACTCCACCCAGCAGCACAGCCTGCCTCCACTCCACTGCACCTGAGACATTTGCCAACCACTGCCCTGGAGGCCCCTCAGCTGACCTGGCCAGTGTCTGCACAGCAAAGAGTCCTGTGGCACCTTATAGACTAACAGACGTACTGAGCATCGCTGTGGGGCAGCATGCCTGCCACCTAGCCAGAGGACTGTCCATGCCTTTAAGTGCCCAAGCTCCTCAGTCTTCTGACCTGCACAGATTGAGTAGCTTCCTGGCTTTCCCTTGAAAGCAGGGTTGTGCTGTGGGGAACCCCACTCTGGGGAATCTTCAGGCCCTTTTCACAGAGTCTCTGGGGATTCCTTTACCTGGGGCAAATGGGCTGCTGCCCAGGTGTGACTTTTCTTCAATTCTGCCTGTGCTTCCCTTCGCGCCTGGGAGCCTTTTCTGTCCTTGCAGCTGGGACAGCCTTCCTGGGGTGCTCAGCCAAAGGAGCCTTGAGTTCTGCCCCAGAGCAGCACCAGCTGCCTGGTTCCCAGCCTGCCAGGTGCTCACCGCTTTGCAGAGCTTGGCTGCCAGGCATGGCTGCCCCTGTGTGGTGGGTGGGTGCGCCTGGCTGGGTGCTGGTGCCTGTCTGAGCCTCTGCTCCTCCCAGCCTGCTGACCTCAATTGTCCCCTTTGGGGGCTGCCTTCCCCTGGCCATCAGAGCATCACAGCCGCTCTGCTCTGGTGTGTTTGGACAGAGGTGCTGCCTAGTTCTGAAGTTTGCTGTGTGTTTGTCCAGTGGTTTGCATGAGGACTCAGTGTTCCCAGGTGTTGCTGGTTTAACGAGGGGGAAAGGGGTTTGCTACAGAAGACCCCAGGACTTGACTGTGATGGCCAGTGACCCAGAGACTGGTTCTACAGAAGAGGGGAGCCAGAGACAGCCCAGGAGAAATGGGCCCTGTGGACCAAACCAACCTGTTCCAGCCCAGGAGAGAGAGGGGAGAGACAACCCATGGACCTTGGAGGAAAAGACAAACAGGAAGAGGGAGCCCACCTGGGCTGGAAGGGGGCTTGGGGCTGGGGAGGAGAGCAGGCTGGGACAGAGCCACCTGAGAGTTTCCTGTGCTGTGCACCAGGCCAACCCTCCTGTTTTACGCTGGCTGAGAGTCTGCTGAGGCCTCATTTTCGCTGAGGAGGCTCCCTCACCACAGCTGAAATCAGGAGAGCTGTGTGAAGTGCAGGGCCCCAGGGCCTGAACAGGGGAACAACACCCAGGACTTTTAAAAATGGGAGGGCTCTGCCTTGCCACTTGTAATGACCGTAAGGGCAAGTGAGGGAGGAGAGCAGTGAGCAGGAGGAAGGGGCAGCATAGGAGTCTATCCAGCTCAGAATCTTGTTTTCTCACAGTAGCCAATACCAGGTCTCCCAAAGCCACTCCTCAAGGCAGCACTGGGAGTTGAACCCAGGATCTTCTGTTTACAAAACAGGCACTTTAACCAGCTAAGCCATGGTACCTGCTGTTATTTAAAGCATCGTGTCTGCCCACACCTGACTCTCTGCCAATCCCCACTGGGACCTGACAAGTGTTGCTCCTGTTTGGATTGTGTAAAGCAGAGTGAGCAGCTGAAGTTTTGCTCCCAAGGTGTGTGATTCTTTGGACAGGTCTACACTACAAAATTTGGTTGGTGTAATTACATTACTTAGGCTGGCAATGCAGTTATATCAACCTAATCCCAGTGTAGAATCATAGAATATCAGAGTTAGAAAGGACCTCAAGAAATCATCTAGTCCAAACCCCTGCTCAAAGCAGGACCACTCCTGTGACAGTTTTTGCCCCAATCCCTAAATGGCCCCCTCAAGGATTGAACTCATAACCTGAGATTTAGCAAGCCAATGTACAAACCATTGAGCTATTCCTCCCTCCAGATGGTGACTCAACTGTCAGAACTTTCTGGAGCAATGAAATGGGAGGGCCCAGCCTCTGTAGCAGAATGCAGGGCCGCGAGTTCACGCAGGCATGGTGGATACTGGTGGAGGCCAGCTGCAGTGATATAATGACCAGCAGCATTTACACTGACAATTTGTCTTAAGTTTGCTGCAAAAGCTCTAGACCTCTCGTCAAGGTGTTTTATTTTGTCACCAAAACAGGGCAGTTTTGTCGCCAGACGTGGTATTGCAGTGTGTGTACCAGCCACAAGCTGCCAGCCGAGGAGCATTGTGTGTTTTTCACACCTGAGCAATATAATGATGCTGAAATAACTTTGTAGTGCAGACATGGCCAAAGATTCACACACACACACACACACACACACACACACACACACAGCTTGCAAGGAAAAGCTCACCTGCTTCTCTGCTTTGCAGAATCCAAACACATGCAAAGCATGTCAGGCCCTGGTGGAGCTGTCAGGGAGTCAGCTGTGGGCATCACTGTGCCTTAGCTCTAGGTAGGCACCATGGCTTAGCTGGCTAAAGCACCTACCTTCTAAACAAGAGATCCTGAGTTCAACTCCCAGTGGTGCCTTGTTGAGTAACTCTTTGGGTACCTGATATTAGCTGCTGTCAGAGGACAAAATACAGCATTAGGTGGGCCTTTGGTCAGCCCAGGGTGGCTGTTTTTATGGTTTAAATTACACTCACAGGCACTGATAACAGAGTTACTGAAAGTTTGGGAGTTAAGAGCTGATAGGTCAGTGTTCCAGCCCATCACAGATGACCTTCCCTCTGGGACAGGGGCAGGTCTTAGATCTCACAAAATGCTCATTGGAGACAGAATCTGTGGGCAGCTCATTTTGAGTTTCCACCCAGGATTGAGTCCTGCTTCGTGCACCGTGTGAGAATGAAAATCCTAAACCACCCTTTGGAAATAACGGTTGTGCAGGACATGTTATTGTCCCTGTCCCAAAGCAGACAGACCAATGGAGAAATGCCATTGACTCCAGGCAATACTCACTGCCATTTTACCTTTTCACTTTGCTAAACTCCTCCCAACTTTGAGGGCTCCCAGAACCTGATATTGAGCTTGAGCTGAGATGTCTACAGTGCAAATTTACCACCCCATGGCCTCAGCCTGGGAGCCTGCACTGGCACGGGAGGCCTGGGTGTTTCCATTATGTGTGGACATAGCCTAGCATTATGTCTACACTGCCATTAACCACCCAAGTCACTATTCTCAAACCCTGGGTCAGTTGATTCAGGCTTGTGGGGCTTGTGCTGCAGGGTTATAAAATTACAGTGTAGACATTGGGCTTCAGCCCAGCCTCCAAGACCCACGAGGTGAGGGTCTCAGAGCCTGGGCTCCAGTCTGAGCCCCAGGAGCCCAAATCAGATCATCCAGGCCAGCCGGGCCACAGGATTTTATCACAGTCTAGATGCCCTCTCAGGTATGTCTACACTGCAATGTAAGCCCAGGGTTAGCAGAAGTCATGTCAGCAGCCCCAACACATAAACATAAACCATGAGGAAAGACCCACCCCAAATAAGCTAGGCAGTGTCCTTCTCCCTACGGTTCATAAGTCCAGCAACCAAAAGTCCTTTAACATGAGCCATCCTCTCCCACCCCACTACAGCTGTTGTCCTTAGTCAGTGCAAGCCCAGAGGTGCCTCTGTAGAGTTCACCTGCCTGCCTGGGTGGGAAAGGGGGAAAATAAGAAGGCACCGTACTCACTGTGTTGTCTAGGGACTCCACTCATCCCTCCACTGCCACCCTGTCCTAACATTGATCTAACCCCTAAATTTTAGCATTGGGACCCAGTCCCCAGCCTCACTCCCAACCAGAGCCTGCTCCTCTTCACCCTTCTCCTCTGTCCCAACCTCCACAGCCCTCCTATTCCCAGTGCCCTCAATCCCAAACTCCACAGGCCCCCGCCTCACGCTGCTCCTCAATCCCAACCCACAGCTCCTCCTCTTCCCTCCAGTAGGTGCTTCAGAGCCCCTCAGGAAGATTTTCTTGCAAGGTTTCGTGTATGAGTCTGCATGTGGATTTACAGTATGTTGGAAATAGGCTTGGGTTGCTTGCCGAAATGATCACTTGTGGCTGGTGTTGCATTCCCAGTCTCCATGTTATTGGGGCAGGAGAAACAAAGAGTTGTTATCCTCGATGTGTGAACCAGGACTCAACCCTGGGTGGAAACTAAATGAGCTGCCCACAGATTCTGGCAGCCACAATGAGCATTTGGTGCGAGAGCTCAAACCTGCCTCTGTCCCAGAGGAGGGTTCATCCACGAGGGGCTTGGCCCACTGACCTATCAGCTCTTAAATCCCAAACTTTCAGTAATTTATTATCAGTGCCTGTGAGTGTAATTTAAACCATAAGAAAACCACACTGGAGGCTAGACCAAAGGTCCATCTAGCTCTGTATTTGTCTTCTGACAGTAGCCAATACCAGGTGCTCTCAAAACATCTCAACAAGGCACCACTGGGAGTTGAACCCAGGATCTCTTGTTTACAAAACAGGTACTTTAACCAGCTAAACCATAGAGCCTGCCTGTGACTAAGGTACAGTGTCTGCTCACACCTGACTCCCTGGCCCCACCTGGCCCACAAAAGCAGAGGAGCAGGTGAGGTTTTCCTTACAAGCTGTGTGTGTGTGAATCTTTGGCCAGATCTGCACTACAAAGTTATTTCAGCAGAATTATATTGCTCTGGTGTGTGAAAAACACACAACGCCTCCTCGGTCAGCAGCTTTTGGCTGGTGTACACACTGCAATGCCACGTTTGGCGACAAAACTGCCCTGTTTTGGTGTCAAAATAAAACCACTTCAATGAGAACAGTAGAGCTTTTGCAGCAAACTTAAAGTGACAGAGTGTCAGTGTAGACACTGCTGTTCATTATATCACCATAACTGGCCTCTGCCAGTATCCCACAATACCCTCTGTGAACTCGCCTGCCTGCAGTCCTGCTACAGAGCCATGGGCCTCTCCTTTCATAGCTCCAGGAAGTTCTGACAGCTGAGCCTGCTGCTCTGCTCCAGCAGCCAGGAGCAAATCACTGCTGTGGATGCTGCTCTCTCCCACCCTGCGACTACAGATCAGGGTGGCGGGAACTTCCCTTGAATGGGGAGCACCGCATCTGAACTGTGACACCCCAGGACACCCCTTCCTCGAGGAGGCTCTACCCGTCTAAACAGGGTCGGCTGTTTTCAAGTAAAATCACTAAAAGGGAAGGAGAAAACTCGAAAGAGGTTCCTCCTGGCGCTTGAGAGCCAGGAGAGCAGAGCAGGCTGGAGCCCCAGGCCTGGTCCCAGGCCTCCGTGGGGATGGGGCTGGCTACCCCCCAGCCTGCTCTGCTCCCCTGGCTCTCAGGCTTGTGTTGGTGTTGGCTAGATTTGTGCGGGTGTTTGTGTATATTAGCAATTGTGTGTGTGTCAGGATTCATGCATGTGTCTGTGTATGTTTGCAATTGTGTGTGTGTGTATGCGCTCTGCCGCCTCTGCCGGCACGACAACTATTTCTCTGTATGTCGCAGCCCCATACCGTCGACCCCAGTGGAGATTTCCCCATCTTACAAGGGCTGGCTGGCCTGACCCTTCTCCCCTCTGCGGAATGTGGCGGGGGCTGCAGCTCTCCCCCTGTGGGGCAGGAGTGCCACGGTGTGGGGTGCTGGTCTCCAATGCACCAGGAGAGTAGCTCAGTTGAGGCAGGGCAGGGCGTGTGGTGTCCGTTCTGCGTTGCCTGGTGCTGGGCCATTGCACAATCCCCAGCCACGCTGCACAGTGCACCCCAAGAGGGGACAAGGGGTCCAAGCACATGATCCTGCATGAGGGGATCATTCTCATTGGTAGCCATCCAGTGGCAGTGCGTTCCGCAGGCCTGGGCCGATGCGGGGGGGGGCAGGAGGTCCGTGTCTTGGGAGCTGTGGGGTGAACTGCGTGCAGTTGTATCTCTGAGCACGATTGTGAATATTATGGTGTGTGTGGGGGTGATTGTGAGTGTGGCTGGGGCGGTGATTGTTGCTCTCTTTGGGGTTGGGCTAGCATGTCCCTCTGGGTGTGTGGTGTCTGAGTGTTCTTGCGATTGTGTGAGTCTCTTTGTGCGTCAGAGTGTGTGTATGTGTGTGTGTGACTTGCTGCAGAATACAAAATCCTGCAAAGCCATTTCCTAGTGGTTAGCCCAGCAACACACTGATACAAACAGTGTCACAGATGCACACACACACAGAGTAGGGCTCAGCCCCACCAGCAGGGCAGCAGGGACACACACGTCTCTCCTGGGCCAGCTTGGACAATTTCCCATCACGACCCGGCACAGTGCTGGTGCCCCACACGGGGATGGGCAGTGACTGGGCAGGGGCAGATGTGCCGGATCTGTAAAAGCAGCAAAGAGTCCTGTGGCTCCTCATAGAATAACAGCCGTGTTGGAGCATGAGCATGGGTGAATCCCCACTTTGTCGGATGGATTCAGAAGGAAGCACTTTGGGAAAATCAGTCAAGGCCCTTAGCTGAGCTGAGACACAGACCCAGTGACCCTGCACCACCCTGGGAGGAGTGGGGTTGAGTGGTCAGAGCAGGGAGGGGCTGGGCACCAGGACCCCTGGGTTCTATCCCTGGCTCTGGGGTGGAGTGAACTGGGATCCAGGACTCCTGGGTTCCATAGGGGAAACTGTTTTTCCCTGTGCTTCCCTCCCTAGTGATCCCAGCCCAGCCCCCTAGTGGAGACTGAGCACAAGTGGGGGGAGTTGTTCTCCCACATTGGACTTATGATTCAAACCCCTCCCCCAGGGGCTATGATATCATGAAATCTGCCCCCCACCCCCAACACAGAGAAAACTGGTGGGATTCTGTCCACCCGCAGAGTATTTTCTCCGCCGTGCGCCTTCGGTTCATCTCGCTGATCTCCCTAATTCCGCCAGACACTGCTCATCTGCATAGCCCCGCCCATGGAAACGTGACACCTACTGTCCTGCTGGTTTCAAGTGAGTGAGTTGCCCTCGGGGAGTGAGCAGGTCCCAGCACGTCACAGCCCCAGCCAGGGCCGGCTCCAGGCACCAGCTCAGCAAGCAGGTGCTTGGGGCAGCCCAGGAAGGGGCGGCATGTCGGTCTTTGGCAGCAATTCGGCAGCGGGTCCTCGGTCCCTCTTGGAGGGAAGGACCTGCCACTGAATTGCTGCTGAAAAAGAAAGTGGTGCAGTGGAGCTGCCGCCGATTGTGATCACAGATTTTTTTCCTGCCGCTTGGGGCGGCAAAACCCTGAGCCGGCCCTGGCCCCAGCACACGGCACAGCCCCAGCACACGTCATAGCACGTCACAGCCTGGGGCAGGGAGATATTGGGGAAGGGGATGAGGGAGAGACCCAGCCCCATAGACCCATAGGGCAGCGGGATATGGGGGCAGGAGAGGGGATGGCGGGGAGAGACCCATCTCCATATACCCCCAGAGGCAGGAACTGAGGGGAGAAGGGGGGAGGGAGGGATCCAGCCCTATAGACCTGTAGGGGCAGGGAGATATTGGGGGCAGGAGGGGAGAAGGGGGGTTGGCAGAGACCCAGCCCGGGGTGCAGGGGAAATGGGGTGGTTTGGAAGGAACTGGGGAGGAGAAGAGACACATGGCAGGACAGGGAAACCGACTCACTCCGAATACATGCAGAGCAGGGCAGGGCGGAGGCAGATCATGCTGGTCCCAGGGTATTTTCGGGGGGTTCTGATTCCCCACTCAGCTGGGGGGCTCACTTCTGGGCTGAGGAGGATGCAGGGGCTGTGTGTGTGTGTCAGGCTGGGGGAGCTGCCTGGGCAGAGGTGCTGGAACTGGGGGTGCTGAGCCATGTAAATTATCCCGATCTAAACGCCATTGTAGAGAACACTATGTTGGCACACCGCTTCCTGGCAGCCAGAGACTGTGCTTTCTACACCTGCTCCTGTGGATGTGACCTCTCTCCTGATTGCTAAGGAAAGGAGCCTTTCCAGGAAATGGCCACAGCTTCTGGGAATCCGCATGTGGCTGTGAACAGAATTTGGCTCCTGGAACACAAGGCAACTTAAAAGCTGAGCACGCAGACAGGGGCTTGAACCCTGGCCCCTCAGATTGAAAGCCTGATGCTCTACCACCTGAGCTACCTGGGCTTGTTAAGAGCGTCTTCACCGTTCACCACAGGAGTGAGCAGGCAGGCAAAAGAGAGGCAAAAGAAAGTCCCCAGAACTCCTCCTCTTTCTGCACAGCCACTGCCTGTCAGCAGGATTCCTCCTCCTCCTCCCTCCTGTGCCTCAGTGCGACTAACTCTCCACAGCTAGACAGCCGGTCCGTCCGCTGCACCCCAATCCCCCATGCCTGAGCCTCCCTGTCAAAGCCCTGCACCTGGCCCCGTATAATTAAGTCTCACATCTCACTGGGAACTCGACTTCTTGTGCCAGAGAGTCTCGCCCCCTCAATAGGTGACCCAAGAAACACAGTGTCCACCTTTTCCAAAGAAGCGCATGAAGAAGGCACCGCATGGCTTAACGGATAAGGTGCCTGACTTTGAATTAAGAACTTGAGGGTCAAGTTCCTTTGTGGTTGTGTTGATGCAGTTTTACCTTCGTGCTGAAAGTCCTGCTCCTTTCAAATCTGGAACCTCTTCTTGGCCGCTCAGGCCAATGCTCTGCCTTCAGCTAGAGCCCCGGGAAGGAGTTGGGGGATGGATGTCACAAAGGCTGGGGCATGAGCCCCAGGTGCTTCCAGTCTAGCCTTTGCTATTCCTGAATTCCCAAAGGAAATGGACGGCTGCCCGGGCTAGCGTGTGGAGCAGTTTCCCTCTGTCCCTGTGCTTGAGGGGGGTTGCTACATAGCGCCTTGGGAGCCTGGATGTTTCTCTGCTTCTCACCAGCTGGAGAAAAGCCTCTTGGGATAACATCTCCTGCCCCACTGCAAAAGTGAGCATGGGGTATGGGAACGGTAAGAGGCCCCACCAGGGGGGCTGGCCCTGCTTTCCTACCATCTACTGATGTTGGACACAGAGCATCAGCAGCCACCCCGCATGGTGGTCTGCGGGTGGCCTTCAGTGGGGGTTTGGCATGGCAGGGAGCAGGCTGGCCGGGAGTCTTGTTGCCTGTCTGCTGGCCACACAGGCATGGTCCTGTCCTCGTCTAGCCCCGCCCTCAGTTGCTCTGTGGCTTATAAGCCTTCCCTCAGAGCTGTCAGCACCAGCCGCCTCTGCTCCAGGTGCCCAGAGGAGGAGAGGTGTGCTGGGCTCCAGCCTGGGACTCTGCCTCCCTCCTGCCTATCAAGCCTGGCCCTGGCACTGCTTTCTTCAAGTGCCATGTGAGCAAGAGGAAAAGTGTGGCTACAAGCACCAGACTTGTGGGCATCAGGTGAAGCAGTGAGAATCCCAACCACTAGAGCCACTTCTAAACCCCCACCAAAGACCTGGCTCTGGTGGGGAAAGGAGTTAACCAGCAGGAGGGAAATGACCCACTTTTGTATAGCTGGAGACAGGAAAGCACTTTGAGCACCAGATCTTTACCACCAGCTAACACAAGGTCCCACTGAGATTTGAACTCAGATTGCAGGACTCAGAGTCCTGAGTGCTGCCCTTTACACCATGGGACCAGCTTGTACTGTTCTCTCAGGACATTGGTGACTCTCACAGGGCTGGCTTGTGTAAGGGACTGTTGGCCCTTTACTAAAACTTAGTGGGGTTTGGTTGGCTAGTTCCCAGTCCCAATAGAAGGGGAAGGGCCAATGGAAATCAGGACCCTGAGACTGACAGGCCCCTGGGGCAATGGTCACCAACAGGTAGGGAACAACCAACGGGTAGGGAACAAGTGAGAATTTGTTAATGGAGAAAATTCCTGGTGAAAATTGGCAAAGCTGTGCAGATTTTGAAAAGTTCCAGTGAATTTACACATGAAGATACAAACAGAGAGACAAACACGCACACAGAGAATGAGAAAATCACACACTGCACAGGCCCACACAGACATAACAAAACCAAACCCACACAGCACACAGAGCCATATACACAAAAAGGAAAACCTCACAAAATATAGAAAGAACAAATCCACACCAAAAATACAGCAAAAGCCCACAACAGGAAACACAAAACCCACATATCAAAAGACTACAAAGCAAAAACAATATTAATGCAAAATCATACACACATCCATGCACACAGAACTATGCAAGACATCCACCAAAATCACACAGGACCCACATGCACATCAACGTGACAGATGAAAACCACACCAGCATACAGCAAGCCAGGCAGGGTTTGAGTCTCACAGCGAAGTGGGTGAGCACACAGGTGGTTTGGGGAGCAAAGACTGAGGGGGAGTCAGGGGCAGTGCTCTGGGCTCTGCCTGACCCTCCTGACACAGGCAGCTGGTGGAGGGCAGAGCCTGGTAGATCTGTGGAATCTGCCCTGCTCTCTGTAAAGCAAGGGGACCTCAGTGTCTTCTGAGCAGGAATTGTATTTTCTGCAGAGCAAACTGATTGGCAGAAGCCATTTGCTTAAAGGAAACTAGGGCTGCAGGTGAGGTTTGAACTCACAACCTCAGCATCACTCCACTCAGCACTGCTCTGTAAGTACTGGGCACTAACCCATTGCACCACTGGGCCCTGCTTTCAGGAGCTTGTCTCCATGTTTCATGGCTGGATTAGAGGAGTGGGGGGGTTGCATTAGCTAATACAAATCCATATGAAAGGCTGCAGAATGGCAGCAGCAGAGGTGGGGAGCCTCCTTCCATGTGAAAGAGCTGGTTCCCCCTTCCGTTGCTCAGGGGAAGGTTGGTGCTTTGAGCCCACCTGGTGCTGGAGCATCTGATGGGTGAGATTAACGGGACTCAGGGAGGGGAAGGAAAGGGAGGGGAAGTCTTTCCTATCCCTGCCTAGCTCCACTGGTCTCCTGTGGCCCTTTCGGCTCCCTGCTCCCCTGTTGGGGAGATGCAGAGACAAGCCCCCATCGGGGTGAGTCACCGAGAGGCTGTGTCCCGTGGCGTGTGTGGGGGAGGGTTGGATGGGGCTCAAGGGGAGAAGGTTGTGTGTGACAGTGCGTGGGGGAGGGGGAGGGTGTGTTCCTTAGGATAGAAACAGAGGTGAAAGTAAGCTGGTACGGCATAGCGGCAAGAGCCAATACGCCGTGCCGGACTGCACCGGCTTTTGCTGTGGGGATTGAAAGGGCTCTAGGCTCCCCGCCACAGCTGGCAGCCCAGAGCCCTTTAAACCCCCACCCGCGGCTCCGGCGGCAGGCTGGGGCCAGATTTAAAGGGCTCTGGGCTGCTGCGGCTGCGGTCAGCCCAGAGCCCTTTGAATCCCGGCCGCGGCTCTGGTGGCTGGGCTGGGGCCAGAATTTAAAGGGCTACCTCTGCAGCTGGGAGGCCCTGGTTCATGTAAAGGCCCTTGGTCTCCCAGCCACAGCTGGTACTCCAGGGCCTTTAAATCTTGAGAGGCCACGCCCCTTCCAGATGAGGCCACGCCTTTCTGGATGAGGCCACGCCCCCTCGGGACTCCGGCAGTACCGGTAAGTCCTGTAAGTTACTTTCACCCTGGATATAAATGATGGAAAACACAGGGGTAGTGACAGTGAAGCCCCGTGTCTGAGTGTTATGACTATGTGTGGTGTTGCCATTCACCTTCTCCTCCTATGGTCTCAGCTTTCATTGAATCCAGCATTTTTTCTCCTGTCATCATCCCAGAGGTGTCCCACATGCCTCAGCTACCGAGTGTCCCTCTTAGAGACGCTGAGGACTGGAACTGATTTCAGCTGCTGGGCAGCTCTGCTAGGTCTTTATTCATTTGCATAGGAAAATAGTGTTTAAATTCATTTCAAGCCCCCCTCAACTTCAGCGAACTCCTGAACATACTGGAGATGGGTGTGGAAATCGATTTTCATTTGAAAAAGTTTCTTTAAGGGACTCATTTGGAGTGGAACTAGGAACCCATTACCCTACAGGGAAACATTCACCCACTGAGCTATACTCTCAACAGAGAACATCCTGTATAGCCCAGAGCAGGAACAGTTTTTAACCTGGGGGTTAGTAAACTTTATCTCTATACAAACACCACAGCTTACAAACTCCCCACCCCCGCTCTGTGTCACCAGAGCACAACAACTCTCCTTGGAGCACACACAGCTCCCCAGCTCCCTGCCCGTCAGTCTCTCCAGCATTGCTCCAATCCCTTAAAGCAGGGTCTCAACCTCAATTTACCTTAGGGCCAGGGCCAGTCCTCCAATCCTCCCAGTGGGCCAATAATGTCACTCATACCGCCCAGAACCAGCCCCCCAAAACTCCACCCCCCACCTGCCTAAGGCTCTGGGAAGGAGTTTGGGTGAGGGGAGGAGGTCTAGGGTGCAGGCCCTGGGCTGGGGCTGGGGATTGGGGTGCAGGAGGGTGCAGCCTCTGGGGGGAGTTTGGGTGCAGAAGGGGTGAGAGGCTGGTCTCTGGAAGGGAGTTTGGGTGGGGGTGGGGTTCTGGGGTGCAGGCTCTGGGATGGAGTTTGCAGCACCGTAACATGGGCGAGGCGAGTGAGGCACTTGCCTCGGATGCAGAAAGTGGAGGGGCACAGCTCTACCACGATCAGAGGCGCTTCCACTGCCACTTCTTCGGCGGCAGTTCGTCAGTGGGTCCTTCTCTCCGAGAGGGACTCAGGGACCCACTGCTGAATTGCCACCGAAGGATGAATGAAGCGGCGGTGGCAATTCAGTGGCAGGTCCTTCCCTCCGACAGGGATCAAGGACCCGCAGCCAAAGAGCCTGGAGCTGGCCCTTGCCTCGGGCACAAAAATTCCTTGTACGGCTCTGGGAGTTTGGGTGCTGGGTGCAGGCTCTGGGCTGGGGCAGGGGGTAGGAGGAACAGGAGGAGGGGTGGGGTGCAGGCTCTGGGAGGGAGATTAGGTGGGCAGGAGGGTGTGTGTGGAGGAGAGGGTGCAGGCTGTGGGAGGGAGTTGGGGCAGGTGTGTGTGGACTGGGCTGCAGGCTCTGGGAGGGAGTTTGCAGGGAGGAGGGGGTATGTGGGGAGGGGATGGTGGTGCAGGCTCTGGGAGGGAGTCAGGGGTGTGGCGCTTACCTGGGTCTCCAAGGTGGGGTGGGCTGGGGGCCTCAACGTTCTGCTGCCCCCGGGCATCACCCCCGCAGTGTCCCATTGGCTGCAGGGGCTCGGGGTGGGGGCAGCGCATGGAGGCCCAGCCCCACCCTGCCCTGCCATGAGGAGGGGCCGACAGCCACTGGAGCGAGCAGGCAGATGCTGCTCAGCTGTGCTGCACTGCTGGGGCCCCTGGGGAGGAGCGCCTGGAGGCAGCAGGTGGGGCCAAGGGAGAGATCCGGTCCCCAAACTGCTGGAGCCCCACGGGCGAGATCTGGGGATCAGGACTGCCAGCCAGCCAAACACCTTTAAGAGGAGGCGTCCCTCTCCTGTCAAAACTGATCTTCCTCCTTCAGTTCATTGACAGCCTGAATTGTTCCTTATACCGGCAGAGACAGAGGATTGAAAGCAGCAACATCAAACCCGGTGTAGCTCGCAGGAATGGACATAAACACTCCCTGGTATCTGAGGAGATGTTCAGCTTTGCCCTTGGTCAACTACAAGGCCAAAGGGAAAAGAGGTGGCACCAAACACAGGTACAAGTACTAACAACAGTGGCTGCCTTTTAGCCATAGATTTTAATCGGGGCAATAAGTTGAAACAAACCCCTGTTAAATCGAGCGCCGCCCAGAGGATTCTGGGGGTCCAGGGTCTTCGGTGGCGGGGGGCCCCCGCTTTGGCGGTAAGTTAGCGGCGGAGAGTCCTTCCGTTCCGGGACCCGCTGCCAAAGTGCCCCAAAGACCCACAGCGGGGGCCCCCCACCGCCGAATTACCGCCGAAGCGGGACCCGCCCCCGAAGTGCAGCCCCCACCACGGGCCTTTGGGGCACTTCAGTGGCGGGTCCCGGAACGGAAGGACCCCCACCGCCGAATTACCGCGAAGACCCGCTGCACTCCGGCGGCAGGTTCCGCCGCGGTACTTCGGGGGCGGGGGGGGGTGTCCTTCTGTCCCAGAGAGGAAGGACCCCTGGCAGGCAAAGACCGGGAGCGAAGAAGCTCTGGGGGCCCGGGTCCCATGAGAGTTTTCCGGGGCTCCCGGAGCGAGTGAAGGACCCTGCTCCAGGGGCCCCGAAAAACTCTCGTGGCGGCCCCTGCTGGGCCGGGGGCAAATTGCCCCATTTGCCCCCCCCCCCTCTGGGCGGGCCTGCATACAGGAGGCCTGTGATATGCAGGGGGTCAGATTAGATGCTCTAATGGTCTCTTCTGGCCATAAAGTCGACTAATTTCTGAAAAACTGAGTGTAGCATTGGGAGCAGCAGCGTCTGATGTTTTCCTGTCTAGCCGGCTTGCTTCCTAGAACGAATGCTCCTTGAGTGGGGTGATCCACAGGGAGTAGCTCAAACCTCCAGAGTGCCTGGCCAGGGGCAGGACATTAGCCCAGCAAGGGAGGGGTGTGGCAGTGGGGCCAGGATTTCATCCCATGATATCAAAATTCATCTTAGTAAAAGTATCAATGAATCAGTTTGCAGGATTTATATCAAGCATCCTAAAGTAGTTTACATATTGCTCTAATTAAGAGATCATCTCTCTGCTGGAGAATGTTATCTTAGTGGTCTCCCGCTGCCGAAGCATTTATGGAAAAAATGTTGACGTGTGATATTTATTTTCAAAACCTAAGGCTTTGATCCTCTCTCAATGTTCTGTTACGATGACTTTGTTTCTGTTCAAATTATCAGAATATATATCTAATAATTTTCTCAGCTGAATGTTGAAGCAGTAAAGTAACAGATGTTTCCCAAACAGTTATTGACCTGAAGCATCGTGATTCGTTTAGAACAACTTATTGTTTGATTCAGCCAGTCAGATCAGTTCAGTTTATCCATAAAAACACATCCAGAGAAAGTTGACAATGGTGATGGAGAGAGGGTGGGTGAGAGGGGCTGAGCTGTTGTCTTAAATACTCTTTATGCATCTGATTAATTAGCACAGATTTAATTTAATATACATCTAGTTTAAAATTGGAAGAACTTTACTACTTACTCTCTACTTTCTCTTCATGTAAATTCAAGCATTGCACTATGCAAACTTGGGACAGCTATAATGTTAAAGAACCTGAATCTCTAAACAGGACTCAGGGAGGGCATTCGGATAAAATCCCAGCACCTTCCCTCTTCTGACATTTGGGGAAGAGGAGTTCTCTGGGCTTCTCCCAGGGCATCGCCCTGATCCCACCCCTATATTTCATATTTACTGCTGATTGATAGATTTAACCCTCCAGTTGGTTTGGTGGCTTTAGCTGGTTTTGTCAAGCTCTGTTATTGTCTCTAATTCCTTCATCAGCACAGGAAATACAATGAATCAGCCTGGCTGATTCTCCTCTGTGTGTCTTTAAAAATACAGTGAATTTAAAAGACACTATTATTGTTTATTTTTTGTTTGCACAGGTTCCATTCTGGGAGCTATGTATACAAGTCATTGTTAAACCTCAGGAACATCTGAGTTCAACTCCTTTAAAATAATGTTTGAACTATAAAGAAAATTAAACAGTGATTTCTTTTGAAATGTCAAGCTATTTTGCCCTTTTTCTAAAAAAATTCTCCGTGTCAACTAAGTCCTTGGATTGTTTGAAAACAAAATGTATTTTTGCATGGTAGAAAATTTTATGTTCAATACCCACATGAGTAACTCGTGGGTGCTGGGAATCCTTGCAAGGGGGGACACAAGGAAGCACTGTCCCTCCTCAGTATGCAAAATGGGAAAAGATCAATGGCTGGAGTAGCTTCCACTGCTCTAATACCCTATTAAAGTCAATGATTTAGGTACATAACTATAGGCACTCAAGTATGGAAATTTTGGCCTATGTGACTTGACCAGGGCCACAGTGGGAGCCAGTGTCAACGCTAGGATTAGTCCTTTGTTCTCATCCCTGAGCCCACTACATACTATATTGCCTCTTCTATTTGTCTGCCCCTTTTTGTGGTCAAACGTCATGCTGGATGCTCAGCAGAAGAACTTGTGATGGTCCTAGTGTATCAACGGTAGCCTGAGTGGTGCTGCTCACTCCAGCTGCAAAATGATCTGGGGCCTTCCCAAAAATCAAAGAGCTTCTGGCTGTGATTTGTCAGTCCTCAAAGGCCAGCCAGGTGACTGCAAACAGCTTACAATCATTAGGAAAAATTAGTATCAAGATTCCAACTCTAGCAGTCAGACAACATTGGTTCAATTTACAAGAGATTACTTTTTATATTCCTTGGTTCCCCCCAAATTAGGAAGGGCCTGTGACCACAGGTCCTGCAGGGTACAAAGGGCAGGTCTACATCCCTTTTCTCTTTGTGCATAGTCCTGCCTGCTCCCTTTTCAGTTTCAGTTCTGCTACCACAGTACTGATCAGCACATAAGAATAGGAAAGGGCACACACACACCCCTCCTGGTGTTGGGAGGGGAACACAGGAATGTTATGTGCTCTTATTCAGCACATAAGAATGTTATGGCACATAGGAATGTTATGGAATAACATAGGAATGCCTTAGGGCACATAGGAAAGGGCACGCTGGTAGCACACGGCCAGGCGGGCCAGTGTGCCTCTGCCTCCCAACGGGGCTGCGCACCTGTGTCTGTCTGTCTCCCCCCCAGCTCCACCAACGTGGCCTGATAGTTCACGCTTGCGATCTGGTCACCCTCCCGCTCCGTCCATCCTTCACTGCCTTCCCTGCGTCTCTCCATCCTTGTCCTCTGTCCCGTCCCCTGTCTCCATCCGTCCCGGCCCCCAGCGTCCCCGCCGTCCCCTCCCTGCATCCCCCAGCCCTGTCCTCTGTCCCGTCCGTCTGCATCCGTCCCTGCCCTCCGTCCCCTCCGGCCCGTCCCGGCCTCCCCCCCGCCCGGCCCTCGGTCCCGGCCTGTCTCCATCCGTCCCGGCCCCCTTCGTCCCCTCCGTCCCGTCCCTGCATCCGCCGCTGAGCGGGGGGGGCGGACTCCTCCTCGGTGACGTGATTGCCGCGCGCGGCCAGCCAGCTGCTTTTTGCGTCACCGCCCATTTTTCCCCTCCCTGCCCCACGTGCCGAGAACGTTTGTTTTGGTGGTTGCCGCGGTGACGGTGGGCGGAGCCCAGGTGACGCTGGTTGGGCGGCGACAGAGGGCGGTGACGTCACAAGTGGGGCGGCCGGTCGCGGCGTGACAGTTCCCAACGGGCAGTGTCAGCGCTCTGGGCGCGAGCCCCGCCCGCGAGGACACCCCCTCCACCCCGCGCACCAGCTCGCAGCAGCAGCGGCTCCCCGGCAGCGGCGCGAGCAGGAATCCCGGAGCCGTCTCGCGCCGCCCCTCCTGCTGCTGCTGCTGCTGCTGCCCGGCAGCGGGACCGCGGCTGGCCCCGCCCCTGCTCCGGAGGGCCCGTCCGAGCTGTAATTAAAGGGTTTTTGTCTGGCAACTTTTTCATATTTTTGGTGCAACGTTTTACCCCCTTTGAGCCTCCCCGGCTGGACTCTCCGTCGGGCTCCCAGCCCGAGCAGCCCCTGACACTTCCATGGGGTGGGGTGTCCCGCTCCCGTGGCACTTGATGGGTCTCGGTGGCACAGCAGCGTGGATCCGGGTCCCGAGCAGCGGCGGCGTTACAGGGCTGTCTGGTTCTCTCCCCGTGCTGTCTGCAGGCAGCCACCCGCCAATTGGACACGGCTCTCAGCGGCACGCTGCTGCCCTCCTCGCGATCCTCGCGGCGGGCAGGGAGAAAGCCCTGAGGCAGGCAGGTGTCAGCAATGAGTATCCCTCCCACCCTGCACAGCCTGCCCGGTGCTCGCGGTGCCCGGTGCTGGATCGCAGCGCAGGAGCTGCTGCCCCACCTCGCGAGAGTGACCTGGGCTGAGCTGGGCTGCAAATGAACTGGAGGACGGACGGAGACAGGGGACGGGACAGAGGACAGGGCTGGGGGGATGCAGGGACGATGGAGGGGGACGAAGGGGCAGGGACGGATGGAGACGGACGGGACGGAGGACAGGGCTGGGGATGCAGGGACGGAGGACGAAGGGCAGGGACGGATGGAGACAGGGGACGGGACAGAGGACAGGGCTGGGGGACGCAGGACGGGACGGAGGGGACGGGGGGCAGGGACGGATGGAGACAGGAGGGACGGAGGACAGGGCTGGGGATGCAGGGGCAGGACGGAGGGACAAAGGAGCAGGGACGGATGGAGACAGGGACAGGACAGAGGACAGGGCTGCGGGGTGCAGGGAGGACGGAGGGGCAGGGACGGATGGAGACGGGACGGACGGAGGACAGGGCTGGGGGACGCAGGGACGGGACAGAGGGGACGAAGGGGCAGGGACGGATGGAGACGGAGGGGACGGAGGACAGGGCTGGGGATGCAGGGGCAGGACGGAGGGACGAAGGAGCAGGGACGGATGCAGACAGGGGACGGACAGAGGACAGGGCTGGGGGATGCAGGGACGGGACGGAGGGGAGGAAGGGGGCAGGGAGGGATGGAGACGGGACGGAGGACAGGGCTGGGGATGCAGGTGCAGGATGGAAGGGACGAAGGGGACAGGGACAGATGGAGACGGGACAGAGGACAGGGCTGGGGGGATGCAGGGACGGGACGGAGGGGACGAAGGGGCAGGGACGGATGGAGACAGGGGACGGACAGAGGACAGGGCTGGGGATGCAGGGACGGGACGGAGGGGACGAAGGGACAGGGACAGATGGAGACAGGACAGAGGACAGGGCTGGGGATGCAGGTACGGGATGGAGGGGACGAAGGGGACAGGGACAGATGGAGACAGGACAGAGGACAGGGCTGGGGATGCAGGGAGGGGACGGAGGGGGCAGGGACGGATGGAGACGGAACGGGACGGAGGACAGGGCTGGGGATGCAGGTGCGGGATGGAGGGGACGAAGGGGACAGGGACAGATGGAGACGGGACAGAGGACAGGGCTGGGGGGATGCAGGGACGGGACGGAGGAGATGGAGGGGGCAGGGACGGATGGAGACGGGACGGGATGGAGGACAGGGCTGGGGATGCAGGGACGGACGGAGGGGACGAAGGGGCAGGGACGGATGGAGACGGACGGGACAGAGGACAGGGCTGGGGATGCAGGGATGGGGCGGAGGGGACGAAGGGGCAGGGACGGATGGAGACAGGGACGGGACATAGGACAGGGCTGGGGGGACGCAGGGAAGGGAGTGAAGGATGGAGGGAGCGGGAGGGTGACCAGATCGCAAGCGTGAACTATCAGGCCACGTTGGTGGAGCTGGGGGGGAGACAGACAGGCACAGGTGCGCAGCCCCGTTGGGAGCCAGAGGCACACTGGTCCGCCTGGCCCTGTGCTACCAGCGTGCCCTTTCCTATTGGGGTGCGCCCATGCTGTGCCACAGAGCTCCCCTGCCCAGCACCCCCCTACAACTCTTCCACCACAAATGCACAGAGCTGTGCACACACACCTCGCCCAGCACACCCCTGCCCACAGCCCCACCACAGCTGCCCAGCACCCCACACAGAAACCTCCACTCTCTAGTTTCCCAATACACACAGATTTCCCCTCCTTCCTTCCTCCCTCCCAGTGCTCTTCCTACAGCCCCACACCATAACTGCACAATGCCCCACACAGACCCGCAGTGCCCTGACACACACAGATCTCCCCATAGCCCAGCACCCTGTTTTCACTCTTGTTTTTCAAGACCCAAAGGGAGAAATCCTCCTCCTACTACTCCATGGGAGGAGGGAAGCGGGATTGAGCTTCTCTATGAATAGCTCCAGTGCCTGATTCTGCTTGAACTTACTTTTCCTGAAAGAGGCACCATTTTTCTCAGTTTTACCGTCACCCTGGGGTTCTGAATAACAGCAGTGAAACTGACCAAAGCTGCTAGTGCTTGGCAGCATTGTGAGGCGGAATAGAAGCTCTGGAACTGCCAGTTTGCAGACTCAGGAAGACAGGTCTGCACTGGTTTACATTTGGAAGGTTATCTTTAGATAATGAAAGCTGGGCATGTGCTTTCTTCAGTCCCTGACAATGCATGGCAGAGAATACAATTATTAAAGAAAAACAGTTTTAGCCCCTTTTTGCACAGTTACCTGCACTTATACAGATTGCAACCTGATATTCCTTGCACAATCTACACGTTTGGGTGCATCGGTAATGCCCTAATTGTATTACCGTTGCACCGTGATTTTGCTTGGTTCTTTTTAACCAAGGTGAAGTATTCCTAGAAAATAGGTGAAACATTTGGATTTGTAACAGTAATGTAAATACTGTTATAAATTCAGTGCCCCTGGCTTCCCATGGTTCCACAATCATAGAAATGGCACTGGAATTTACTTTTATCTTCAGAATTCTTCCCCCCTCCCTCCGCAGATCACCATAAGAACTTCAGGAAGGGCATTTGAAATAACACATAAAAGTGATTCCATGCACAAGTATGGAGTGTTTTCTGTTTCTCTGGAATTTGGCAGTCTATGGTGCTTAATATGGGCATATATGTTTGATTACTATAGAAATTTTTCAGATCCTGTAAAAAAAAGTCTGTCTTCACAGAATCCTCTCATCATTGGTACAGAAAGTGAAACAGAAGTGCTGCAGTATTTTAGGGTTTCTGGATTTGTTTTTCTCCAGGAAACAATTTTGGTGCTTTTATTATGCCAGATAATTACAAAAAATGTACTATCTTAAAAATATTGGTGATTGGCAGCAGTAGCCCTGGAAACGAAAATGGGTGAGATTTTCAAAAGAGAGTAAGTGATTTAGGAACATAAGTCTCATTAACTTTTAATGGGACTGGCATTTCTAAGTCATGCAGTTTTCAATGTCTCACCCATCATGTAAAATAGGGCTTGAATTTTCTATGATTTAGTTGACCACTGGCATGTACTTTCAGTATTTTAAAAAGCATATACCAAATGGTAAATTAGAACATGCTGTAGCATGGCTAGTGCTGAATTATCAGACAAGTAGTTTCAAAACTTCCAATTTTTTATGCAGTATGTAGCTATTTATTTGTTCTAAAATCCATACTCTTACTGGCAGACTATTCTCAGACCTTGTAACCTTGTATGACTCTTACATAAACAAAGTTGTAGCTTCTAGTAGAGACTTAACTGATTTGCTCCGCTCTTTGTGTTATAGAGGAAAATCTTGTTCTCAGATGCCGATTCTTGAAATGATGAGGGTTTGTCGATCCCATAAATCACCTTCTTTCAAGGCCGGATCAGATATTCAAACAAGGTTATGAACCTCCTTACTTGTACAGTCATAATTCCAAAACAGGTCGATCAAGAGGAGTTAAGTCCCTGCCCTGTATAATTTATAAACATGAAGCTGAGTAACCTTGGATGACTAAATTAAACTCTAAAATAATAATGAAAAGCTTAGCTTTATTTTAGCAAACTGGTATTACAAGTTTCATGACATAAATGTTAATTATCAATATCTTTGGCACTAGAAAATGGATTTTTCTCTGCACAAAGTCCATTTCTTGGCAGAGGATACATTGGGAACTATCAATATAAAAAGGATTCCTTATTTATTTTCGTGGCCCAGGGTTGTCTCCCTGGTTTCCCTGTTTATATATTATATAATAAGCATGTTAATCAAGGGTGATCATGTTAGGTTCTTTTCATCCATGGTTTAAAACAATTAGAGAAACTCTTTCTTTTCCCCCCCTTAGCTTAGTCTGAAGAAAAATTCACAAGATGAAATAAGCTCTGTGTGGGTTTTTCCCCATGTAGAGCAGTGAAATTGTCCTATTTGTTTTTCTATTTCATATTTCTGTACATGTTAATTTATTTTTATTCCTAAACCATTCCACAAGTTCCTATGTTTAAATATAATTTGAAAGTCAGAGTCACTCTAGGCAAAAATTAGAATTAAATTCTTTATTAGAAGTACATCATTAAGCATAAAGAATGAGGAGTACTTGTGGCACCTTAGAGACTAACAAATTTAATAGCTCTGTAAAGGCAAAATGGAAGGGCATGGGTGGAAATGAAAAAGTGCAGGCATTTGAAGAGGGATTTCACTGGAGAGAGGATGAGGCTTGGAGATGGTAGCACACATTTTAAAGAAAATTCATATTGCTTGTGTTTCAGGCAAAGATTAGGCATTTATTTACCTTTAAAATACATTTTTAACTGGATTTTCAAAACAGTTCTCTCAGAAACCACTGTGTAACTTAACCCCCTTAATTTAATTGTCTAGTAATTGATAGAATTAGAAACCACAGATATTAAGAAAGATTACACCAGAGGTTATCAAGGTAATTCACTGGACTGCATTTCTGGCATCTTTTGGATGATGCCGCAGAATATTTGGGGCACGGGACCATTCTTTTGTTAGACAGTGCCTAGAACAATGAGGCCCCGAACCCTGATTGGTACAAATCATAATAGAAAGAACTGGGTGGAAATTGCTGAAGGGCCCGATCTTGCTCTAATTGAAGTCAATGGAAAAAATTCCATTGATTTCAATGGTGTAGAATTGAACCACAAAGGAGGCAGTTGGGGGAGGGATACCGCTGGGATAGGTTTACAGAAGCACAAGTGGCATTTGGGACTTCAGACAACTTGCAGAGCCAGAATGAAGTGACATATACAGAAGCAAAGACAGAGGGGTGGTTGGTGAAGTTATTAACAGCTGGGAGGTCCAGATATGTGAGCCACACTCAACAAAGTGAACATGTACAAGCACCGGGGCCAGAGTTTATTGTCTCCTGAATACTTTAAACAGGATCATTACATGCTGAAATAGATGAGTATTGCTAGAGTTATGAAGGCAAAATTGTCCTGTTAGATTGCACCTGGGGAAATCTGGGTTTTGTTTTATCTGTTGGTTTTATGGTTACTGTATATTTTGTTCCTGTCCTCTTTATAAAGTGCTGCTGATTTTTTTATATTGTTCCTTATTCATTTGATGCCAGGGCCTTATTATATCCCGTTGTTGTTTTTAGGCTACTCTTGTGGAGTATGAAATATAATTAAAAGGCCACATTTTCAAAGGATCCTCCTCTATTCAGGCGTGTAGAAGTTTTCATGCAAATAGCAGCATGTGCATGTTTCAGGTAACAGCAGATGCATGCACAGGTGATAGATTCAGACTTGCAGTGCTCAGAAAGTGTGCATACAGATATTTGCATGGATTTAAATAGAGGCCACTTTTTGAAAACGTGTCAAAAATATCAGTAAGTTAGGCCACCTTATAACTAGGTTACATTTAAATAGCTACATAAGTGGGATCAGGAGATCTACTTTGTCCTGAGCTGTTACAATTGAAAAGTGCTGGGTCACTTTAATAATTTCAAACCCCTATAAAGAACCCCTTGTTATGGCAGGAGTCTTGTAGGTGATGTATGTGATGATGAATATGCCAGAAAAATTCCAAGATATCGTGTGTAATTGAGCAAAACCCCAGGTTTAATGGAATTGAAAAGTACTTGTGTCACAGATGTAGGCAATTACTGTTCATAAAGGGGCACCCACAACTTGAAAATCATTTCAATCAGAAAATGCTGCATCTACTATTGTTACAATTAGCCACGGAGGTTGCTGTCACTGAAAGGGATTAATGAAAAATAACATTTTCATCTCTTGTTTTCATTTGTTTGCTGTGTGCATTTGGCAGGTCTCTGTGTAATAGTCCTTGTGTGATGGTGCCTGCCCTTCCTATGCTACTGAAGAATGTGCTGATCAGTACTGTGGAAGCAGAACTGAAACTGAAAAGGGAGCAGGCAGGACTATGCACAAAGAGAAAGGGATGTAGACCTGCCCTTTGTACCCTGCAGGACCTGTGGTCACAGGCCCTTCTAATTTGGGGAACCAAGGAATATAAAAAGTAATCTCTTGTAAATTGAACCAATGTTGTCTGACTGCTAGAGTTGGAATCTTGATACTAATTTTTCCTAATGATTGTAAGTTATTTACAGTCACCTGGCTGGCCTTTGAGGACTGACAAATCACAGCCAGAAGCCCCCTCGAGGTTTGAAACCTGTTCAGTCTCAGTCATCTGGTGAGAGTTGAATTCTAGGCATGGAAAAAACAAGCTTAAGGAGGCAGAATTTTATTGTGTACCTGGGATTTTGTCCTTTAGATTCACTGGGGACATTGGGGGTTGTCCTTTGTTTCACCTTTTCATCCCTCCCTCCCTCCCTCCTTTCTCTTCGTCTCTTGCTTCTTTTATCCTTTCTTCTATTCCCCTCCCAAAACCAGGAGAGGGGTGTGTGTGTGTGTGTGTGTGTGTGTGTGTGTTGTTGCGGGGCAATGATCCCCACCAGTGACCTGGGCCATCCTTTGGGCTCTCTGGTGAGAACTCTCAGCCTCCCATTATCAGTTTCTACCCTGATTGGCTGAGCAGGGGGTTATTGCCAGAGAAGAGACTCAGGTCTTGTTGTTCTTTTTTAAGACCAAGTAAATAAGTCATAAGCAGTTGTATGTTTGATGAATTTTGCTGCTTCTCTGCATTAATTGTCTCTGAGCAGTTCATGATTCTCTCTAACATTCCAGTTCTCCTAAAATACTGGCTGAATACTTACTGTGCACTGTTGCTGGTCTGGAGCTCATCTGAGAGCACTTTACTCAGATCATTCAATGTAGGAAATTTAAGATCCGATGCTTAGTTTGAAAATCAGGGCTCTTGGGTCTTATTCCCAACTCTGCCACTGATTATGCGACCTAAGACAAGTCAATTATCCTTTCTCAGCCTTATCTTCTCCCTCTTTCAAGTAGGGATAATAATGATCCGCTCCTACCTACCTCACGGTGGGTGGAGATAGGAGCCAACTCTAGGTTTTTGCTGTCCCAAGCAAAAAAAATTGGCTGCCCCACCCCAGCCCTGGGCTCCTCCCTGAATCTCCCTGCTGCCCCAGCCCTGGGCTCTGCCCCCTCCACCCACACCCCCTGCTGCCCCAGTTCTGGGCCTCCCCCCCAACCTGTACCCCCCTGCTGCCAGCCCTGGGCTCTCCCCCACACACACCAGGACCCTCTGCCACCCCAGCCTTGGGATCTTCCCCACACATGCACCCCGTGCTGCCCCAGCTCGGGGCTCCCCCGGCCCACTTGCACCCTCCTTCCACCCCAGCCCTGGGTCACTGGTAACTTGCTCCCAGAGTGGGTCATTCAGCAGGAATTTTGGATGTGCACAGAACACAGACAGGATTGGTTCCCATATGGTTACAGAACTGCAGTAACATAGAACAATTTCCAGCTTGTGTGATTAAAGGATATCTGGATGCATATTATAAGACTGTCCTGCAGAAATGAGGAAACGTTGAGGTGCCTTTATTATTCTTATGTTCCATTCTTTGTTTCTATGGGCAATTTGCCAATGCAATATCACTGTCTTCCTTTTAAACAAATAAAACTATAAAACAAACAAACAAAGGCAATGGCTGTTGAAAATAGCAATTCCAGTCCTAAAAACCACTGGGAAGCATTTCTTGCTCAAGTTTATCCTACTTTTTCTACAGCAAATTACAGTGAATCAGTATATTTGATTTGGGAGAAATGAAGTAACAGCTGCCCAAATTGAGCTTCAGCACTCCTGAATTTTGAGGGTGTTCAAATCTGGAAGGCAGGTGCTAGATTCCCTTTCTGAATATTAGCTAAATCTGGAAAGGAAAAGTCAATTTCTGCTTCGATGGCTCAGAAGTGGAAATCCCTGCCCCTGCAAATGGGCTGCTCCAAGCACCTGCTTGCTTTGCTGGTGCCTAGAGTCGCCCCTGCCTCCACCCATCCTGCACGCCCACCCTGTGCCCCAGCCTGGAGCCTGCACCCAGCACCCAAACTCCATTCCAGAGCCCAACCTCTCAACCATCCCACACCCCAAACCCCTGCCCCAACCCAGGGCCTGCACCCCAGACCTCCTCGCCCGACCCAAACTCCCTTGCAGAGCCTGAGGCAGGTGAGGGGCAGACTTCGTCGGGGGGGGGAGGGCTCTGTGCAGTAATATAGTGACTCCTTGGGTCTTTGAATGAGGCTTTATACTTGGGGTGGGGGGGTGAGGAGGCAAGCAGTGAGTCGGTGGATGGAGAGGGGCAAATCTCCCAGATTCAAAATCTGTGACTGTGTCTGTTGGTCCTTCTAGCTGCTTTTCTCTGGGCTGGGGGTTGTTCCCACAGGAAGGTGTTTGCTTCTTATCCCCGAGGCCATCAGTATGTCTGCTCTTCTCTAGTCAGCCCACTTGCCAAGCTTGATTGTCCTTGGTTGGGCTGCCAGCCCCTCTCCAAGGATTGCAGCTGTCTGGAGGTACTGCCCTCTACGCCTTGCTCAGTCACACCTCATTCATTCAACAGGGCAGTTGATTACCGAGTGGGGAGATCTTATTCTACTTCTAGCAAAAAGACACTTTTCTTTTACCTTAATTACACTACCTTAGGGGCCCGCTATAACATATTACCAAGGTTCAATACAAAGTCATATACAAGTTATACAAAAATGCATAATGCAGAGATTTATCTACAACTGCATTAATTGACTGCATTGATTGACTGTGCAGTAATATAGTGACCCCTGGTCTTTGAATGAGGCTTCATACTTGCCTCATTACTGCAGAGAAGCAGCAAAATCCATCAAACATATAAGTGGTTATGACTTATTTACTTGGTCTTAAAAGAGAACAAAAAGGCCTTGAGTCTCCTCCCTGTCATTAACCCCCTGCACTATACAAAGACTGAATGGCCCATCCCAGTTGTGGATGTACTCCAGAGACTTGATTTGAACCTGCAGTTTATTCCATCACTGCTACAAGCCTGAACCAAGAACTTTGCCAAAGTACAAGTTTTGCCCAGGGCACCATTTCCCCTAACGCTGATTTTCATATTAACCATCAGATCTTGAATTTCTTACATTGAATGACCTCAATAAAGTGCTCTCACATGAGCTCCAGACCAACAAGTATGCACAGTAATTATTCAGCCAGTGTTTTAAGAGAACTGCAATGTTAGAGAGAATCATGAACTGCTCAGAGACAATTAATGCAGAGAAGCAGCAAAATCCATCAAATATATAAGTGGTTATCACTTATTTACTTGGACTTAAAAGAGAACAAAAAGGCCTTGAGTCTCCTCCCTGTCATTAACCCCCTGCTCAGACAATCAGGATATAAACTGAGGATGGGAGGCTGAGGGGTCTCACCAGAGAGCTCAAAGGATGGCCCAGGTCACTGGTGGGGATCACTGCCCCAGCACTACTGCAGATCCACAGTTTGGGGTGGACCTCCCACAGTGAGCTGCCGAGCACTCCCCAACACACACACACACACACACACACACACACACACACCCTCTCCTGGTGTTAGGAGGGGAACTGGAGAAAAGAAAAAAGAAGCAAGAGAGGAAGAGAAAGGAGGGATGGATGGAGGAAAAGGTGAAAAAAAAAGGACAAACCCTAATGTCCTCAGTATTCTAAGGGACAAGATCCCAGGTTTGGAATAAAATTCTGCCTCCTTAAGATCATGTTTTCCATGAATTCAACTGTTACCAGATGGATCAGACTGAACAGTTTCAAACCGCGAGGAGGCTCTTACCTTCTAAACAGGGTCGGCTGTTTTCAAGTAAAATCACTAAAAGAGAAGGAGAAAACTCGAAAGAGGTTCCTCCTGGCGCTCAGGTACATGAACCCCAATACTCCCCCAGTCCTCAAAGAGAGACCTGGAGAAGGAGACTTGCTGAAGCAAAGCCACAGGGTCTCTGAGGTTTCCCTGGCCCCTCGCCCCTGTCCTGCCTGGCTGATGTCAGCATCTCTCTGTGAGGTCACCACCTCCCCACCACCTTTGGCCAATAGTCTGAGCCCCTGCAAAAGGCCTTGTGATGTCACTGCCACACCCCTCCCTTGCTGGGCTAATGTCCTGCCCCGGCCAGGCACTTTGGAGGTTTGAGCTACTCCCTGTGGATCACCCCACTCAAGGAGCATTCGTTCTAGGAAGCAAGACGGCTAGACAGGAAAACATCAGACGCTGCTGCTCCCAATGCTACATTCAGTTTTAAAGAAATTAGTCAACTTTATTGCCAGAAGAGACCATTAGTGCATCTAATCTGACCCCTGCATATCACAGGCCTCCTGTATGACACACTAGCTACTTTGGGGGTAAACACATTCAAGAAAGGCATCTAGTCTTCATGAAATGATGTCACGAGACGGGGAATCCACCACTTTCCTTGGTAGCTTGTTCCTGTGGTATATCATCCTCGCTGTTGAATATTTATGCCTTAATTGTAATATGAATTTATCTCTTTTCACCTTCCAACCATTGGGTATTTTTATGCCTTTCTCTGCTACATTAAAGAGACCTTTAATAGCCAATCTTTCCTCTCCAGTAAGGCACTTCAACATTTCAATGAAGTCACCTTTCAATCTTCTTTTGAGAAGCTAAACAGGTTGAGCTCTTTCAATAGCTCACTAGAAGGCATTTTTCTCCAGCCCTCAGAACATTTGGTGGCTCTTTGCTGCCTCAACTCCAATTTCACACCATCTTTTTCAAATGAGGACACCAAAACTGGAGGCAGTATTCCAATATCAGTCTCGCTGATACGATGTCACCTCCTGTGACGTTATTGACATAATCTGTAACTGTATAGATCACCGTTGCGACCACTGTTCTATATTTGCAGCCAATATTGTATAAAGGTGGTCACATAAAGGGTCTATGGAGAGGTTATGATTGGCTGATTATAATTATGCTATCTCTAGATATGTATCATTTTTGTAGTTGACATTATGAATATTGGCTCTATGCTGCCTGTATTTCCAACTTGTGCTATGCTTCTGGGGAACACCCCAGCCAGACAAATTGGTGTCAGCTCTGCCTAGCCTGTGATGGCCCCTTAAGGACCATCAGCTACACAACTGACCCATTGAGAGAAGGCAGATATGCCTTGTGGCTCAGCAAGGTGTGCAGGGACCTGCCTATGGACAGAACTCTAAGGTTTTTTGATGTCACGTGCTGGATAGAGTGTCCTTGGGACAAAGAAAGCAGAGACCACATGGCAAGAGACTATAAAAGACTGACGCCTCATCTCCATCTTGTCTTCAGTCCTGCTTCCTACCTCTGGAGGGACTTTGCTACAAACTGAAGCTCTGTACAAAGGACTGAATGGCCCATCCCAGTTGTGGATGTACTCCAGAGACTTGATTTGAACCTGCAGTTTATTCCATCACTGCTACAAGCCTGAACCAAGAACAAATTACAGCATGGTTTTACGAAAGGTAGATCGTGCCAAACCAACCTGATCTCCTTCTTTGAGAAAGTAACAGATTTTTTTAGACAAGGGAAATGCGTTGGATCTAATATATCTTGATTTCAGTAAGGCATTTGATACGGTACCGCATGGGGAATTACTGGTTAAATTGGAAAAGATGGGTATCGAAATGAAAATCCAGAGGTGGATAAGGAGCTGGTTAAAGGGAGACTGCAGAGGGTCGTATTGAAGGGTGAACTCTCAGGTTGGAGGGTTACCAGTGGAGTTCCTCAAGGTTCGGTTTTGGGTCCGATTTTATTCAATCTATTTATCGATGACCTCGGAACCAAAAGTAGGAGTGGGCTGATAAAGTTTGCGGATAACACAAAGTTGGGAGGTATTGCCAATTCGGAAAAGGATCGGGATATCCTCCAGGAGATTTGGATGACCTTGTAAACTGGAGTATTAGTAACAGGATGAAATTCAATAGTGAGAAGTGTTAGGTTATGCATTTAGGGATGACTAACAAGAACTTTAGTTATAAGCTGGGGACGCACCAGTTGGAAGTAAGGAAGGAGGAGAAGGGCCTAGGAGTCCTGGTTGATCGTAGGATGACTATGAGTAGGCAATGTGATGTGGCCGTTAAAAAAGCTAATGCGGTCTTGGGATGCATTAGGCGAGGTATTTCTAGTAGAGATAAGGAGGTGCTAGTCCCGTTATATAAGGCGTTGGTGAGACCTCATTTGGAGTATTGTGTGCAGTTTTGGTCTCCCATGTTTAAGAAGGATGAATTCAAACTGGAACAGGTACAAAGAAGGGCCACTAGAATGATCCGAGGAATGGAAAGCCTGTGGTACAAAAGGAGACTTGAGGAGCTCTTTTTATTTTCCTTAACCAAAAGAAGGATAAGAGGAGATATGATTGCACTCTTTAAATATATCAGAGGGATAAATACCAGGGAAGGAGAGGAATTATTTCAACTCAGTGCTAATGTGGACACGAGGACAAACGGATATAAATTGTCAGTCAGGAAATTTAGGCTTGAAATTAGACGAAGGTTTCTAACCATCAGAGGAGTGCAATTCTGGAACAGCCTGCTGAAGGAAACAGTGGGGGCGAAGGACCTCCATGACTTTAAGATTAAGCTAGATAAGTTTATGGAGGAGATGGTATGATAGGATAACGGGCTTAGTCAATAGGTGAATTAAGTGACACACTGGTAATTAGTACAATGGGTCAATGATAGGATATTGTTAGCCTTTTTCCAGAGGGTATGGCTGGAGAGTCTTGCCCGCATGCTCGGGGTTGAGCTGACCGCCATATTTGAGGTCAGGAAGGAATATTCCTCCAGGGTAGATTGGCAGTGGCCCTGGAGGTTGTTCGCCTTCCTCCGAAGCATGGGGCAGCGGTCGCTTGCTTAAGGAGTGGGTGGATCGGCTTATGTGGCCTGCATCTTGCAGGAGGTCAGACTAGATGATCATAATGGTCCCTTCTGATCTTGAATTCTATGATTCTTTGAACTTTGCCAAAGTACAAGTTTTGCCCAGGGCACCATTTCCCCTAACGCTGGTCCTTGGTAACATTTCTTGATGGGGGGGGGGAGGGGAGAGAGACGAGGCGTTTTCTCTCTGTTTCTTTCCTCTCCATTTTCTGCTCCTTCCTTCAATTCCAGAAACCTCCCTTGTGTTTCAGACTGTGCAGTGACACCCTCCCCACCCCAGGACTATGGAGCCTTTGGAGCAGAAAGATCCTAGGAGCTAAGGATGAAGCAAGGGGTGAGTAGCTGGCAGGAAGGAGTCCTAGCAACTCTTCTGGAAGTGCAGGGGAGGAATGACTCCCCCTTCTCTACATTCTCCCCATGGGGTTCTAGGGAGCAGGTAAGATTGTGTGATAAATTCCATCCAACATTCCCCTTTGATCCAAGCCGAGAGACATCTCAGCTATGCACGATCCCCTTGGCAGCACCAAACAAGGGATGTTTTCCACTGCCCAGGAGACCCAGCCAGGGACTGATGTGCTGGAGATATGTAGGGAAAAGGGACTGTCTGAATTGCCAAGGCAGGAAGCAAACAATCTACAGCAACATCATTAACCACAAACCATGCTCTAGCCAAAAGGGAAATGGGCAGGAATTCTTGCTGTTCAGCCATGGCCACACATCCAGAGCTGCACAGCAGTGAGGGTGCTGGGCAAGCTGGTCTGAGGGAACAATTGGAAATGATCCTTCAGTGAGAACAGAACCAGAGTGTAGACAGGCCCCAGTGTTAAGTGGTTGAGGCTGAGGCTTTAGGAAGTTGGCCTACAATACCATAGGGATCTTTCTGTGGAGGTTTGATTCTTGCCAGCTAGGGAAAGCTGGTGTGTGGTGTCTTTGTGGCTGCACTTTCAGTGATGCAGGTTTCTCTATCCCATTGTTCCAGCGTCATCCTACTACATTGCCAGCTGCTTTTCAGCTGCAGTGTGGAGATTGATTGTGTGTGGGGAGAGACAGTGTGTGTGTGTGTTGGGGAAGAGTGAGTGTGTTGAGGTAGGTAGGAGCGGATCATAATTATCCCTACGTGACAGAGGGAGACGCTCAGGCTGAGAAAGGAAAATTGACTTGTCTTAGGTCACACAGCCAGTCAATGGCAGAATTGGGAATAGGACCCCAGAGCCCTGATTTTCATATTAACCATCAGCTCTTGAATTTCATACATTGAATGACCTCAATAAAGTGCTCTCAGATGAGCTCCAGACCAACAAGTATGCACAGTAATTATTCAGCCAGTGTTTTAGGAGAACTGCAATGTTAGAGAGAATCATGATCTGCTCAGAGACCACTAATGCAGAGAAGCAGCAAAATCCATCAAACATATAAGTGGTTATGACTTATTTACTTGGTCTTCAAAGAGAACAACAAGGACCTGAGTCTCCTCCCTGTCAATAACCCCCTGCTCAGCCAATCAGGGTAGAGACTGAGGAGGGGAGGCTGAGGGGTCTCACCAGAGAGCTCAAAGGATGGCCCAGGTCACTGGCGGGGATCACTGCCCCAGCACTACTGCAGATCCACAGTTTTGGGTGGACCTCCCACAGTGAGAGCTGCCGAGCACTCCCCCGCAACACACACACACACACACACACACACACACACACACACACACACACCCTCTCCTGGTGTTAGGAGGAACAGGAGAAAGGACAAAAGAAGCAAGAGAGGTAGAAAGGAGGGATGGATGGAGGAAAGGTGAAACAAAAGGACAAACCCTAATGTCCTCAGTGATTTTAAGGGACAAGATCCCAGGTTTGGAATAAAATTCTGCCTCCTTAAGATCATGTTTTCCATGAATTCAACTGTCACCAGATGGATCGGACTGAACAGCTTCAAACCTCGAGGAGGCTGTTACCTTCTAAACAGGGTCGGCTGTTTTCAAGTAAAATCACTAAAAGGGAAGGAGAAAACTCGAAAGAGGTTCCTCCTGGTGCTCAGGTACTTGAACATAATATTCCCCAGTCCTCAAGAGAGACCTGGAGAGGGAGACTTGCTGAAGCAAAGCCACAGGGTCTCTGAGGTTTCCCTGGCCCCTCGCCCCTGTCCTGCCTGGCTGATGTCAGCATCTCTCTGTGAGGTCACCACCTCCCCACCACCTTTGGCCAATAGTCTGAGCCCCTGCAAAAGGCCTTTGTGATGTCACTGCCACACCCCTCCCTTGCTGGGCTAATGTCCTGCCCCTGGCCAGGCACTTTGGAGGTTTGAGCTACTCCCTGTGGATCACCCCACTCAAGGAGCATTCGTTCTAGGAAGCAAGCCGGCTAGACAGGAAAACATCAGACGCTGCTCCTCCCAATGCTACATTCAGTTTTAAAGAAATTAGTCGACTTTATTGCCAGAAGAGCCATTAGAGCATCTAATCTGACCCCTGCATATCACAGGCCTCCTGTATGACACACTGGCCACTTTTGGGGTAAACACATTCAAGAAAGGCATCTAGTCTTCATGAAATGACGTCACGAGACGGAGAATCCATCACTTTCCTTGGTAGCTTGTTCCTGTGGTGAATCATCCTCGCTGTTGAATATTTATGCCTTAATTGTAATATGAATCAACAAAGAATCCTGTGGCACCTTATAGACTAACAGACGTTCTGCAGCATGAGCTTTCGTGGGTGAATACCCACTTCTTCAGATGCAAGGGATTCTTCAGTCTTGCATCTGAAGAAGTGGGTATTCACCCACGAAAGCTCATGCTGCAGAACGTCTGTTAGTCTATAAGGTGCCACAGGATTCTTTGTTGATTTTACAGATCCAGACTAACACGGCTACCCCTCTGATACTTGTAATATGAATTTGTCTCTTTTCACCTTCCAGCCATTGGGTTTTTTTATGCCTTTCTCTGCTACATTAAAGAGACCTTTAATAGCCAATCTTTCCTCTCCAGTAAGGCACTTCAACATTTCAATGAAGTCACCTTTCAATCTTCTTTTGAGAAGCTAAACAGGTTGAGCTCTTTCAATAGCTCACTAGAAGGCATTTTTCTCCAGCCCTCAGAACATTTGGTGGCTCTTTGCTGCCTCAACTCCAATTTCACACCATCTTTTTCAAATGAGGACACCAAAACTGGAGGCAGTATTCCAGTATCAGTCTCGCTGATACGATGTCACCTCCTGCGACGTTCTTGACATTATCTGTAACTGTATAGATCACCGTTGCGACCACTGTTGTATATTTGCAGCCAATATTGTATAAAGGTGGTCACATAAAGGGTCTATGGAGAGGTTATGATTGGCTGATTATAATTATGCTATCTCTAGATATGTATCATTTTTGTAGTTGACATTATGAATATTGGCTCTATGCTGCCTGTATTTCCAACTTGTGCTATGCTTCTGGGAACACCCCAGCCAGACAAATTGGTGTCAGCTCTGCCTAGCCTGCTTGATGGCCCATTAAGGACCATCAGCTATACAACTGACCCATTGAGAGAAGGCAGATATGCCTTGTGGCTCAGCAAGGTGGGCAGGGACCTGCCTATGGACAGAAATCTAAGGTTTTTCGATGTCACGTGCTGGATAGAGTGTCCTTGGGACAAAGAAAGCAAAGACCACATGGCAAAGACTATAAAGACTGATGCCTCATCTCCATCTTCTCTTCAGTCCTGCTTCCTACCTCTGGAGGGACATTGCTACAAACTGAAGCTCTGTACAAAGGACTGAATGGCCCATCCCAGTTGTGGATGTACTCCAGAGACTTGATTTGAACCTGCAGTTTATTCCATCACTGCTACAAGCCTGAACCAAGAACTTTGCCAAAGTACAAGTTTTGCCCAGGACACCATTTCCCCTAATGCTGGTCCTTGGTAACATTTCTTGATGGGGGAGGCACGGGGAGGGGAGAGAGAGACAGGCGTTTTCTCTCTGTTTCTTTCCTCTCCGTTTTCTGCTCCTTCCTTCAATTCCAGAAACCTCCCTTGTGTTTCAGACTGTGCAGTGACACCCTCCCCACCCCAGGACTATGGAGCCTTTGGAGCAGAAAGATCCTAGGAGCTAAGCATGAATCCAGGGTGAGTAGCTGGCAGGAAGGAGTCCTAGCACCTCTTCTGGGAGTGCAGGGGAGGAATGACTCCCCCTTCTCTACATTCTCCCCATGGGGCTCTGGGGAGCAGGGAGGTTGTGTGATATATTCCATCCAACATTCCCCTTTGATCCAAACCGAGAGACATCTCAGCTATGCATGATCCCCTTTGCAACACCAAACAAGGGATGTTTTCCACTGCCCAGGAGACCCAGCCAGGGACTGAGGTGCTGGAGATATGTTGGGAAAAGGGACTGTCTGAATTGCCAAGGCAGGTAGCAAACAATCTACTGCAACATCATTAACCACAAACCATGCTCCAGCCAGAAGGGAAATGGGCAGGAATTCTTGCTGTTCAGCCATGGCCACACATACAGAGCTGCACAGCAGTGAGGTGCTGGGTAAGCTGGTCTGAGGGAACAATTGGTAATGATCCTTCAGTGAGAACAGAACCAGAGTGTAGACAGGCCCCAGTGTTAAGTGGTTGAGGCTGAGGCTTTAGGAAGCTGGCCTACAATACCATAGTGGCTGCACTTTCAGTGATGCAGGTTTCTCTATCCCATTGTTCCAGGGTCATCCTACTAGATTGCCAGCTGCTTTTCAGCTGCAGTGTGGAGACTGTTTGTGTGTGGGGAGAGACAGTGTGTGTATGTGCTGGGGAAGAGTGAGTGTGTTGAGGTAGGTAGGAGCGGATCATTATTACCCCTACTTGAAAGAGGGAGACGCTCAGGCTGAGAAAGGAAAATTGACTTGTCTTAGGTCACACAGCCAGTCAATGGCTGAATTGGGAATAGGACCCAGAGCCCTGATTGTCAAATTAACCATCTGATTTTGAATTTCATACATTGAATGACCTCAAGAAAGTGCTCTCTGATGAGCTCCAGACCAACAAGTATGCACAGTAATTATTCAGCCAGTGTTTTAGGAGAACTGCAATGTTAGAGAGAATCATGAACTGCTCAGAGAAAATTAATGCAGAGAAGCAGCAAAATCCATCAAACATATAAGTGGTTATGACTTATTTACTTGGTCTTAAAAGAGAACAACAAGGACCTGAGTCTCCTCCCTGTCAATAACCCCCTGCTCAGACAATCAGGGTAGAGACTGAGGATGGGAGGCTGAGGGGTCTCACCAGAGAGCTCAAAGGATGGCCCAGGTCACTGGCAGGGATCACTGCCCCAGCACTACTGCAGCTCCACAGTTTGGGGTGGACCTCCCACAGTGAGCTGCCGAGCACTCCCCGCAACACACACACACACACACACACACACACACACCTCTCCTGGTGTTAGGAGGGAACAGGAGAAAGGACAAAAGAAGCAAGAGAGGAAGAGAAAGGAGGGATGGATGGAGGAAAAGATGAAACAAAAAGGACAAACCCTAATGTCCTCAGTGATTCTAAGGGACAAGATCCCAGGTTTGGAATAAAATTCTGCCTCCTTAAGATCATGTTTTCCATGAATTCAACTGTCACCAGATGGATCAGACTGAACAGTTTCAAACCTCGAGGAGACTCTTACCTTCTAAACAGGGACAGCTGTTTTCAAGTAAAATCACTAAAAGGGAAGGAGAAAACTCGAAAGAGGTTCCTCCTGGCGCTCAGGTACGGGAACCCCAATACTCCCCCAGTCCTCAAAGAGAGACCTGGAGAGGGAGACTTGCTGAAGCAAAGCCACAGGGTCTCTGAGGTTTCCCTGGCCCCTCGCCCCTGTCCTGCCTGGCTGATGTCAGCATCCCTCTGTGAGGTCACCACCTCCCCACCACCTTTGACCAATAGTCTGAGGTCCTGCAAAAGGCCTTTGTGATGTCACTGCCACACCCCTCCCTTGCTGGGCTAATGTCCTGCCCCTGGCCAGGCACTTTGAAGGTTTGAGCTACTCCCTGTGGATCACCCCACTCAAGGAGCATTCGTTCTAGGAAGCAAGCCGGCTAGACAGGAAAACATCAGACGCTGCTGCTCCCAATGTAAACTCCCAATGCAGTTTTAAAGAAATTAGTCGACTTTATTGCTAGAAGAGACCATTAGAGCATCTAATCTGACCCCTGCATATCACAGGCCTCCTGTATGACACACTAGCTACTTTTGGGGTAAACACATTCCAGAAAGCATCTAGTCTTCATGAAATGACGTCACGAGACGGAGAATCCACCACTTTCCTTGGTAGCTTGTTCCTGTGGTGAATCAACCTCGCTGTTGAGTATTTGTGCCTTAATTGTAATATGAATTTGTCTCTTTTCACCTTAGGACCCTGCGAGGTGGGAGTGTGCCAGACCTTGGGCTGCAACCCAAGCCGGAACTTCTACATGACAATTAAACAGCCCCACAGCCTGAGCCGTGTGGGCCCAAGTCAGTGCTACGGGCCAGCCACCAGTGTCTAACAAGTTTGCGTGGAGAATTTGCGGCAAAACTGGGAACTGAACCCAGATTGTTTCAATTCTTGCCTCCCCACTTAACCGCAAGCCCAGCGTGTGTGTGTACAGCGTTGTTTTGGTCTGTGTTTGCCTTGCATTGGCTTCCAAAGGAGGCTGTGGAATTTCCTTCATTGGAGGTTTTTAAGACCAGGTTAGAGATACGCCAGTCTGCGAATGTCTAGGGATACTTGGTCCTGCCTCAGCACAGCGGGCTGGAGTAAATGACTTCTCAAGATCCCTTCCAGGCCTACATTGAAATAATTCTCTTTTGTGCTGCGTCATGTTCTACGGTGAGCTGTTTTGCATGGTGCCATTTGGAACTGTGATCGCACCATGTTGTGTAGCAGTTTTATGGTGAATTGTTTTGCCTCAGCTTGTTTTCCATTGTGTACTTTTGTCCTAGGATGTCATAGTTTGCATCGTGTTGCTTTCTTTTCCTTTGTATTGTCATTTTATGCTGTGGAGTGTAGGTTGTGTTTTTTCCCCTGAATTTGCCTGACATTATGTTGTGGTGAGTTTTATTCTGTATGTTGTGTTTTTATATGTATATATTGCATCGCGTCCTAGAAATGTAGGACTAGATAGGACCTCAAGATGTCATCAAGTCCAGCTTTCTCTGCTGAGGCAGGACCAAGTATATGTAGATTATCTCTGACAGAGCTTTGTCCTATTTGTTCTTAAAGACTTCCAGGGAAAGAGACTCCCCAGCCCCCTTGTAAGACTGTTCCAGAGCTGAACTGCCTTAGCTCTGGGGACACCCACACAGATTTTAGTGGTGAGCAGCTCTGGAGAGAGGAGACCCCAGTGAGTGGGCAGTTGGATAAAGAGACTAAAGTTGGGAGGAGAAACATTAACGTGTCCAAGGTCACCCAGGCTGTCTGTGACCGAGCTAGAAATAGGTTCTAGTGCCACCGTACTGCTGTTTCTGAAGGTCTCTGCCACACTGCTGTTTTAGGCACTGGTGCAAACCGTTAGTGTAGACAGAATTTACACTAGTGCACTCTGGCACTGCTGCACCATGTCCCAGTTTGAAGGTTTGGGGTGGGGAGAGGGGCTGTGACCTCCTGAGGCCTGAGGCTCACTGAACAGTGCAGATGGTAACGGAGGGCAGCAGTGAGTGCTGGAGGTATGAGCCAGGAGGACAGCCCCACAGGACTGGACACTGACTTCTCCTGACCCAGGACACACCCCAGCAAGGTGGTTTATCCATGGATGGGCAGGCTGTCTTGGCAGAGCAGCTCATTTGCAATCTCTGCACAGCTCTTCCTACAGTGTGCACTGGGGACCTTTCCAAGCTGCAGTGATGGGGCTCGGGAGTTAACAGGATGTGTTCCTGGCTCTGTCATGGACCTGTTTAGTGACCTTGGGAAGTCACAGCTCCTCTCTCTGTAACACTGTCTTCAGTGACTCGAGCACTAGCACCAGCCTCAGGCAGACTGGTGAGAAGCAGGGCACAAACCCCAAATTGGGTTTGAGGTCTGTATGGAGATTTCACCAACCAAGTATCCAGTGTAAACGCTTCAGGCATTGTAACAGCATTAACATGGAGTCACAGACAGTCCTCTTGGGTGATCCCATATATCTCACCACGCAGGTGAGCTCCCCTTTGTGACAGGTGGTCCCTTACTCCAGGGTTCCCAACCTTTTTCTTTCTGAGCCTCCCACCCCCACCCCACACACGCTATAAAACTCCACTGCCCATGTGGGCCACAATAACTGGTTTCTGCATATAAAATCCAGGGCTGGCGTTAGGGGTAGCAAGCAGGGCAACTGCCTGCGGCCCCATGCCACAGGGGCCCCCAAAGCTACATTGCTTAGGCTTTGGCTTCAGCCCTGGTGATGGGGCTCAGGGCCTGGACTTCAGCCCCATGCGCTGGGACTTCAGCTTTCTGCCCTGGGACTCAGTGAGTCTAATGCCGCTTTGCTTGGCAGCCCCTGAAAGCTGCTCACAGCCCTCCAGGGGCCCTGGTTGAGAACCACTGCCTTACAGCATGAATCACAGCAATGTTCAAGTTACTTCCAGTCCCAAAGGACCGTCACTTCCTTGCTTATGCCTAGAAACTTTCCCCCCACCCGAGTCCAGGCAGCATACAGACAATCAGTTCCTTCTCTATGGGGTTTTCATCCCCTTCCTACCATGTGCTCTGAGCAGGAAACTCAGCAAATGGGAAGTGAAGAGCACAACAACAGTCTTGTGTCCTTGTTAACATCCCATAATAGTCTCTCTGGTGTTGATGGACCTTTCCTGCCAGGCATTCTGTTGCCAATCAGCACTTCACGTAGGTAAAGTCTCTCTCCTGTCTGGTGATTTACAGAGCCACAGAGGCTCACAATGCAACTAGTCAGATGTTAACTCAGGCAGCAACTTACAAGCATTCAATAAAGTCTAAACACAAAACACATTCTTATGTTCACAGTCTGTATGAGGAGTATCTACTCATTTGGACTCACTGGGGAGCCACAGAAAGAAACAAGGTGTGCTGAGGTAAAAAGGCCCAGTCTCAGAGCCCCCAGGGTCACGCTGAGAGAGCTGCCTTGGGGACAATGACAATGACAGGGAGAAACCCCAGAGTGACTTCTTTGATTCTGCTCATCTCTGGCCTTTGGTTCATAGAATCACAGAACTGGAAGGGACCTTGAGAGGTAGCTAGTCCAGTCCCCTGCACTCAAGGCAGGATGAAGTATTATCTAGACCAGGAGTGGCCAACCTGAGCCTGAGAAAGAGCCAGAATTCACCAATATACATTGCTAAAGAATCATCAGCTCCCACCTCCTGCTCCCAGTGCCTCCCACCCATGGGAAGCCACACTAATCAGCACCCCCCCTCCTCGCACTCCTGATCAGCTGCTCATGCTATGCAAGACACTCGGTGGGGGGAGACGGGGGGGATGGAGCGTGGGCACTGCAGGCTCAGGGAAGGGGGTGGGAAGGGGTGGAGTGGGGGCAGGGCCTGTAGCTGAGTAGTGAGCACACCCAGCACATTGGAAAGTTGGTGCCTGTAGCACCAGCCCCGGAGTTGGTGCCTGTACAAGGAGCCGTATTAAATTCTAAAGAGCCACATGTTGAGAGGTATTTGTCCAGCCTGCTCTTAAAATCCCCAATTATGGAGATTCCACAACCTCCTAGGCAATTTATTCCAGTGCTTAACCACCCTGACAGGGAGTTTTTCCTAATGTCCAACCTAAACCTTCCTTGCTGCAATTTAAGCCCATTGCTTCTTGTCCTGTCCTCAGAGGTTAAGAACAATGTTTCTCCTTCCTCCTTGAAATGAACTTTTATGTACTTGAAAGCTGATCATATCTTCTCCTGACTAAACAAACACAATTTTTTCAGTCTTCCCTCATAGGTGATGTTTTCTAGACCTTTAATCATTTTTATTGCTCTTCTCTGGACTTTCTCCAATTTTTCCACATCTTCCTGAAATGTGGCACCCAGAACTGGACACATTACTCCAGTTGAGGCCTAATCAGTGCAGAGTAGAGAGGAAGATATCATCTACAATCTGTATAAATGTAACAGAGTGACTCTGCTACTGGGAGGGTTTCACTATGTCTAGGAGGTTACACCCTTGTGGGAGGGGCTAGGCCTGTACTGGAATAAGGTCATTTTGTGCTACACAGTGTGGCAGAACCTAGAATGTCCATTACCAGGGAAAAATGCTGGGGGGAATTGACATGTGGAAAGGACAGAAACCCTGTCTGAATTCTCTCACATTGCCCTTCTTGCCTGGCAGGCTACAGAATAATGTCCACCTTTCACCTAAATCATCCCCTCCTCCCAGCTGGAAGGAAACGGCTGCAATGGAGCTGGCTCAGGTAAGGGATTATCAGGACGCTGGTGGTGGGTTCTGCTTGGAGGAGAGGAGAAGTAAATGTATAGGAGGGTGGGAGCTGCTAGAGGTAGTGGGAGGCAGGAACTGTCTAGGGTGTGGAATGGGAGGGAAAGGATGTGACAAACCTGCTGAGACTTGTGTACTCTAGGGTGTGATGGGCTGTCACCCCGGGGTGCAGTCTGGGGGCTTCTGGGAAACACTGTCCCTCTAACCCTCAAACTGGGTTGGCCCTTCTCACACTGCCAGCCTCTCCAGGCCCTGTTATTACCCAACAGGACAGCAGGTGGCACCACGCATCCAACTAAGCTACCTGAGTGCTTTACCTAAGCCACTCAAAGACAGATAGAAGACAAAAGCCAATTTCCCAGCCATAAGTGGTAGCAAACAGATCAAAGCAGATTACTTAACAAATAACCAAAAACTCAAACTAAGCAACATACTATCTGGATAGAATTTGAATTAGCAGTTTCTCACCCTGACTGATGATACAAGCAGTCCACCAAGTTTCCATGCACAAGCTAAAACCCTTTACCCTGGGACCAGCAGTTCCCCCAGTTCAGTCTTTCTTCCTCAGGTGTTTCCAGGAGTTCTCTTGTGTGGGGAATGAGGCCAAGAAATGATGTCACACTCCACCTTATGTAGCTTTTCCATATTGCGGGAACCATTTGTTCCAAACTTGTTTCCCAGTCCAGTTTGTGGAAAAATACAGGTACAAAAATGGAGTTTGTTGTCATGTGGTCTGCTCACATGCCCTAGCATGCCCTGCTGAGTCATAGTAGCCATGACTCATAGGCTAGCTGAAAAATTCACAAGAGGGCTAAGCTCTTCCACGGTCCATTGTCTTTCTTGATGAGCCATGAACACTGTCTGGCTTCTTTGTTGAACCTGAAAGGCTTGTTGTGAGTGTTACCCAGAGTAAACACATTTGAAATACAGATACAGAGTCAATATCCATAACTTCAGTTACGAACATGATACATGCACACAAATAGGACAGTCATATTCAGCAAATCATAACTTTTCCAATGACACTGAACATGATGCATCTTGCACAAAATGTAACATAATTATGTCTTAATCATTTTATAATCATACCACTATGCTGAATGTGTGGTGTAGTGTCAGGGCCTAATTTCAAGGCACAGGAGTTGGGAATGGAACTTCCACTCTTTGTGGAACAGGAAATAACCCTCCAGCCAGGGCTGGGAAAACTTCCCGGACTCCCAGTGCTGGAGCCTGAATCTTCTGACACTTCATTAGTTACCACGAACCCCAATCTTTGTGGCAACTGCAAACTTTATCAATGATGATTTTGTATTCTCTTCCAGGTCATTGATAAGAATGTTAAATAGCGCAGGGCCAAGAACCAATCCTTGTGGGAACCCCCTAGAAAGAAATCTACTCAAGCATGGTTCCCCATTTACAATCATAGTTTTTAATCTATTTAATGTATGCTGTGTTTATTTTGTATCTTTCTAGTTTTCTAGTCAAAATATTGTGCTGAACCAAGTCATATGCCTTACAGAAGTCTAGGTAATGTTTTCACCTCTTAGCTCATCAATACTATTAGCTGCAATCAAACTTTTGATCTCACCCAATAAGGATATCCAGTTAGTTTGATTGGATCTGTTGTCTCTGAACCTTTGTTAATTGGTACTAATTATATTACCCTCCTTTACCTCTTTATTAATTAAATCCATATTCGCTGCTCTATTATCTTGCCCAGTATCGGACTAACACTCTTGTAATTAGCTGGGTCATCTCTTTACACTTTTTAAATATTGGCACAGCATTAGCTTTTTCCAGTCTTCTGGAATTTCCCATTGGTCCAAGTCCTAATTAAAATCAACATTAACAGTCCTCCACCAGGTCTTTCAAAACTCTTAATACAAGTTATCTGGACCTGCTTATTTAAACATGTCTAACTGTAATAGCTGCTGTTTAACATCCTCGTGAGTTATTGTTGGGATGGAAAGACTGTCGTTGTCAGCGTCTTATATGATTACATCATCTGTTTTCTCCAACTCCAGGAGTGAAATATTTATTGAACACTATTACCTCTTCTGTATTATTTTGATAATTCTGCCATTTCCATCTAGTAATTTACCACTACCATTGTTAGGGATTAATTTTGTACTTAATATACTTTTTAAAACTTCCTTCTCATTTTCATTAAGTGGTCATTGATTTCTGATAGCTTCCCTTACCAATTTTCTACAATTCTGACTTTCTAACTTATATTCTTTACTGTTGACTTCCCCTTTCTTCCATATATTTTCTTTGGAGATTCCTACCAGGAAGCCACCAGCAGGGTCCAGAGACAGCCCCATCTCCTATATCAAGCCCTGGCTAGTAGCTATGTGATAAATGTGATGACTCTGCCTCTGTCTGTCAGCTGGGAGACACAAAGGTTCTCTCTTTCCACCCTCTGATGCCTCCTGGCTGCTCTAAGCAAGGTAGGGTGGGACTCTGTTAACATGTGCCTCCTGGAGCTTCCATTTACCTGGTGCTGCTGTTCCGTGAATAGTGGGGTTGTGAGTGGGGCAGCAGGTACTGAGTGTTGGACTCTTGCTCTTTCAGGGGCCGGTGACCTTCGAGGAGGTGGCTGTGTATTTCACTAGGGAAGAGTGGGTTCTGCTGGACCCCACTCAGAGAGCCCTCTACAGGGATGTCATGCAGGAGAACTATGAGACGGTGGTCTTGCTGGGTAAGGAGTCCTGTCGCCTGGGTTATTAGAAGCTGTGGGGTCTCTAAAGAACCTGAGTAGTAATAACAGTATACCTTTATTCATCATACAAGTTTTGCAGGTTTTCTTGCTCCCCTTTTTTTGCCTTATCTCCCACATGGTAGTATCATTTTTGGACATGTGCCTTTTTGGTGCCGTCAGTCATTTTAAAATTGGATTTAATATATCCTTATTGGCTATATTAATCACTGTAGCTTTCATGCCTTTTCCTCATTTTAAGAGGAAAATATGCCTCCTGTAGAATTCTAAATTGAGTAAATATGTGTATGACTCATGCATGATTTGTGTGACAGTGAGATGAGCTCTTTTAGGAGAGCGTGTAATGTTGCCATTCAGGATCCCATGGGTGAAGGGATAAGAGAGCCGTGGGAGGGGCGGAGAAGTGGGGGGAGTAGGTAATTCTGGGGTGCCAGGACAGGGGGAGGGTGTGTGCAGGGTTAGAGCTAAGCAGCAGCAGGGAGGTAGGAGGTAGTGAGAGATGAGGAGAAAATACAAGAAGCTCCCAAGGTGCCGGGAAGTGGTGCCGGCTGAGAGTAATGGGAAGAAGGGGAGCGTGGAGAAGGGCACCCGGGAAGTGGGCTGGGTGGGTCATTGGGAGGAGGAGAGGTTTGGGAATCTAGAGCTGTGGGGATCCCAGACCTTTAACCTCAATCCCTACTGAAGCCTTGTTGCTTTAGAGCCTACACTCCAGTTTTATTTCTGTTCAGTTTTTTACATTTTTCCCCCCAAATATCATTATTTTAACATTTGACCTCCCTCTCCCACTCATAACCCCTCTCCCATATAACCTCCCCATGTCTATGCTCAGTGACCCTGGCCACTGATCCTGAGTCCTGCTGCATTCCTCCCTGTGACGATGCGGTTCTGGCGGGACCCAGCGGAGAGTGCCAAATCAGGACCAATTGCTCAAACAGGGCAGTCACAGCCCTAGGCTGGGGTTTTCCACCTCTAAGGCAAACCAAACCAGCCAGACAAAGAGGACTTTGGTTTCACCCACTGGCTAACCACAAGTCACACAAGCAATTCCCTTAGACACTCCAGTCTCCCAGTATCACCACCAGTGCTACTCGTCCTGGGGATGAATGGTTATGAAAACCAACACCCCAATAAAAGAAAACGGTTCTCTCGATCCCAAAGGACCAAGCCCCAGACCCAGGTCAATATACACATCAGATCTTACCCACAAATCACGCTCTGCCAATCCTTTAGAATCTAAAATCTAAAGGTTTATTCATGAAGGAAAAAGGTAGAGATGAGAACTAGAATTGGTTAAATGGAATCAATTACATACAGTAATGGCAAAGTTCTTAGTTCAGGCTTGTAGCAGTGATGGCATAAACTGCAGGTTCAAATCAAGTCTCTGGAGCACATCCCCCGCTGGGATGGGTCATCAGTCCTTTGTGCAGAGCTTCAGTTTGTAGCAAAGCCCTCCAGAGGTAAGAAGCAGGATTGTAGACCAGATGGAGATGAGGCATCAGCCTTAGATAGGTGTAACTGGTTGGGACTCACCCCGCGCCTCCTGCTGGTGACTCTGGGAATTAGCTCATTCCAGTGGAGCACCTCCTCCTGGTGGTGTCCTGTCCGTTGTTCTGTCCTCTGTTATCTCTGGACCTGCGTTGCTGCGTGCTCGGCGGCGTCCTCTTTGAGGCCGCTGCCCTCCGGCAGTGCCCATAGTCCTTCTGTGCCCCCTTCCGGGAGTCAGTGCTCAGTGGTCTCACACCCCAGTCACTATGTGCAATCGCCCTCTGAGTCTAATCCTCCTGTCAGGATCTGGCGTAGCAAGATGGCCAGCTCCTACAGCCAATGGCTGGGTGCACTGCAAAGGGGACCCAGGCCGCCCTCTACTCTGGGTCCCGGCCCAGGGACCTCTGGCGTCAGCCTCGCTGTCCTTCTTTCCCTCTGCTGTCTGTTTCCTGGGCCGCTTCCCCTACGGCCCCTTGCACCCGCTAGGCCCTTCCCTTCAGGGCCTGCAGCCTGGCAGGCTACGGGTTCAAGCTCCTAGCCTCCCGAGCATGGCCAGCACTGCGCTGTCGCGGTGCTAGTCTCCGCCCTTGGAGACTGACCTTCCTGTCGAAGGCCTGGGACAGACTGACTGCTCCTGCCTGGGCAGCCTTTATATACCCCTGAGCCTGGCCCTGATTGGCTGTCTCTAATCTGGGCCCTGATTGGCTCTCAATAAGCCCCTCTCTGATTGGCTCACTGTCTGCACAGGCGCCCTGGCCTGCCGCAGCCCACTCTCACAGGGAGTGGGGCAATTCTCCCACTACAATAGGCTTTTCCAGGTGTAAGAACCTCTTTGTCCTTACTGTGGAAAATTACAGCAAAATGGAGTCTGGAGTCACATGGGCCAGTCCCTGCATACTTTGCTGAGTCACAAGGCGTGTCTGCCTTCTCTCCATGGGTCAATTGTGTAGCTGATGGTCCTTAATGGGCCATTAAACAAGCTGGGCAGAGCTAACACCAACTTGTCTGGGATGTTTCCCAGAAGCACAGCACCAACTTGAAATACAGACAGTATAGAGCCAATATACATAACTTCAACTAAAAATGACACATGCACACAGACAGCATAATCATAACCAGCCACCCATAACCTGGTCTTAGACACCTTATATGACCCCTTTATCTAAGATTTGGTGCCACTACAGGACCTTGGTTGCAAACCATGTTCTATATGGTCCCAGTTTATACCAATAACGTCACACTCCACTCCCATAGCAGGGCCGCTACCCAGGCACAAATGGGCACTTTGTTGATGATATCACTGGGTGGTTGTGTAGCCCGTACAATTGTTACACCTATAAGATTACATATTCAAGCCCTTCACACCACTCGGGCTTATCTCTATACACCCATACAGTCTGTTCCCAGTGTTCCTTCCCAGCTCTGATGCTGCAGAGCATTTACCCCCGTCCTCCTTCCCAGCCTTGCCTGTGTCCCTGTTCCTGTTCCACTTAATAAACATGATTCCAATTTCCTTCCTCCTGTTTGACCCATTTTATAGATTCATATTCTCAGCTACACCTAGCACGATTGATTGTACAGAAGAGAGAAACAATTAGAGAACCAGACAGATAAACAACAGAAAAGTGAGGGCCATGAAGATAGAACAATACAGAAATGAGAGTTTCGCAGTCAGAGCCATTGATAAGTGATTTCTTGCCAGACAGGATGCTGTCAAACTAAGTTTCTTTTATCCATCTTAAGATCTGTTTCTTTATCTGGTGGTGATGGGCATCATACAGACAGGATCATCTTCCTAACAGCCCTAATAGCACCTTATTTCAGTGTGACTGGTTTGGGATGAGAGGATGTGACCCTTCGCTTCCCAGCTAATGGCTGCCCCTGCTGTAGCCAAAGTCCTTAGCCTAAGAAAAGGCCTCAGACTATCCTAGTCAGGGCCGGCTCTGGCTTTGCCGCTCCAAGCAAAAAAAAAAAAAAAATGGAGGGTGGGGGCCACCAGGCTGCAGGGGAAAACAAAAACAAAAACAATGGGGCCAGAGCGGCAGCGGAGAGTGCCAAATCAGGACCAATTGCTCAAACACCACCTCGCGCCGCCTGCCGGGAGGGCTCCGAGCTGCAGCTGCTCCGTTGGCAGGAAGGAAGGATGCGGGCTGCCCTGCTGGGCTCGCTGCAGGGCGCTGCCTCCTCCGCCCCTACAGGGCAGCCAGAGCAGCAGAAAAACCCCGTCAGTGCCGCCCTAGGATTGGGCGGATGCCGCCCAGAATCTGCCGCCCCAAGCACCAGCTTGCTCAGCTAGTGCCTGGAGCCGGCCCTGATCCTAGTGAGAGAAGACCATACACAGGCAGACTGAGATTTTCATTCTTTGTTTTCATACTCCTGTAACTAGTTAAGTGATAAAAACAATTGTAAGTTCTTAATGTATAGGCTTTACAGGCAGGCCTGAATATCTCTATTCTAACAGAGGATCTGACCCTTCCTCCATTCTGTGTTTGTCTTTTCTATTTAGATTGTAATTCTTCAGGGCATGGGCCATCTACTATTCTGCATTTGTACTGTGCCTAGCACAATGGAGACCCCTGTTAGTTGGTCCCTAGGCACTGAGGTAATGAATGTGATTTAGAATAATTACTCTCCTGCCACATTGAGCCAAGGAAGCTGGCCCTGGGATGTTACTGCTTAAAAAGGAGATTGGCTTAAAACCATGGACTATTATTTGTGAAAAGTATCCCACAAATTCCACTGACCTCCTTGATTTCTTTGCCTTGAGTAGAGTTTCCAGTTTCCAAACCTGATGTGATCTCGCAGCTGGAATGAGGAAGAGCCGTGGGTCCCAGGTCTCCAGGGCTCTGAGAAAGAAGTGCCCTGAGAGCTGCCTGCACAGGTGGGGAATTGGTTAAACCAACTCAAAAACTGTCCAGAAACATTTGGGATGCCTACAAAGACCTTGTGAGCTCTCCAAGTTCAGGATTGTTCCCTGCAGATGTGGCATCATTAGATAGATGTCACTTACAGCATCCACCTATCCTGACTGTCAACTGGCAGCAGGTCCCCCGAATCTTGCTTTCCCTGAGAGTTCTGGTGAGATGCAGACCAAAACTGATCCTTCCATTCTCCTCTGGGGAGAGGTTTGGGAAAATCTCCAACATATATTTTGGTTGGTTCATCCCTTTTTCCATTCCTATCTCTGAGATTTCCTTTCTCTCAGGCACAGAGTGACCTATGTCTCATTCTCTCTGTCTCCCATCAGGTGATGGGATGGTGAGTGATAACAAGGAGGAGAAACCCAGCAGGAAGATGCTGAGCGAATAGAACCACATGGGACATTATCAGGAAGATCGAAGGGAATGTTTCCTGGAGTTGTGCACTCCCAGAAAAAGAAAAGCAAAAGCCTGTGAGACTCAGCAGAGGCCAGAGGAAAACTTCAGTAGCCACACAGACCTTATTACAAGTGAGAGAATCAACTTGGAAGACACACATTACACATGCCATGAGTGTGAAACACTTCAATTGGAGCTCACACCTTATCACACATCGTAGAATCCACACAGGAGAGAAACCTTATGGATGCTCTGAGTGTGGGAAATGCTTCACTCATAGTTCAACCCTCATTTCACATCAGAGAATCCACACAGGGGAGAAGCCCTACACATGCTTTGAGTGTGGAAAAGCTTCAATCAGAGCTCACACCTTATCAGATATCAGAGAATCCACACAGGAGAGACGCCCTACACGTGCTCTGCGTGCAGGAAAGCTTCACTCAGAACTCTACCCTGATCGCACCTCAGAGAATCCACTGTGGAGAGAGACCCTACACATGATCTGAGTGTAGGAAAAGCTTCAGTCAGAGCACAAACCTTATTAAACATCAGAAAATCCACATGGGAGAGAACTGTAATAAATGCCTTGATTAGGGCTGGCCAAAGGTTGAGGGGGAGTTTTTGTTGTTTTTATCGCATTTGCTCATTCCTGCATTGTGGTCTTTGCTCCATCTTCACTGTGGTCTCTCAGCTCCCACACATGAGTTACCTGCTTCTGCATTTTGCAGCTCACCCTTCATTGGGGTCAGTCCTGTGATCTTTTCTATCAACTCCTTTCCTTTTGAGTCGTAGGAGTGTGTGTCCCTCCAGCCAGGAATGTTCATCAGCTCCAGGTGAGAGAGAGGTTTGATCCCAACAAGCTACACTGAGGCAAACTACCTGTGCCTGACATCCACTAGGGCTGTACATGGCATTGGCTGCTCAAGTTAGTGATCTTGGTGTAAAAGACAATTATAGTTGTAGTGATGCAGATGCAGCCCAGGTGCAGTGGTTGGCATTAGCTTTCCCTTGACCTGACCTAAATTCCATCACTTTTCCTAGTCTAAACAAACCCTGAGCATCACGGTTATACTGTTCCCCATTTCAAACCAAGTGTTAGTCATCGAGTTCCCCTTTGGAAACCAATTGTTTCATTCCCAGTTGCTCTGATGTTGCTTCAGGTTGTGCTGAGAGCAGATATTTTTATTATCATTTTCCTCACTTAAAATATATTGAACTATAACAAAGAGCAGGAACAGGGCAGGGATAGGGAAAATGTCATTTCACCCTTTGTAACAACAGAAGAAGTTAGTGTAAGTCAGAGGGATTCCCTTATTCCTGATCACCATTCCAATCCCCATTTGTTCAATTGGTTAGGTCACTATTTTTCTAAAGGGCTGAGAAGAGGATTCCCTAGTAAATGACATGGAACGAAGCAAAATACCCATGGATTTCACTACCAAAGTCGTTGTTGCCCAGGCCCTGCAAGAGTCGCTCCTGAAGATATCTCCTTCCTAATCAGCTGCTTATTGCCTATTATTTGGAAATACAATCCATATTGAGGTAGGGATGGGAAAATGGAAATGACATTTGTCTTCAGCTCACCCTGGAGGTGCTGCAAATGTGTAGAAAATGGAATGTGTGTTGAATGTGATATAGCTGCAGAAAGATGCCTGTTTTTAATAGAGACCTGACATTTGGTGTCTTACAGGGATTCTAAACTGCATCTGAATTTAGTCCCTAATTTATATCTGTGCCTCCAGATTAAAGAAATAAAAGGGCATAGTTGGTTGAGTTGTACCTCACTATCACTACTGATCTGTTGTGCAGTTGGTGAAGAATTCTACGCCAGAGAAGTATAAAATTACTCCAAGCAAGGTCACAGATTTGACAGAACTCGGGTAGAAATTGCAGGTACTGGTGGTTGATTTTCACCCTGAGATGGAAGCTATGGTGACCTGTGGCCCAGGTAAACTCTTTTAGACCCCTGCTCCCTAGTTAAGTGGCCTTGGTCACACTCCTAAAGGACACCATGATTAAATTGGAACAACTGTCCTTTACCATTTCAATCCAAAGTTTCATGAAGCGCAGAGAGAAACAGCTGATTCCTTCAGAGCCATTCCATGCCTATGGATCCCAATCTGGCTGCCTTGTTGGACAAAAGCACTTCCATGCTGGGAAAACAATGGTAGCCAATGAGGGAATGTATCGGATTCGAAGTTCAGACTGCAGGATATGAATGCTGAGTCAGAGTCTGTGGTTTTAGTCAGGACTGCACAACTCGTAAAGCGGCAAGGGCAATAGTACTCCAAAGAAAACAGCTGAGGGCCAAAACCCCCCTGGCTCCACTGAAACCCCCCAGTGCCACCCAGCCCCACAAAACACCCCCCCAAGCACTGTCCGCCCTGTGGAAACAAACCCTCCTTCCCCAACACCACCCCGCCAAAACAGCAGTATTGAATGTTGGTAATAAGTTATAGCAGGCCCCTAAGGTAGTATAACGAAGGTAAAAGAAAACTCTCTTTTTGCTAGAAGTAGAATAAGATCTTCCCCCCACTTTGTAGTCAATTATGCTATTGAATGAATGAGGTGTGAATGTGGAAGGCAACACCCCCAGACAGCTGCAACCCTCGGAGGATGGGAGCCAGACCAGATCAGTGAACAGGTCAGCCACTGACTCACTACTCGCCTCCTCAGCCTCCCACCCCCGCTCACCTTCTCAACCCCTTCCCACCGCCAGCTCACCTGCCCACCCACCAATTCCTGCCCGCTCACCTCCTCAGTCCCCAGCTCACCTCAGCTCTCCCCTCCCGGCTCGCATACTCATCCCCTGCCACTGCCCGCCTGCTCTCTCCTCAGCCTCCCACCCCTGGCCAGGGATGAGCTACCAAAATCTTAACAACCAGTTCCCTCCTCACCCCAGGGTTGTGTCCCCGGGACTCCTGCGCCCTATCCAACCCCCTCGTTCCTTTTATACCCCCCCTCTGGATCCCACCCCATCCACTGCCCTTCCCTGTCCTCTCACTGCCCCCTGTCACCCATCCAACCCTCCTCATTCCTGATGGCCCCCTGGGACCTTTGCCCCATTCAACCACCCCTTCTCCCCTGTCCCTGACCACCTCTGGAACCCCTGCCCTGATCGTTCGCGGGGACGCCTGGGAGGACTGAGAAGCAAATGGCGCCTTCACACTAAGGCCCAGGGTGGCAGAGGGGAGTAGGTGAGCTGGGGTGGGAGCAGTTCCCCTGTGCACCCCCCAGGTTACCTGCTGTGGTGCGGGCGGCCCCCCTGACCCAGCTCACTTTGTCTCTGTCTCCACCTTACTGGGCCTGAGCGCGAAGCTGCCACACCGCTTCTCTTCCCTCCAAGGCTTCTTGCAGAACAGCTGATTCACGGAAGCGGGGTGGGACATTCAGGGGAGTAGGTGGAGCGGAGGTGAGCTGGGGTCAGCCGCTGGCTCACCTGTCCCCCCGCCACTGCCAACCCCCACAGCCCCCACCCCCCCCCGATTGTGTCAAACAGGAGGCCAGTGATATGCAGGGGGCAGATTAGATTCTCTAAAGGTCTCTTATATCCCGAAAGTCGACAAATTTATAAAAACTGAGTGTAGCATTGGGAGCAGCAGCGTCTGATGTTTTACTGTCTAGCCGGCTTGCTTCCTAGAACGAATGCTCCTTGAGTGGGGTGATCCACAGGGAGTAGCTCAAACCTCCAAAGTGCCTGGCCGGGGCAGGACATTAGCACAGCAAGGGAGGGGTGTGGCAGTGACATCACAAAGGCCTTTTGCAGGGGCTCAGACTATTGGCCAAGGTGGTGGGGAGGTGGTGACCTCACAGAGATGCTGACATCAGCCAGGCAGGACAGGGGCGAGGGGCCAGGGAAACCTCAGAGACCCTGTGGCTTTGCTTCAGCAAGTCTCCTTCTCAGGTCTCTCTTTGAGGACTGAGACAGTATTGGGTTCACCTACGTGAGCGCCAGGAGGAACCTCTTTCGAGTTTTCTCCTTCTCTTTTAGTGATTTCCTAGAAAACAGATGTCCCTGTTTAGAAGGCAAGAGCCTCCTCGAGGTTTGAAACCTGTTCAGTCTCAGTCATCTGGTGAGAGTTGAATTCTAGGCATGGAAAAAACGAGCTTAAAACCCAGGAGGCAGAATTTTGTGTGTACCTGGGATTTTGTCCTTAGATTCACTGGGGACATTGGGGTTTGTCCTTTGTTTCACCTTTTCGTCCATCCTCCTCCCTCCCTCCTTTCTCTTCGTTTCTTGCTTCTTTTATCCTTTCTTCTGTTCTCCTCCCAAAACCAGGAGAGGGCTCTGTGTGTGTGTGTGTGTGTGTGTGTGTGTGTGTGTGTGTGTGTGTGTTGCAGGGCAGTGATCCCCACCAGTTACCTGGGCCATCCTTTGGGCTCTCTCTGGTGAGAACTCTCAGCCTCCCATCCTCAGTTTCTTCCTGATTGGCTGAGCAGGGGTTATTGCCAGAGAGAGTCAGAGTCTTGTTGTTCTTTTTAAGACCAAGTAAATGGAGTCATAAGCAGTTGTGCTGTTTTGATGAATTTTGCTGCTTCTCTGCACCTAATTGTCTCTGAGCAGTTTCATGATTCTCTCTAACATTGCAGTTCTCCTAAAATATTGGCTGAATACTTAACTGTGCACTGTTGCTGGTCTGGAGCTCATCTGACAGCACTTTACTCAGATCATTCAATGTAGGAAATTTAAGATCCGATGCTTAGTTTGAAAATCAGGGCTCTTGGGTCTTATTCCCAACTCTGTCACTGATTATCTGACGAGGAACAAATCAATTATCCTTTCTCATGTATCTTCTCCTCTTTCAAGTAGGGATAATTATGATCGCTCTACCTCACGGTGGGTGGAGATAGAGGAGCCAACTATAAGGTTTGCTGTCCCAAGCAAAAAAATATTAGCTGTCCCACCCCAGTCCTGGGCTCCTCCTGAATCTCTGCTGCCCCTGGCACTGGGCTCTGCCCCCTCCCCCCCCACCCCCTGCGGCCCCCGTTCTGGGCCTCCCCCCCAACCTGGCCCCCCCTGCGGCCAGCCCTGGGCTCCCCACCACGCGCCCATGCCACCCCCAGTCCTGGGCTCTCCCAACTGCTTCCCTCTGCAACTGGCCTTGGGATCTTCCCCATATGCACCCAAGTGCTGCCCCAGCTCTAGGCTCCCCAGGCCCACTTGCACCCCTCCTTCCACCAGCCCTGGGTCACTGGTAACTTACTCCCAGAGTGGGTCATTCCTTGGGAATTTTGGATGTGCACAGAACACAGACAGGATTGGTTCCCATGGTTACAGAACTGCAGTGGCAGCGGACAATTTCCGGCAATGCGATTAAAGGATATCTGGATGCATGTTAACAAGACTGTCCTACCAGAAATGAGGAAACGTTGAGGGTGCCTTTGTGTTCTTATGTTCCATTCTTTGTTTCTATGAACTTGGTTGCCAATGCAATATCACTGTCTTCCTTTTAAACAAATAAAACTATAAAACAAACAAACAAGAGACAATGGCTGGTGAGAAATAGCAATTCCAGTCCTAAAACCACGGGGAAGCATTTCTTGCTCAAGTTTATCAACTTTTTCTACGCCATCCCAGTCCTGGGCTCTCCCACACACACCAGCACCCTCTGCCCCAGCCTTGGGATCTTCCCCACACATGCACCCCGTGCTGCCCCAGCTCTGGGCTCCCCCGGCACAATTGCACCCTCATACCACCCCAGCCCTGGGTCACAGGTAACTTGCTCCCAGAGTGGGTCATTCAGCAGGAAGTTTTGATGTGCACAGAACACAGACAGGATTGGTTCCCATATGGTTACAGAACTGCAGTAACATGGAACAATTTCCAGCTTGTGTGATTAAAGGATATCTGGATGCATATTATAAGACTGTCCTACAGAAATGAGGAAACGTTGAGGTGCCTTTATTATTCTTATGTTCCATTCTTTGTTTCTATGGGCAATTTGCCAATGCAATATCACTGTCTTCCTTTTAAACAAATAAAACTATAAAACAAACAAACAAAGGCAATGGCTGTTGAAAATAGCAATTCCAGTCCTAAAAACCACGGGGAAGCATTTCTTGCTCAAGTTTATCCAACTTTTTCTACAGCAAATTACAGTGAATCAGTATATTTGATTTGGGAGAAATGAAGTAACAGCTGCCCAAATTGAGCTTCAGCACTCGTGAATTTTGAGGGTGTTCAAATCTGGAAGGCAGGTGCTAGATTCCCTTTCTGAATATTAGCTAAATCTGGAAAGGAAAAGTCAATTTCTGCTTCGATGGCTCAGAAGTGGAAATCCTCTACGTGCCTGGTACTGCTTCTAAAGCTGCCCAGGTCCAGTAGAGCCTCTCCTCCCTTACTCTTAAATTCTAGTGGGATCCACGTACCTCCCTTGCTAGGATTCAGATAAAGAGGGGAACTGTCCATTTAGTCCACCCAATTCCTTCCTTGGGGGCTGCAAGGTGAGGTCACACCAGAATCTCTAATCCAGTCTGGGGATGTCTTCTGAAGGGGATATCTAGGGCAAAGCCTTCTACAACTTGGGCACACTCGTTCCCCATTCACAGTGCCACCCCGCTCTAGCAGTGAGCTCTCCATTCACAGCAAGCTGCGGCTTGAGGTTTCAGCTACCATACTCCCTCCCCCTCCCTTTCCTGTTGATAGCGGCCAAGGGAATGCTGAGAAATGTCGTTTTTTTCCTGCTCCAGAGCTGGCTCTATAGGCAGGGAGCTAACCAAGGAACTACAGCTCCCAGGGCCCCCTGTTGGTTCTCAGCTCCCAGGCTGGATCCCTGCTGGCTGCCGCCCCTGCAAATGGGCTGCTCCAAGCACCTGCTTGCTTTGCTGGTGCCTAGAGTCGCCCCTGCCTCCACCCATCCTGCACCCCCACCCTGTGCCCCAGCCTGGAGCCTGCACCCAGCACCCAAACTCCATTCCAGAGCCCAACCTCTCAACCATCCCACACCCCAAAACCCTGCCCCAACCCTGGGCCTGCACCCCAGACCTCCTCGCCCGACCCAAACTCCTTGCAGAGCCTGAGGCAGGTGAGGGGCAGAGTTCGTCGGGGAGGGCTGTGTGCAGTAATATAGTGACTCCTTGGGTCTTTGAATGAGGCTTTATACTTGGGGTGGGGGGGGGAGGAGGCAAGCAGCGAGTCGGTGGATGGAGAGGGGCAAATCTCCCAGATTCAAAATCTGTGACTGTGTCTGTTGGTCCTTCTAGCTGCTTTTCTCTGGGCTGGGGGTTGTTCCCACAGGAAGGTGTTTGCTTCTTATCCCCGAGGCCATCAGTAGGTCTGCTCTTCTAGTCAGCCCACTTGCCAAGCTTGATTGTCCTTGGTTGGGCTGCCAGCCCCTCTCCAAGGATTGCAGCTGTCTGGAGGTACTGCCCTCCACGCCTTCCTCAGTCACACCTCATTCATGCAACAGGGCAGTTGATTACCGAGTGGGGGGGAGATCTTATTCTACTTCTAGCAAAAAGACACTTTTCTTTTACCTTAATTACACTATCTTAGGGGCCCGCTATAACATATTACCAAGGTTCAATACAAAGTCATATACAAGTTATACAAAAATGCATGATGCAGAGATTTATCTACAACTGCATTGATTGACTGCATTGATTGACTGTGCAGTAATATAGTGACCCCTGGTCTTTGAATGAGGCTTCATACTTGCCTCATTAATGCAGAGAAGCAGCAAAATCCATCAAACATATAAGTGGTTATGACTTATTTACTTGGTCTTAAAAGAGAACAAAAAGGCCTTGAGTCTCCTCCCTGTCATTAACCCCCTGCACTGTACAAAGACTGAATGGCCCATCCCAGTTGTGGATGTACTGCAGAGACTTGATTTGAACCTGCAGTTTATTCCATCACTGCTACAAGCCTGAACCAAGAACTTTGCCAAAGTACAAGTTTTGCCCAGGGCACCATTTACCCTAACACTGATTTTCATATTAACCATCAGATCTTGCATCTGAAGAAGTGGGTATTCACCCACGAAAGCTCATGCTGCAAAACGTCTGTTAGTCTATAAGGTGCCACAGGATTCTTTGTTGCTTTTACAGATCCAGACTAACACGGCTACCCCTCTGATACTTGACATCAGATCTTGAATTTCATACATTGAATGACCTCAATAAAGTGCTCTCAGATGAGCTCCAGACCAACAAGTATGCACAGTAATTATTCAGCCAGTGTTTTAGGAGAACTGCAATGTTAGAGAGAATCATGAACTGCTCAGAGACAATTAATGCAGAGAAGCAGCAAAATCCATCAAACATATAAGTGGTTATGACTTATTTACTTGGACTTAAAAGAGAACAAAAGGCCTTGAGTCTCCTCCTGTCACTAACCCCCTGCTCAGACAATCAGGATATAGACTGAGGATGGGAGGCTGAGGGGTCTCACCAGAGAGCTCAAAGGATGGCCCAGGTCACTGGCGAGGATCACTGCCCCAGCACTACTGCAGCTCCACAGTTTTGGGTGGACCTCCCACAGTGAGAGCTGCCGAGCACTCCCCCGCAACACACACACACACACACACACACCCTCTCCTGGTGTTAGGAGGGGAACAGGAGAAAGGAGAAAAGAAGCAAGAGAGGAAGAGAAAGGAGGGATGGATGGAGGAAAAGGTGAAACAAAAAGGACAAACCCTAATGTCCTCAGTGATTCTAAGGGACAGGATCCCAGGTTTGGAATAAAATTCTGCCTCCTTAAGATCATGTTTTCCATGAATTCAACTGTCACCAGATGGATCAGACTGAACAGTTTCAAACTTCGAGGAGACTCTTACCTTCTAAACAGGGACGGCTGTTTTCAAGTAAAATCACTAAAAGGGAAGGAGAAATCTCGAAAGAGGTTCCTCCTGGCGCTCAGGTACGTGAACCCCAATATTCCCCCAGTCCTCAAAGAGAGACCTGGGCAGTTCAGTGGGGAAGGGATGAACTGATGATCATCAGTTTGTTTTATGATGGTGGGGGAGTGGTTTAAACTATTTCCCTCAATCACGTCTCCCTTGCAGGGGCGGCTCTAGGGATTTTGTCGCCCCAAGCACGGCAGGCAGGCTGCCTTCAGCAGCTTGCCTGTGGAGGGTCCACTGAAGCTGTGGGACCAGCAGAGATCCCCCTGGTGTGCTTCCCCAAGCACGCGCTTGGCGTGCTGTGGCCAGGAGCTGCTCCTGCTCCCTTGGCAGCTCAGTCACCATTTTAGATAGAGCATTGCTGTGGTGCCTGGGCACTGGGCCATGCGGGGCCTTTAACACCACAGCCATGGGGAGGGGGGGCTGAGAGGGACCATCGTGCGAGGAACACGAGTCCTTCTACCATCCACCACCCCCTAGTTTGGAACTGCTGCTGCCGGCTCACCCCATCAGTGGGGACTTTTATCCCCTCTGCCTCCCTCTAGCTGGGGGTTTTCCCTTCTGCACCTACCTGGCATGGCAGCCCCCGTCTGAACCCCTGATCCTGTCCCAGTTTTGTCCCTCTGCCCATCCCGCCCCTCCGATTCCCCCCTTCAGGGGGATTTTCTGGCCTTTGATTGCAGGGAGCAGATTCTGATGGCGCGTGAGGGCAGCAGCTTGCAGCTGTTACTGAGCATGTGAGAAGAGCATTAGAAGGGAAGACCGGCCAGACTGGGTCACACCAAAGCTCCATCTAGCCCAGTGTCCTGTCGGCCGATAGCGGCCTGTGCCAGGTGCCCCAGAGGGAATGAACAGACAGGAATCATCCAGGGAGCCATCCCCTGTCGCCCAATTCCCAGCTTCTGACAGACAGAGGTTAGGGGCACCATCCCTGCCCACCCTGGGCAACAGCCATTGATGGACCTGTCCTCCACAGAAACACAGAATCATAGACAATTAGGGTTGGAAGAGACCTCAGGAGGTCATCTAGCCTAAGCCCCTGCTGAAAGCAGGACCACGAATCTCTCTAGTTTCCTTTTCATCACAGGACCCTGCTCAGGAACAGTGAAGTTGCAAGATCTAACAGGAAACAGCTTCAGAAAGAAGGGCAGCGCCTCTTCCTCCTCCCTCCCGTGGGGACGAGCAGCCCCCAACTGCCTCTCTGCCCCGGCCTCCTTCAACACATTGCCCCTTCAGCCTCCCCAACTTCCCCCATTGCTCTCTTCAGCCTCCCCAACTGCCCCCATTGCCCCTTCAGCCTCCCCAACTCCCCCACACTGCCCCGGCTCCACCGCTCTCAGGTTCCCTTCCCCACAACCATTTGCTTCCTCACCAAGGGGAACAGGAGCAGAAAATGCTTTTGAAAAAACCTTCTGCGAAGTAAAAAGTAAAACAAGCCAAGCAACCCCCTCCCTGGCTTTGTGCTGGGTGCCCCGCTGTGGGCTTGTGTGTGTGGGGAGGCTGTTCTGAGCACACTCCAGTCAGGAAGGGGCGGAGTTGGCCAAAGGCAAGTTGAATCTTTAGCAGAGATTTCCTTTCTCCATGGTGTTAGCTAAGCGTTGCTGTTAAATGTCAGCCGACGAATGCAGCATTTGAAACAATCTGACTCTAACCCCACTGCCATCTCTGTTGCTGTAGTTCTCACATCCTCTGCTCTTGTGATGTCACCACATGACATAGTGTCTTATTCTCATAGTGTCCTGTGGGTTAGACAGGACTTAAGTTTATGAGGTAAAAACTGAAGCATAACTCCATCCCTTCCTCCTTTTGACTTTGGAAAAATAAATTCTGTCCCCTCCCCCAGTCCCAACCCAGCCCCACCGGCGCTGCGGCTTGGAGACAGGTGCCCTCTCACCTGGCCCTGAGCTGCTGTGGGAGAGAGGGCTGGAGGGGCAGTTCTTTCTCCCTGGGGCAACCTGCTCCCCAATCTCCTCATTCCCAGCCCCACCCCAGAGCCCTCACCCCTGCCCCTACCCTCTGCTCCAGCCCTGACTTCCTTATCCCCAGCCCCACCCCAGAGCCTGCACTCCCAGCCGGAGCCCTCACACCACTGCGCCCCTACCCTCTGCTCCAATGCAGAGACCCTCATCCCTAGCCCCACTCCAGAGCCTGCACCCCCAGCCGGAGCCCTCACATCACTGCGCCCCAACCCCCCCCCCCCGAGCCTCTCCCACACTCCAAACCTTTCAGCCTCACCCCTGCCACACACCATCCATGTGCAGAATGAATTTTGTAAGGAGCGCAATATGTAGGTGATGTGTCACACCTCACCTCCATATTGGTGCCCAAAACAAAATTCATTCCACACATGGACATAACAAATTAGAGGAAACACTGCTCCTGGCTTTCAGCCTCTCTCTCACATCTTGAATTTCATACTTTGAGTGATCAGAATAAAGTGCCCTCAAGTGAGCTAGAGACCAACAGTGGTTCATAGTAATTATTCAGCAAGTATTTTAGAAGACCTAGGACATTATTGAAAATCATGACCTGCCAAGAGACAATTAATGGAGAGAAGCAGCAAGACTAATTCCATACATTGGATTGGTTGTGACTTATTTGCCTGATTTGAAAAGAGACCAAACTGACCTGAGTCTCCTTGGTGTCGATAGCCCCCTGCTCAGCCAATCAGCACTGAGACTCTGAGTGGCAGGAGGCTGAGGGGTCTCACGGGATGTCCCAAAGGACGCCCAGGACACCATCAGAGGGGATCACTCTCAGACGCAGACCCACCTCTTGGTGAGGACCTCCCGCAATGAGAGCAATACCCCTCCCCTGCCCGCACTCCAGACCCGTCCCTCCTAGGTAGAGGGAGGGAAGCTGGAAAAGGGAAAAAAGAAGCAAGAGAAGAGGAGAAAGGAGGGAGGAAAGAGGAAAAGGGAAACCAAAAAGGATACACCCCAATGTCCCCAGAGATTCCAATCATCAAAACCTAGGGAGGAAATCAAATTCTGCCACCTGAAGCCAGTGTTTCCTGGGCCTAGAACGCTGCCTGCGCCAGGTGGATCAGACGGAACAGGTTCCAAACCTCTCTGAGCCTCTTACCTTGTCAAAGGGAAGTTTGTTTTTGGCACAATCAGTGGTAGGAAAGGAGAAAACTCCACAGAGGTTCCTCCTCATGCTCACATCTGTGAATCCTAATCCTCTCTCAGCCCTCGAGGAGAGACCTCGTGAAGGAGACTTGCGGCAGCAAAGCCGGGGGGGGGGGGTCTCAGATACTGGCCTGGCCCTGCACCTCTGTCCTGCCCGGCTGATGTTGGGGTCTCTCTGTGAGGTCACCCCCTCCCCACCACCTTTGCCCAATAGGCCGAGTTCCTGCAAAAGGCCTTTGTGATGTCACTGCCACACCCACCCCTCCCCTCAAAGCTGATGTCCTGCCCCTGGCCAGACTCGTTGGGTGTTTGAGTTGTTTCCCCTGCATCTGGGGTTGCCAACTTTCTGACCCCACAAAACTGAACACCCTCATCCCGCCCCTTCAGCGAGGTCCTGGCTCGCTCACTTGCAGAGCGGGAGGTTTAGGTTGGACATTAGGAAAAACTTTTTCACTAGGAGGGTGGTGAAGAACTGGAATGGGTTCCCTAGGGAGGTGGTGGAATCTCCATCCTTAAAGGTTTTTAAGGTCTGGCTTGACAAAGCCCTGACTGGGATGATTTAGTTGGGGTTGGTCCTGCTTTGAGCAGGGGGTTGGACTAGATACCTCCTGAGGTCCCTTCCAACCCTGAGGTTCTATGATCTCCCTCCATCACTTGCTCTCCCCCACGCTCACTCAGTCGCTCGTTTTCACCGGGCTGAGGAGGGCTGGGGAGAGTCCCTTTTCAACTGGGTGTTGTCGGGACAGACCTGGGAAGGAGGCTGCCTGCCAAACACCTTTGAGAGGTGCCGTCCCTCCCTGTCATAAAATCATCTCCCTCCTTCACTTCAGTGACGGCCTCAGTTGTTCCTTATCCCGGCAGAGCCGGAGGATTGAAAGCAGCAACATCAAACCCCTGTGCAGCTAGCAGGAATGGACACACACACTCCCTTGTATCTCAACAGATATTTAGTTTCACTCTTGGTAAACTACAAGGCTAAAGGGACGGGCGGTGGCACCACATCTAAGGAATGAAACACAACACAATCATCATCGTTATGCCCATCGGTGCCTCTTTATTCTTCCTTTGTCTCTCTCTGACCACCGTCGCCCTCTGTCGGTTCACTGAGAATTCCACACTCACTGCTTCCGACACACAAAGACACACACACACATCTTGCATGCAAAACCTCACCAAGGAGTCAGATGCACCTGCTGGTTCCCTGCACCCCTGTTCTACAGAATCCAATCCCAGGGAAAGCTTGTCGGGCCCACAGCTGGTGGGGAGTCCTGGGCTGGAGGATTTAACCTACAGTGACGGCACTCGCAGGAAAGATGCTGAACGAGTGCAAGTTAAACATTGGGAGCTCCGCTTCCAGTCCCCTCACAGATCAGTCCATCTCTCCAGGAAAGGGACACATCTGAATTCCCAGCTGGCTCAGTCTATCTGCGTAGTTCTTGTTTACACCCAGTCAATTCTGAGGCCTGTTTCGCACCCTGGGTTTGAGGAGACCGTCAGAACCGACTCTCTGCAATAGCAAAAGCAGGAGGCCGTGTTATTTCTCCTGCCCCAGCACAGACAGACAACGAGGGAAATGCTCTATGTTGGAGGATGGGGCTCCCTGCCCTTGGCTAAAGATCAGCACCTTCCTTTTCCCTTTGTCACTCGTGAAGCTTTTCTTTCAGCAGCGAGCCCTAGAGCTCAGTTGCTGGAGTGCTGCGTTTGTCACTGACGGTCGGGGAGCTCCAACATCACTGGGCTCTTCTACCAGAAAGTCCAACGAAAGGACTGATTTCCTCATGTAGCCTGCTCCGGGACCGTCAAAAGGATCTTGTCCCATTCTTCTTCATGGAAGGCCATCTTGTAGCCTGCAACAACATCCATGGTGTGATGGCAGCCCTCAACATCGTTCACAATCCACATGAGTGGAGACTGTTCGTTGATTCATCGAAGACGAGTCTTAAAGATGTTTTACTGCATAATGGCAATGTTTTGCCATCAATTCCACTTGGTCATGCAGTCCATATGAAGGAAACCTATGACAACATGAAACAACAACATGAAACCTCTCTGAGGCTCTTCTCTGCTCCACAGGGACGTCTGTCTTCTCACTCAATTAGCAGTGGGAAGGGAAAACCCCAAGGAGGCTCCTCCTCGCGCTCACAGGCGTGACCCTGTATTCTCTCTCACTCCTCAAGGGGAGACCTTGAGAAGGAGACTCCCTGCAGCAAAGCCATTTCCCCCACCCTGCAGCCTCTTTACCTGCCCCTGCTCATAGACTCTCTGTGAGGTCACCGCTTCCCAACCTCCTTTGACCAATCAGCCCAGCTCCTGTAAAAGGCTAGTGTGATGTCACCGCCCTGGACAGCCCCTTTGCATCTTTGAGCTGCTCCTGCTGTGTCACAACCCCACCCCCACTCACTCAGTGTTACTTCTGGACATCAAGCAGGCGACACATGAAAACATCAGAGGCTGCTCAATGGCCCATACTTAGTTTTGCAGAGATTTGTAGACGTTAAGGCAAGAAGAGACCTTTGGATCATAGAATCATAGGACTGGAAGGACCCCAAGAGGTCATCGAGTCCAGTCGCCTGCACTCAAGGCAAGACTAAGTATTATATAGATCATCCCTGACAGGTGTTTGTCTAACCTGCTCTTAAAATCTCCAAGGATGGAGATTCAACAACCTCCCTAGGCAATTTATTCCACGGCTTAACCACCTTGACTGTTAGCAAGTTTTTCCTAATGTCCAACCTAAACCTCCCTTGCTGTAATTTAAGCCTCTTGATTCTTGTCCTATCATGAGAGGTTAAGGAGAATATTTTTTCTCCCGCCTCCTTGTAACAACCTTTTAGGTACTTGAAAACTGTAATGTCCCCTCTCAGTCTTCTCTTCTCCAGACTTAACAAATCCAATTCTTTCAATCTTCCCTCATAGGTCATGTTACTAGACTTTCATCATTCTTGTTGCTCTTCTCTGGACTTTCTCCAATTTGTCCACATCTTTCCAAAAATGTGATGCCCAGAACTGTACACAAGAATCCAGTTGAGGCCTAATCAGGATGGAGTAGAGTGGAAGAATGACTTCTCGTGTCTTGATTTCAACACTCCTACCAATACATCCCAGAATGATATTGGCTTTTTTGCAACAGCATTACACTGTTGACTCTTATTTAGTTTGTGGTCCACTAGGATCCTTGGATCCTTTTCATGCAGGGCTCCTTCCTAGGCAGTTATTTCCCATTCTGTATGTGTGCAACTCATTGTTCCTTCCTACGTGGAACACTTTGCATTTCTTCTTATTGAATTTCATCCTATTTACCTCAGACCATTTCTCCAGTTTGTCCAGATCAGTTTGAGAGTTCATCCTATACTCCAAAGCACTGGCAACCCCTCACTTCATGTCATCTGCAAACTAGGCCACGATCTAAATCACTGAGGAAGATATTGAACAAAACTGGACCCAGAACTGAGCCCTGTGACACCCCACTCGTTATGCCCTTCCAGCCTGACTGCGAACCCTGATAACTACTCTCGGAGAACAGTTTTCCAACCAGTTATGCACCCACCTTAAAGTAGCTATCAAGGGCTGGTTTGACACGATTTGTTCTTGATAAATCCATGCTGGCTATTGCTTAGCACCTCATAGATTCACAGATTCTACGACTGGAAGGGACCTCGAGAGGTCATCGAGTCCAGTCCCCTGCCCTCATGGCAGGACAAAATACTGTCTAGACCATCCTGCATAGACATTTATCTAACCTATTCTTAAATATCGCCTGAGGTGGAGATTCCACAACCTCCTAGGCCAATTATTCCACTGTTTCATCACCCTGACAGTTAGGAACTTTTTCCTAATGTCCAACCTAAACCTCCCTTGCAGCAGTTTAAGCCTATTGCTTCTTGTTCTTTCCTTAGAGGCTACGGTGAACAAGTTTCTCTCTCCTCCTTAGGACACCCTTTGAGATACCTGAAAACTGCTATCATGTCCCCTCTCAATCTTCTCTTTTCCAAACTAAACAAACCCAATTCTTGCAGCCTTCCTTCATAGGTCATGTTCTCTAGACCTTTAATCATTCTTGTTGCTCTTCTCTGGATCCTCTCCAATTTCTCCATATCTTTCTTGAAATGCGGTGCCCACAACTGGACACAATACTCCACTTGGGGCCTAACCAGCCCAGAGTAGGGCGGAAGAATGACTTCTCGTGTCTTGCTCACAACACATCTGTTAATGCATCCCAGAATCACGTTTGCTTTTTGCAACAGCATCACACTGTTCACTCACATTTAGCTTGTTTCCACTATAACCCCTAGATCCCTTTCTGCCGTACTCCTTCCTAGACAGTCTCTTCCCATTCTGTAGGTGTGAAACTGATTGTTCCTTCCTAAATGGAGCACTTTGCATTTGTCTTTATTAAACTGCATTCTGTTAACTTCAGACCGCTTCTCCAGTTTGTCCAGATCATTTTGAATTATGACGCTATCATCCAAAGCAGTTGCAATCCCTCCCAGTTTGTTATCATCTGCAAACTTCATAAGCGTACTTTCTAGGCCAATATCTAAGTCGTTGATGAAGATATTGAACAGAGCCAGTCCCAAAACAGACCCCTGTGGAACCACACTTGGTCTACCTTTCCAGCAGGATTGGAAACCATTCATAACTACTCTCTGAGTACGGTTATCCAGCCACTTATGCACCCACCTTAGAGTAGCCCCATCTAAATTGTATTTGCCTAGTTCACTGATAAGAATATCATGCGAGACCGTATCAAATGCCTCACTAAACTCTAGGTATACCACATCCTTCGCTTCTCCCTTATCCACAAGACTCGTTATCCTATCAAAGAAATCTCTCAGATTGCTCTGACATGATTTGTTCTTTACAAATCCATGCTGGCTATTCCCTATCACCTTACCACCTTCCAAGTGTTTGCAGATGATTTCCTTAATTACTTGCTCCATTCTCTTCCCTGGCACAGAAGTTAAACTAACTGCTCTGTACTTTCCTGGCTTGTTTTATTTCCCTTTTTAGAGATGGGCACTATGTTTGCCCTTTTCCAGTCTTCTGGAATCTCTCCCGTCTCCCATGATTTTCCAAAGAGAATAGCTAGAGGCTCACATACCTCCTCTATCAGCTCCTTGAGTATTCTAGGAGGCATTTCAGCAGGCCCTGGTGACTTGCAGGCATCTAACTTTTCTAAGTGATTTTTAACTTCTTTTTTTATTTGATCTTCTAAGCCTGCCCCTTCCCATTAGCATTCACTCTCTTAGGTATTCCTTCAGACTTCTCGGTGAAGACCGAAACAAAGAAGTCATTAAGCATCTCTGCCAATTCCAACTTTCTTCTTACTGTTTCTCCCTCCTCACTGAGCAGTGGGCCTACCCTCTCCTTGGTCTTCCTCTTGCTTCTAATGTACTGATAAGAAGTCTTCTTGTTTCCCTTTATTCCCATAGCTAGTTTGAGCTCATTTGTGCCTTTGCCTTTCTAATCTTGCCCCTGCATTCCTGTGTTGTTTGCCTATATTCATCCTTTGTAATCTGTCCTAGTTTCCATTTTTTATATGACTCCTTTTTATTTTTTAGATCATGCAAGATCTCGTGGTTAAGCCAGCTGGTCTTTTGCCACATTTTTTATCTTTCCTACCCAGCAGAATAGCTTGCTTTTGGGCCCTTAATAGTGTCCCTTTGAAAAAGTGCCAACTCTCCTCAGTTGTTTTCCCCCTCAGTCTTGAGTCCCATGGGACTGGACCTATCAGCTCTCTGAGCTTACCAAAATCCACCTTCCTGAAATCCATTGTCTCTAGTTTGCTGTACTCCCTTCTACCCTTCCTTAGAATTGCAAACTCTAGGATTTCATGATCACTTTCACCCAAGCGGCCTTCTACTTTCAAATTCTCAATGAGTTCCTCCTATTTGTTAAAATCAACTCTAGAACAGCTTCCCCTCTAGTAGCTTTTTCAACCTTCTGGATGGCCCAGTGGGATCCCAGCTAGGCGGACAGGCTGGAAAATGGATCTTCCAGTCACTCCGTTCCAGGTCTCCCCAGCATTAAGATCAAATTCCCTTCTCCCGCCCCCGCCCCCCGCACATTGGGCTCACCACCAAGAGGTATTGGGGCCTGTCTATATGTGGGGATTCTGCAGCAGCTCCCCAGCATGGCACCCGAGAGGTTGGCCAAGACCTTGTGCAGAGCCTATACCGCAAGGGAGAGCCATGGGTCAGGGGCTACACCTGCCACAGGACAGCAAGGGGTGGGAAGCACTGGTGAGACCCCAAACACATACCCTGGCCTCTCTGATTCATATCCTCCTGCAAGCTTTGTCCCCAACCATTTCTTCTTTCTCTACACGAGACATTTTAACAAATGTCACAATGCCTTGGCACTCAACACCATGAAACAACCCTTTCTCCTCCCAAAGTGCTTTAATGTCCATTCTCTCACCCAGCCTTGCTCCTGCCAGGCATTACAGACGTGTCTCATTTCCCATTACACAGATTGGGATGCTGAGGTACAGAGAGAGGAAATGACCAATCCCAGCTCACACAGCAAAGCGATGGCACAGCTAGAGAGAAAAGCCAACAGCTCTCACTCTTGCTGTCATCAGCAGACACCAAGACCCCCGGGGGAGGGACAGAGGCCAGCAATTGAAGGGATGTGCGTGCAATTTTCATCGACACAGTTTTCTGTTAGAAAATACCAGGAACATTAATCAAGGTTGATTTGTGGAATCATGAATCAATTTGGATGAAAAATCATTGCAAAAATATTTTGCTTTCCAAAGCAAAATCATCTCCTGTTTGTGGCGTCCCCTTAAACTGTCTCTTCGCACACAAAGAGGAGACACTTTAATTTAGAAACGAGATAAGATGCTTCAGTCAGGTTAAGCAGTTGCTCCCCTTCATAATTGAAAGATCATAAAATGCCAGTCAAATTGACTCTTTCAGCCCTTACACAGCAGACCCCACTGACGGCAACTAACCGGGGCCGGGTGGGGCCAGGTCACCTTCTCAAACCTTCCCATACCCGGGGGAACGGGAAAGTGCCAGGCTGCAGCGCCACCTAGCGGCCACAGGACAAATCGCCGGCTGCTGCACCTGTGGGCACTGGGAGTTCGCTTAACATGGAAAGCTGCCTAATGCAAGGTTGGCAAAACGGGGGTCTGCTGCACTACATCATCATCTGCAATGACTCAACCCGATAGGACACCTCCTGTGCTATGCTGCTACTAGTGACCCTCTCAAACAGGTCCCCACAGCTCCCCAGCCTCCCCCCACCAGGAGGCAGCTAGGAGAGGCTTGTTACACTGCTCTACAGCCAAAATGCTTCTGAAATAAATGGAGTCCAACTTTACTAATTCTGGGTCACTGAGAACGAAAATGATGCTTAAAATTCTTGATTGGCTCTAGTTTTCAAGATATGCTATTGGGTCAGTATTTATGACCCTTGACTTGGGAATGGCGGAGGAGAAGTGAGTTATAAAGGGACGGGATCTCAATTTAAACCAGTAATGACTAAAATCCATCTTTGACTGGATCTATGAATAAATCTATGAATGGGTTTGGACAGTACTTGCTTTTTAGGCAAAACAATGAAGGATGCAATCTGAAGCTGGTATTGCCTCATACATGATATGAATTGCATCATGTTATTCCTAGAAGTCATGGATGATGCAATCATAAGGAAGCTGAATCAATTGCCCTATATCAGCTATTTAAATCATACAGTGTCTTGCTCTCTTATTTGTCAGTGTTTGATTTTGCAAAGGACCCATTTCTCTTTAGCCAAAGTGAGCAGAGATGCCTTGTACTTGTGTGAACAGTGCAGATAACTTCTGCTATGTTTGTGGTGAAGTGACTTTTGCATCACAAAAGTGCAGTAGAACCACTATGGTTAAGAAAGCCTATCACTTTTCTTTTGGCTGCATAATTGGAGATCAGGACAAGAGGTGGGCCCCACACATATGCTACAACACTTGTGCAACAAATCTTCGCCAGTGTTTGAACAGGAAAAGGAAATTTATGCCTTTTGCAGTGCCAATGATGTGGAGAGAGCCAACAGATCATACCAGCAATTGTTACTTCTACATGGTGCCTCCAGTTGGAAAAGGTGTGACAAAGAAGAAAAAGTGGACGCTGCATTCTCCAAACATTCCATCAGCTCTATGCCCAGTACCCCACGGAGAAGGACAGCTGGTTGCTGATGCACCACAATCATTCTCACTTGAGTCAGACGAGGAAGAGGAAGAGGACGAAACTTCTGGTCCTGAACCATCAATGTCACAGGACCCACATTTTCTCCCATCCTCCTCCTCTGAACGACACCTCATAACACAAGGTGAAGGGAATGACCTTGTCAGGGATTCGGAACTACCCAAGAGTAAGGCAGAGCTGTTGGGCTCCGCACTACAGCAGTGGAATCTCCTGGCAGGTGATGTTAGGGTTTCCATGCTCCCTGGCCGTCAAAGGATCTTGAACCATTCTTCTTCATGGAAGGCCATCTTGTAGCGTGCAACAAAACCGATGGTGTGATGGCAGCCCTCAACATCATTCACAATCCACATGAGTGGAGACTGTTCATTCATTCATCGAAGACGAGTCTTAAAGCTGTTTTACTGCATAATGGCAATGTTTTGCCATCAATTCCACTTGGTCATGCAGTCCATATGAAGAAACCTATGACAACATGAAAAAACAATATGAAACCTCTCTGATTGGGATCAGTTTATTACCCAGTCTGCTCCTCCCTCCAAGTGGAGATGATCATGCACCAGTCTCTGGTCCTGAGCAGGTGCCCCAAGCACATCTAGCAAAACACAGAGTTTTAGGGGGAAATAGAACACACATTGATTAACTACGCAAAGATAGGCTTGAAGGGATTGTATGCAATGAGCGTACAGCTCAATGCAGGTTAGCCAAGAACTGAACCAAAAGAACCCTCTGCTTTGGCCTCAGCGGCAGATCTGGGGTGGTGAGAGCTGCAGCTCCAAACTCACTTTCCTGCTCAGCCCCAGCTCTTTCCCCCAGGTCTCTCCCCTTGCCGGCAGGCTCCGGCTCAGGGGCTGGCTCCAGCCACCGCACAGAGTCTGAACCCTCCCTGCCTCCCAGAGCTGGGCACAAAGGGGCTAATGCAGATCTCTCCCCCATACAGACCCGGCTGGGGCAGCAGCAGCAGCAGCCCAGGCACCCACCGGCCCCCCAGCAGCCCCCACACTCCAAATGCCCTGCACCACACACACCCGCCGGCCTCACAGCTCCTCCCCACCCTCCCATGGTCTCATGGTCTCATAGACTCTAAGGTCAGAAGGGACCATAATGATCATCTAGTCCCACCTCCTTCACAATGCAGGCCACACAAACTCACCCATCCACTTCTAGATCAAACCCCTAACCTATGTCTGACTTACTGAACTCCTCAAATTGTGCTTGAAGACCTCAAGCTGCAGAGAATCCTCCAGCAAGTGACCAGTGCCCCATGCTGCAGAGGAAGGCGAGAAACCTCCAGGGCCTCTGCCAATCTGCCCTGGAGGAAAATTCCTTCCTGACCCCAAAGATGCTGATCACTTAAACCCTGAGCATGTGGGCAAGACTCACCAGCCAGCACCCACGAGAGAATTCTCTGCAGGAACTCACATCCCAACCCATCTAACATCCCATCCAGACCACTGGGCATACTTACCTGCTGAGAATCAAAGATCAATTGCCAAATTAATTGCCAAAATTAGGCTAGCCTATCATACCATCCCCTCCATAAACGTATTAAGCTTATTCTTGAAGCCAGATATGTCTTTTGTCCCCACTACTCCCCTTGGAAGGCAAGTCTAAACACCTAGTGTCCACTTGATAGCCACTGGTTCTTCTTCTTCTGCACAGCATCGCTCGTGGAGAACAAGGTCCTGCAAATCTACAGTCGTAGTCTATCTTTGTTTCAAGAATAAAAACAAACTAGCGCCTCAGAGGACTGGAACAGATTTCAGCTGATGGACAGCTTTGCTCAGTGTTTGTACATTTTAACAGGAAAATGTTGAATGGTGAAATTAATTTCACCTCCCCATTCAGCGGAACTCCTGAACATACAGGAGATGGATATGAAAATATAGATCAATTAAAAAAAGAGGACATGTAAGAGAGCAGCTGGACTTGAACCAGAAACCTCTTGATCTGCCATCAAATGCACCACCACTGAGTTCCCTGAGGCAGCTGAGTGTTGGAGCCAGTGATCTTGAAGAGTATGAAGGGGACACTTATTTCAAGAGCTTCTCTTCCATTCCCAGACATGAGTGGTTTTAAAAATGGAGTTTCATTACATTTTCTATGTGCATGTAAACACCACAGCTTGCACAATCCCCACAACTGCTCAGTCTCACCAGAGCACAATAACTTTGGAGGCCCCACACCCAGCTCCCCAGCTCTGCGGCCTTTAACCTCTTCAGCAGTTCTCCAATGCCTTACAGCCACAGGGCACAGCATGGAATTTGACCCCATTAATCCTAAATCAATTTGGATGAAAAATCTTTGCAAAAATAGTTCGTTTTCCAAACCAAAAGCATCTCCCGTTTGTGGCGTCCCCTTAAACAGACTCATTGCACACAAAGAGGAGACACTTTAATTTAGAAACGCGATAAGATGCTTCAGTCAGGGTAAGCAGTTGCTCCCCTTCATGATTGAAAGATCATAAAATGCCAGTCAAATTGACTCTTTCAGCCCTTACACAGCAGACCCCACTGACGGCAACTAACCGGGGCCGGGTGGGGCCAGGTCACCTTATCAAACCTTCCCATACCCGTGGGAATGGGAAAGTGCGAGGCTGCAGCGCCACCTAGCGGCCACAGGACAAATTGCCGGCTGCTGCACCTGTGGGCACTGGGAGTTCGATTAACGTGGAAAGCTGCCTAATGCAAGGTTGGCAAAACGGGGGTCTGCTGCACTACATCATCATCTGCAATGACTCAACCCGATAGGACACCTCCTGTGCTATGCTGCTACTAGTGACCCTCTCAAACAGGTCCCCACAGCTCCCCAGCCTCCCCCCACCAGGAGGCAGCTAGGAGAGGCTTGTTACACTGCTCTACAGCCAAAATGCTTCTGAAATAAATGGAGTCCAACTTTACTAATTCTGGGTCACTGAGAACGAAAATGATTCTTAAAATTCTTGATTGGCTCTAGTTTTCAAGATATGCTATTGGGTCAGTATTTATGACCCTTGACTTGGGAATGGCGGAGGAGAAGTGAGTTATAAAGGGACGGGATCTCAGTTTAAACCAGTAATGACTGAAATCCATCTTTGACTGGACCTATGAATAAATCTATGAATGGGTTTGGACAGTACTTGCTTTTTAGGCAAAACAATGAAGGATACAATCTGATGCTGGTATTGCATCATACATGATATGAATTGCATCATGTTATTCCTAGAAGTCATGGATGATGCAATCATAATGAAGCTGAACCAATTGCCCTTTATCAGCTCTAGAAATCATACAGTGTCGTGCTGTCTTATTTGTCAGTGTTTGATTTTTCTTTTTAGCCAAATTGAGCAGAGATGCCTCGTACTTGTGTGAACAGTGCAGATAACTTCTGCTATGTTTGTGGTGAAGTGACTTTTGCATCACAAAAGTGCAGTAGAACCACTATGGTTAAGAAAGCCTATCACTTTTCTTTTGGCTGCAAAATTGGAGATCAGGACAAGAGGTGGGCCCCACACTTATGCTGCAACACTTGTGCAACAAATCTTCGCCAGTGTTTGAACAGGAAAAGGAAATCTATGCCTTTTGCAGTGCCAATGATGTGGAGAGAGCCAACAGATCATACCAGCAAATGTTACTTCTACATGGTGCCTCCAGTTGGGAAAGGTGTGACAAAGAAGAAAACGTGGATGCTGCATTATCCAAACATTCCATCAGCTCTATGCCCAGTACCCCACGGAGAAGGACTGACACTTCCTGATGCACCAGAATCATTCTCACTTGAGTCAGACGAGGAAGAGGAAGAGGACAAAACTTCTGGTCCTGAACCATCAATGTCACAGGACCCACATTTTCTCCCATCCTCCTCCTCTGAACCACACCTCATAACACAAGGTGAAGGGAATGACCTTGTCAGGGATTCGGAACTACCCAAGAGTAAAGCAGAGCTGTTGGGCTCCACACTACAGCAGTGGACTCTCCTGGCAGGTGATGTTAGGGTTTCCATGCTCCGTGACCGTCACAAGGATCTAGTCCCATCTTCTTCACGGAAGGCCATCTTGTATCGTGTAACAACATTGATGGTGTGATGGCAGCCCTCAACATCATTCACAATGCACATGAGTGGAGACTGTTCATTGATTCATCGAAGACGAGCCTTAAAGCTGTTTTATTGTAGAATGGCAATGTTTTGCCATCAATTCCACTTGGTCATGCAGTCCATATGAAGGAAACCTAGGACAACATGAAACAACTTTTGAGGTGCATAAAGCAGCTTTGTGGCGATTTGAAGGTTCTTGCTCTCTTGCTTGGTCTGCAGACTGGATACACAAAGTACTGCTGTTTTCTCTGCGAATGGGATAGTCGTGCAACAGATTCCCACTACATCAAGAAAGGTTGGCCACTCCGACAGTCATTGGAGCCTGGGAGGAACAGTGTTCAGCATGCACCACTTGTTGAATCAAGGAAGATTTTGTTAACACCCTTACACATAAAGCTGGGGCTGATGAAGAACTTTGTCAAAGCCATTGACAAAACACAAGCAGCTTTCAAGTACCTCCGTGGAAAATTCCCAAGGTTAAGTGAAGCTAAGATAAAGGAAGGTGACTTTGTTGGTCCTCAGATTCATGAACTTCGAGATGATGCATTTGACCATGCACTGCGTGGCAAGGAAAAGACGGCATGGAAAGCCTTCCACTTAGTGGCAATACATTTTCTCGGAAACAACAAGGCAGACAACTACAGGTTGTTGGTGGAAAACCTCCTCAAGGCTTACAAAAGCCTTGGTTGCAACATGTCACTAAAGAGACATTTTTTGCACTCTCATCTAGATTTTTTTCCACCGAACTGCGGAGCAGTGAGTGACTAGCACGGTGAGCGATTTCACCAGGACATTGCAACAATGGAGAACCGCTATCAGGTCAATTGGAGCCCATCAATGCTGGCAGACTATTGCTGGACAGTGACAGGAGATGCTCCATTTAATGAATACAAGAGACAAGCCAAGAAGTGCCGAGTAGAGACTGAATAGGACTAAACTATGTACAGAATAGTATTTGCCTTTTGTTTCATAATACATTTTAGCTAGATAACCCTTTTGCTGATTTTTAAATTGTTACATAAACAGGAGAGGTGAAATACTATCATGTAAAGCAACCATAAACACACAAAAAGACCTAGGTTTAAAATTGATGATTAAAACTCTGCTATCTACACAATATACATAGACATAAAATGTAAAAACTTAAATATCTTAGAAACAGAAGCCAATCAGTTGTTTTGTCATATTTGAATTGAGCAAATCAAAATACATTCTAAATAGCACATTTGATCTTTGAAGCAGACGACTTCTGAAAAATTGTAGCCCAGTGTAAGCCAAGCAACCCCCTCCCTTGCTTTGTGCTGGGTGCCCAGCTGTGGGCTTGTGTGTGTGTGTGTGTGTGTGTTGGAGGGGGGGGTGTTGTGAGCACACTCCAGTCAGGGAAGGGGTGGAGTTGTCCAAAGGGGCAGGTTGAATCTTTAGCAGAGAATTCTTTTCTCCTTTGTGTTAGCTAAGCGTTGCTGTTAAATGTCAGTCGACGAATGCAGCATTTGAAACAATATGACTCTAACCCCCCTCCCATCTCTGTTGCTGTAGTTCTCACACCCTCTCCTCTTGTCATGTCACCACAAAGCATGGTGTCTTATTCCCATAGCGTCCTGTAGGTTAGACAGGACTTAAGTTTAGAAGGGGAAAACTGAAGCATAACTTCCCAAACCCCTCATTCCCAGCCCCAACCCAGAGCCCGCATCCCTAGCCAGAGCCCTCACACCCCTGCACCCCAACCCTTTACTCCAGCTCTCAGCCTCTCATCCCCCACCCCACCCCACACTGCTCCCCCAGACAGAGCCCTTTCACCCCACCCTCTGCTCTACCTCAGACCCCTCCACACTCCTAACCCTTCAGCCTCACCCCGCCACACACGATCCATCTGCAGAATGAAGTTTGGAATGAGCACCAATAGACAGGTGAGGTGTCACACCTCACCTCCGTATTGGTGCACTCAGCAAAATTCATTCCGCACACGGACATAGCAAATTAGAGGAAACACTGCTCCTGACATTCAAACTCTCTCTCAGATCTTGAATTTCATACATTGACTCATCAGAAGAAAGTGCTCTCAAGTGAGCTACAGACCAACAGTGGTTCAGTGGAATTATTCAGCAAGTATTTTAGAAGACCTAGAACATTAGAGGAAATCATCACCTGCTAAGAGACAATTAATGGAGAGAAGCAGCAAGATTAATCCCATACATTGGATCGGCTGTGACTTCTTTGCCTGATTTGAAAAAAGACCAAAAGGACCTGAGTCTCCTCACTCTCAATAGCCCCCTGCTCGGCCAATCACCACTGAGACTCTGAGGGGCAGGAGGCTGAGGGGTCTCACCAGATGTCCCAAAGGACGGCCCAGGTCACCATCACAGGGGATCACTCTCAGATCCAGCCCCACCTCTTGGTGAGGACCGCTGCAATGAGAGCAATACCCCTCCCCTGCCGCACTCCACACACATCCCTCTTCGGTAGAGGGAGGGAAGCTGGGAAAAGGGAAAAAAGAAGCAAGAGAAGAGGGGAAAGGAGGAGGAAAGAGGAAAAGAAACCAAAAAGGACAAACCCCAATGTCCCCAGGGATTCCAACCATCAAAACCTAGGGAGGAAATCAAATTCTGCCACCTGAAGCCAGTGCTGTCTGTGCCTAGAATGCTGCCTGCGCCAGGTGGGTCAGACTGAACAGGTTCCAAACCTCTCTGAGCCTCTTACCTTCTCAAAGGGAAGTTTTTTTTCAGCACAATCCATGGTAGGAAAGGAGAAAACTCCAGTGTTTCCTCCTCATGCTCACATCCATGAATCTGAATTCTCTCTCAGCCCTCGAGGAGAGACCTCCCGAAGGAGACTTGCGGCAGCAGAGCCGGGGGCTCTCAGAGACAGACCTGGCCCTGCACCTCTGTCCTGCCCGGCTGATGTCGGGGTCTCTCTCTCTGAGGTCACCCCCTCCCCACCACCTTTGCCCAATAGGCCGCGGTCCTGCAAAAGGCCTTTGTGATGTCACTGCCACACCCACCCCTCCCCTCAAAGCTGATGTCCTGCCCCTGGCCAGACTCGTTGGGTCTTTGAGTTGTTTCCCCTGGATCTGAGGTTGCCAACTTTCTGACCCAACAAAACTGAACACCCTCATCCCGCCCCTTCGCAGAGATCCCAGCCCGCTCAATCCATCTCCCTCCGTCGCTCGCTCTCCCCCACGCTCACTCACTCGCTCCTTTTCATCGGGCTGAGGAGCGCTGGGGAGGGTCCCTTTTCAACTGGGTGTTGTTGGGACAGACCTGGGAAGGAGGCTGCCTGCCAAACACCTTTGAGAGGTGCCGTCCCTCCCTGTCAGAAAATCATCTCCCTCCTTCACTTCAGTGACGGCCTCAATTGTTCCTTATCCCGGCAGTGAGGGGAAAGGGGTTGTTAAGGTAGACAATTGGGGAGGGGTTTCTTTTTTGGTGAACAGTAAGGGGGTTTCAATAGTGGGGTACAACACAGTAGGATACAATACAGTGGGTAATCAGTTAACACTGAGGTATAAATGTAACAGGTAGCTAGCGATTTCTATGTAAAAAGGTGTGTCACAGCAGCATATAACCAACTAACAGTTATGGGTAAAATGTGTTAAATAACAAACAATTTCAGGTAAAAATGTGTCACAGTGGTGTAAATGTAGAATGTGAGGGGTATCAGAGAGGAAGAAAGTAACCAATGGGTTTTTATGCTAGAGATTTAAACTTAGTGAGACAGAACAAACAGGCTGCAAGCTTAAGCAGCAGAGAGAGTGTAACAAGGTAAAAGACACAGAGAAGCTGGGCGGGGGGGATGTTTGCAGTGGGAAGACAGACAATTACAATTATACAGAACACAGCAAAATCTGATCTATGAGCTAACTTAACCAAGACTACACAAATTAAAACACAATGCAACAATTCTCTAAGCCTAACTTACAAAGTATAATGCTAAACTTAACTTAATGGGTGCACCTTATGCTAAGGATAGTTCCAGAGGGCTGAGTGGTGTGTGTCCAGGACACAGCTCCAAAGAGGGGGGGCGGTGACTGCAGCAGTGGATACAGCTGAAAACAGTCCAAGGCAAAGCCCACAGGAGCAGAACTTAGCAGCAGCACAAACTTATTTTCAGTGGCAGAGTGCCACGGGGTTTAAGAGAGAGGTTTTAAAACACAGACCAAGGTTTAGCTTGAGTCTGTGTGCTGAGAGACAGAGCCAGCAGCCAGGATGCGGGGGTTGTTTGTAAGAGAGGTTTTAGGACACAGACCAAGGTTTAGCTTGAGTCTGTGTGCTGGGAGACAGAGCCAGCAGCTAAAATAATAAAATAAAAGTATAGAAAGTCTCACAGAGGGATTCTTACCATCCCCCAAGGCAGCAGCAGAGGCAGAAACAGCAAGCACATCAGAAGGCTCGGTACAGTCTTGATAATCAGGAGATCTCTCAGGCAGCAATTTGTTCTTCATGGGGGGGGGTTTAAAAATGGGGATACGCTCAAAAATAAAACGAGAGCGGAGAAAGGACCCCAGAACCCTGGTTGATCAGACCAGGCAGCAATGCAAGAACCTTTCTGAAGTCTGTTCAAAAATGTCTGTTTTAAAGGCAAACCCTGGCAGCTTCCCGCCAGTAACTCTGATTGGCTCCCCCTCTTACAGGGAGGAGGGAGGCAGAGAAAAAACTGCAGGCAGCCACAGAGGCATGTTTGGACTAGCCCTGAGCCCAGAGGTATGACTCATGCCCAGGATCCTAAAAACACAATAGGTCTTGCAGCTCTGGACAGTGGCCACCCTACACCAAGCCCAGGTTTTAACAAGGTGATTACAGGACTAACCCTTTGAACAGGGCAGTGGTCCCACTTAGCATAAGTGGCCATCCCTTTGAGAAGGGCAATGGCTCTGGTTAGACAACTTAAGGGGCCCTCCCTTTGAGAAGGGCAGAGGCCCTGGTAAACAACTTAACAGCCAGGAGGGGCGGCCATAGAGGAGAACAAGAACAAAATGGAGTAAGGGGACAGCTTTAAGAAACAAAATGGAGCTGTAACAGACAGGATATATTACAGGGGTAACAGTGTAATGGAGGACATGGCAGGGGCAGTGGCAACAAGGTGCCTTTGGTACTTGTCATTTAAAATCCAATTAGGGAGGGCAATACATGCTGAAGGATTTATCAAAACACAGGGCACAGCCTGTAAAATAAACCCCAACATCCAATCAATACCACATTCCCAAGCACAGGTCCCACAAATTTCTTCCTGCTAGTGTATAATTCTTTGTTTCTTCACCAGGCTGAGTTCTTAATGTCCTTTCTAGTCAGGAATTCCTGGACTTTGGCAATTTCGGTGGAGCAAGTGTCCCTTCTTTTCCCGAAACAATCGTGGTAGGGCATCCTACAGGAGAGGTTACCAGCACATCACCCTGTCATGGTTTTGCTTCTTGAAGAAAAATCCAAAGGCACAGTAGGTCTGTCAGTGGACAAGGGAGAGGTTACTAGCACTTCACCTTGTCCTTTTCCCTGCTGTCCAGAAGGCACAGCAAAGCTAGAAGGAGAAATAGGCCAATCATCAGTAGGAGAATCCTCCCAAGGTGGAGGGTCTTTTGCAGTGAGAATCATGGGTCCAGGCAGGTAGTCCTTGGCACTTCATGGAAGTGTTGGTGGTTAACAGGACTCAGAAAGGGCCTTTCCAGTGTGGAGCCAGAGCAGTCTTTCGCTGATGGACCTTTACATAGATCCAGGCTCCTGGTTCCAAGGAGTGGCAGGGCTGCTAGGGTCTTTGGGCAGCGCTTCTTTACTTGTGAGAAAAGAAACCTAACTCATTTCATTGATGCCTGGCAGTGTTTTGCAGATCTCATAGCTGCTTGGGCACATTCAAGCCCCCCCTTTTCTTGGTTTTCAGCTAAGTCTTAGCTGCGAGCAGTGTCCTTGAATGGGGCCAATGTCTTATCTTTAGACTGAGCATACTAGCTATTTTTCCCCAGTTAATTCGTTCTGTTCTTTTCCTTCTCCCTTCTTGGCTTCTTTTAACCTACAAAGGAAACTTCCACTCTTCACTAATACACCTTTACCCAACAAAGAACACATAAACATTGCCACTATACAGTACATTAGTCTTATTATTCAATGTATGCCACATATACACTTCAATTAAATAACTTTATTACAGAGCTTTGGAGCAACAAGCCAGGACAAGCACACCCACTTTGAGAGTCCACTCAGTACAACCTCTTGTGTCCAATGGCTTCCCACCCTCCCCAGCCCTCTGGCTAGAAATCTGAGGTAGCCAGAAGGATCCCATGTGCAATATGGGGAGTGGGTTAACTTTTCATGTCCTTGCTTCCAACGACTGTTGGTATGCAAATTTTAACAAGAATTTTTCCAGTTAAAAGATCTGGCCAATGAAGTTTCTTTTTCTTACTTAAGTAAATGTATTAGACTTTAGTATATCACGTTCTCCTGATTTATCCAAACACTATGTATTCCAAGTTGAATAAAACAAGTATCTGCTTTTTTTATTTAACCCTCCTGTTTGATTTTAAACTAGACTATTTGATGAAAATATTAAACACAGCAATTCTGGCCACGAGACAAACCCACAAGACAGGACATAGAACACAGAACATAATTCCTATTGTGCCAGTAAATGCATGGTACGTTGAATGCTGTTCAGCTGGCAGCAGTTTTCTCTGATTATCTGAAAGACAAAAAAAACAGAGGTCTACCCTTCTGGGCAGTCAGTCATTGCTTAAAAGATACAAATACCCTTGTTGATTTCAGGCAAAGAGGAATTACCCTGTATTTTCTTGTATATGTTTCATAGGCAGCCCAGGTTTCAGTGGCTTCTACCTTATCAGTTAGCTAATTTGCATTAATGGAGATGCTTTCTGGCTTGCTTCTGGATCCAAAGCTATTCACAGCTTAAAGATTCTTACCTTAAAGGGACATAATTAACTTTACCAGAATTTTGATTGCTTTTTACTTTTAACTCCTGCTTTCAAACACTGAAAGAAAATATCACTACTTATAGTGGCCCCTTAGAGCCTAATAGGGTTTTAATTACATAGCACTATATACATTTCTTTAGCTAATTCGACTACATTGTTCATAGCCAAATAATTGCAATCAAATAATTTCTTGCCTGGATTTATTTACAAACATTTCAAAGACACCAAGAACTTTCCTCTTTAGCATTTTTACAAAGTTCAACTGCTGTAACCTCTAGCAACTACAGAGTTAACTTCTCACTTCTTCCTTAAATCACTTGCTTGTCTCCCAACAGCCAATTTTATCAACTCACATCACCATTTCAAGTATCATTTTCAAGTATTTCTCTTCCATTTTGGTGGCAAAGCCCACCAAACATCTCATTGAGATGGACGTGTTCCCAGGGAATGTCTCAATTACAAAGAATCAACATTTCCCAGCTGAAATAAATGTTCTGCTGGAAAACTTTCTTCTTTTTTTTCTTTCGAAAGGACTTTTGGCTTCAAATTTTATTTTATTTTTAGACTGTGGCTTTTATGTTTTGTGGCACACAAGCAGACAAGTTAGAGAAAATATAAAATACTGTTGCTGAAAGTTTGCAATATCTTGTCAATTTGTTTATTAAGACCAGAACAACAGTACATAGGAACCCCAAAATCAGAGGGAGAGAACATAGGCTACTGTCTATAACAGAGAGGCACAACTCACTGGGTACCTGCTGATTGACTGCTGCTAAGTCCCAATTTTGTTCTGCCTTACTGAGCTGCCTAGCATGCAAGCACTTACAGAAACGCTGCCCAACATGTAACGTCACAGTATTCAATTTTAACACAACTGCAAATGCACCAGAGCATCAATGGAATAAAATTGTCAGACACATAGAAAAACATAAACTCTTGAGCAATAGTCAACATGGTTTCTGTAAAGGGAAATCGTGTCTTACTAATCTATTAGAGTTCTTTGAAGGGGTCAACAAATGTGGACAAGGGGGATCCGGTGGACATAGTGTACTTAGATGTCCAGAAAGCCTTTGACAAGGTCCCTCACCAAAGGCTCTTATGTAAATTAAGCTGTCATGGGATAAAAGGAAAGGTCCTTTCATGGATTGAGAGCTAGGTAATAATTGGAGATATACCAATCTCCTAGAACTGGAAGGGACCTTGAAAGGTCATCAACTCCAGCCCCCTGCCTTCACTAGCAGGACCAATTTTTGGCCTAGATTCCTAAGTGGCCTCCTTAAGGATTGAACTCACAACCCTGAGTTTAGCAGGCCAATACTCAAACCACTGAGCTATCCCTCCCCTCCTCTCCCCTGGTTAAAGGACAGGGAACAAAGGGTAGGAATTAATGGTAAATTCTCAGAATGGAGAGGGGTAACTAGTGGTGTTCCCCAAGGGTCAGTCCTAGGACCAATCCTATTCAATTTATTCATAAATGATCTGGAGAAAGGGGTAAACAGTGAGGTGGCAAAGTTTGCAGATGATACTAAACTACTCAAGATAGTTAAGACCAAAGCAGACTGTGAAGAACTTCAAAAAGATCTCACAAAACTAAGTGATTGGGCAACAAAATGGCAAATGAAATTTAATGTGGATAAATGTAAAGTAATGCACATTGGAAAAAATAACCCCAACTATACATACAACATGATGGGGGCTAATTTAGCTACAACGAGTCAGGAAAAGATCTTGGAGTTATCGTGGATAGTTCTCTGAAGATGTCACGCAGTGTGCAGAGGCGGTCAAAAAAGCAAACAGGATGTTAGGAATCATTAAAAGGGGATAGAGAATAAGACTGAGAATATATTATTGCCCTTATATAACTCCATGGTACGCCCACATCTCGAATACTGTGTACAGATGTGGTCTCCTCACCTCAAAAAGATATTCTAGCACTAGAAAAGGTTCAGAAAGAGCAACTAAAATGATTAGGGGTTTAGAGAGGGTCCCATATGAGGAAAGATTAAAGAGGCTAGGACTCTTCAGTTTGGAAAAGAGAAGACTAAGGGGGGACATGATAGAGGTATATAAAATCATGAGTGATGTTGAGAAAGTGGATAAGGAAAAGTTATTTACTTATTCCCATAATACAAGAACTAGGGGTCACCAAATGAAATTAATAGGCAGCAGGTTTAAAACAAATAAAAGGAAGTTCTTCTTCACGCAGAGTACAGTCAACTTGTGGAACTCCTTACCTGAGGAGGGTGTGAATACTAGGACTATAACAATGTTTAAAGGGTGGATAAATTCATGGTGGCTAAGTCCATAAATGGCTATTAGCCAGGATGGGTAAGAATGGTGTCCCTAGCCTCTGTTCGTCAGAGGATGGAGATGGATGGCAGGAGAGAGATCACTTGATCATTGCCTGTTAGGTTCACTCCCTCAGGGGCACCTGGCATTGGCCACTGTTGGTAGACAGATACTGGGCTAGATGGACCTTTGGTCTGATCCGGTACGGCCTTTCTTATGTTCTTAACATTTTCTGTTGTACAAGGTCTCTCCTTTTTTGGAACCCTTGTTTCTAAAAAAGCCATGCGAGACTTGAATCAAATTTCAGTGACTAATTATCATGTGTGTGGCATCATCATTAATGCGTGTTCTATGTAGTTAGGTTATTGTCTTCTTTAGGAAATTTGGGGAAACAGGAGCCCTGGGAAACCCTGTTCCCTACCTCCCCTCATACACACTGCACATTTGCTGCTACCTGGTGCTGGCTGAGCAGTAGCATTGTGACATCAGAGAGGATCCACCACTCAGCACCCGTCCCCTCCAGTTCATTTGAGCCCAGGTCACTCTCGCCAGCTGGGGCCGGGCAGCTCCCCTGCGCTGCGATCCAGCACCAGGCACCGTCTTGCTCCCAGCCGCGGAGCACCGGGCAGGCTGTGCAGGGTGGGGAGGGATACGCGCATTGCTGACACCTGCCTGCCTCAGGGCTTTCTCCCTGCCCGCCGCGAGGATCACCAGGGAGGGCAGCAGCGTGCCGCTGAGAGCCGTGTCCAATTGGCCGGGTGGCTGCCTGCAGACAACACGGGGGAGAGAACCAGACAGCCCTGTAACGCCGCCGCTGCTCGGGACCCGGATCCACGCTGCTGTGCCACCGAGATCCATCAAGTGCCACGGGAGCGGGGGACACACCACCCACCCCAGGGAAGTGTCAGGGGCTGCTCGGGCTGGGAGCCCGGCGGAGAGTCCAGCTGGGGAGAGGCTCAAAGGGGGGGGGGTAAAAACGTTGCACCAAAAATATGAAAAAGTTGCCAGACAAAAACCCTTTAATTACAGCTCGGACGGGCCCCTCCGGAGCAGGGGGGGCGGGGCCAGCCGCGTCCCGCCGCCGGGCAGCAGCAGCAGCGAGGCAGCAGGAGGGGGCGGAGCGAGACGGCTCCAGGGATTCCCTGCTCGCGCCGCTGCCGGGGGGAGCCGCTGCTGCTGCGAGCTGGTGCGCGGGGGGTGGAGCGGGGGTGTCCTCGTGGGCGGGGCTCGCGCCCAGAGCGCTGACACTGTCCGTTCGGAACTGTCACGCCGCGCGACCGGGCCGCCCCACTGAGAACGTCACCACCCTCTGCCCCCGCCCAACCAGCGTGGTCACCCGGGCTCCGCCCACCGTCACCGCGGCAACCACCAAAACAAACGTTCTCCGCACACGTGGGGGAGGGAAGGGGGGAAGGGATGGGCCGTGACGCAGGCAAAGCAGCTGGCTGGGCGGGGCTGGGGGGTGCAGGGACGGGACGGAGGGGACGGAGGGGGCAGGGACGGATGGAGACAGGGGACGGGACAGAGGACAGGGCTGGGGGGTGCAGGGACGGGACGGAGGGGACGAAGGGGGCAGGGACGGATGGAGACAGGGGACGGGACGGAGGCAGGGGCGGCTCTACAAATTTGGCCGCCCCAAGCAATCATGCCCGGGAGGCGCCCCCGAGCCGCGGGAGCAGCGGACCTGCCGCGGGCATGACTGCGGAGGGTCCGCTGGTCGCGCGGCTCAGCTGGACCTCCCGCAGCTGCGGACGGTTCGCTGATCCGGCGGTTCCGGTTGAGCTGCCGCAGTCATGCCTGCGGGAGGTCCAGCCGAGCCGCGGGACCAGCGAACCGTCCGCAGTCATGCCTGCGGCAGGTCCGGTCGTCCCGGGGCTCCGGTGGACCTCCCGCAGGCATGACTGCGGCAGGTCCACCGGCCCAGCCTGCCGCCCCCTGGGAAAGAGCCGCCCCTGGACGGAGGACAGGGCTGGGAGGATGCGGGGACGGGACGGAGGGGGCAGGGACGGATGGAGACGGGACGGGACGGAGGACAGGGCTGGGAGGATGCAGGGACGGGACGGAGGGGACGAAGGGGGCAGGGACGGATGGAGACAGGGACAGGACAGAGGACAGGGCTGGGGATGCAGGGACGGCACGGAGGGGACGGCGGGGGCAGGGACGGATGGAGACGGGACGGGACGGAGGACAGGGCTGGGGGGATGCAGGGACGGGACGGAGGGGACGAAGGGGGCAGGGACGGATGGAGACAGGGGACGGGACAGAGGACAGGGCTGGGGGACGCAGGGAAGGGAGTGAAGGTTGGAGGGAGCGGGAGGGTGACCAGATCGCAAGCATGAACTATCAAGCCATGTTGGTGGAGCTGGGGGGGAGACAGACAGACACAGGTGCGCAGCCCCGTTGGGAGCCAGAGGCACACTGGTCCGCCTGGCCGTGTGTTACCAGCGTGCCCTTTCCTATTGGGGTGCGCCCATGCTGTGCCGAGAACAGTACCTTGTTCCAGTGGAACTACTCATGGAGTACGGTGGTACTCATGGGGAGTAAGTGTATCAGAATCAGGCCCCTAGTGAGGAAGGAGAAGAGAAAGAGTGGCTGCAGTATGACGATCCCACGCTGTGGTCTGCCATTACCTCACAAGGTGAAAGATGAGGCGTTCCAGGGTACTGAGGTGGGTGCGAGAGAGCTGATCAATGACAGAGTACACGCCTCGGATGGTCTCCTTCCTCTCCTGCAGGCCTAGAGAGAGCACACACAGTTACACATATTACAGGCAACTTCCCCATGCTGTCTTCTGCCATCTTTACTTGTGAAGGTGGTGTGAATGGCCCAGTACAGGGGAGCTGTGCAGGAGGCTAGTGCACAGAGACAGGGATGACAACTCCCTCCTCTCCTGCCTATACAAGCAGGCCCCCTTTGCAGGTCCCTCAGGTAGCAGTATCCTATGCAAAAACATGAGCATAAGACACTGATTTCTTTTAAACAGATTCCAAAAGTTGGGAGCTGAATAATAACTATGTCTCCTGGGGCACGTCTATGCTGCACACTCTGCTCTGCTCACCATCAAAATCATATGCTACATACCACTCTAGCACGGGCAGAAATAGCAATGTAGATGGCGAGGCACTGCTTAGGTGAGTAAAGACATGCATGAAGGCTGTGGGGATATACCCTACACACACTGCTTAATTTGTAACGAAAGAGGTGCCGGGGCTCAAGCTTTTTTTTTTTTTAAACTTTCACACAGCAAGCCCAGTGGTACCAGGGCTCTGAACGGCAAAGGCTTTGACTACTATAACAGTGTAAGGGATTAGTTTGTGTCACAGTGCTGTCTGTGGCTACATGGCACAGTGAAAAGCAGGCTGTGTCCACATTGCAGTGCCTACCTACACGTCAGTGAAAGGCTCTGGCAGAAGGAGGCTGCAAGGAAAGACTTCAACAGCAGAGAGCTGCTGGAGCAGATGTGCGGAGCTCAGCCCTGGCAAGCCTTGGCACAAATTAAGCATCACCTACGTGGCTCCCACCTACACTGCCTATTTTTAGCAGTGTCATCACCCGATGGCGTCTTTCCCTGTTGCAGGAAAGACCCGGCAGTGGGAAAAGGCTCTAAGAGGAGGCAGATGGGAGAGGCTCCAGCACTGTCTTGCCAGTTACGTCATAAAGATGACAGATCACCAAAATGACTTTTTGGATTCAAACACTCCATACAATTGGCGCTTGTACAATCGTACAAGCACACAATCTACTTGCTTGCTGCTTGTCATGACAATGGTGATGATAAAACTAAAGTAAAAAAGACTGCTTGTTCTGGGCAAGCAGAAACTGGGTTTGGTACCTGCAGCTAATTGTACCTTCCTGTCTTGGGTTTGTGTGTGATTGTATAGGATTTGTATGGACCTTCCTTACCCATAGCTCGCAGAAATTCCTCGTAGAGTTCGAAGGTCATGAGGGGATTGGGCAAATCTCTCAGCCACCGTTTGAACACACTGGCAATGACATGAATATTGTAGTCATCTAGATTCACATTGTCAATATCTGTTCACCGAGGCAAGTGAGTGGAGGGAGTGGAAAAGAAACCAAAGGAAAAGCAAATGATCAGTTTTGATCCAGTAAACAAGCCAGTGTTTTCCTGTCAGTCCTAGCACTGGCGATGACCTAACCACTGCTGTTGGACCAACTTCTGTGGGTGAGAGAGGTCCTGAGGAAGAGCTCTGTGTAGCTCAAAAGCTTGTCTCTTGCCAACAGACGTCAGTCCTACAGAAGCTATTACCTCACTCACCGTCTCTCCACTATCATGGGTGTGGTCAGATGTTCGGCTGCCTGTGTGTGTTCCCTCTGTGTGCCACCCCAGCCTGGCACAGACAACTGACATGGCACACCTCGAGCGAACCGCCCAATGACCACAAGATCCATTAAGGCATGAAGGCACCCAGCCAGGCTTATTTTGATGAAGCACAGTACTAGTATCCTGCACTAATACATGTATACCCATAACAATGGACCAGCTCAGCAAATGGCGGGACTTTCCGTTCCTCCCTAGGCTAGATAAAGACACTGCCCCCAAGATACATTTTTATACAGAGATACAAACAAGTTACATATTGCTCCTCTGATAGTTGACATCCTCTGATATCACAACCCACCACCTTGTACATTTCTATCCATCATATTGTCATCCTGACCATATCTTTAGGCAGGGTCAATAGGTTCCTGTTGTCTTTGGGAATGTGTTTGTACCATTCTTGGTATGGGGTGTTCTGGTACCACCCTTCTGGAATGTGTCTGTGTGTGTGTGTTTTGTGCTTAGCACTCAGCAACGTGTGTTTCTGCAATATCAGCCCTGTTCTTGCCAGATTCTGTGAGAAGGGCCTGCCTCTAGCTCACAGCCGGATTTTGTTTTATATCAGCAAAGTTTTGACCGCTACTTTAGCCCAGCCCTCAGGCCTCTGATACAAGGGCTTATGTCTCAGGCTCTTCTACAGTGAGCAGAGCTACAACAACACTGCATAGAAAAACAGGTATCAATACTGTAGCAACCTCAGATCACACAGTGCACAACCTTGGCACCTACTTTTTTAATATGACCATGTTAAAATTCTTGTCGTGAAAGGAGCCAATTTTCCAGGGTGAAAGTCTTTAGAGAGAGTTTGTAAAGCACTTTGGAAGTCTAGGTGATGTTGATAAATATGAAGCCTGGCTAATGTAGCTTTTCTCCCAATTTCTTTTTTGCACACTTGTGCACAAGAGGAGGAATAAAACAAGGAAGAATTAAACAGTTCCACAAGACAGGAGGGCTCTAACACAGTGCAGACTTTTGGTGAAGGCTGGTATTAGAGAAATGTCTGTAGTTTCATGGTACCAAAAGCCAGAGTCTACGGTGGGGAAGGAAAACGGTTCCTTTGCTCTGGCCCCCTTTAGATGACATGAATTCCCTGTTCACAGAGGTTCTCGGCTGTCCCTTTTGCTCCCCCTCTGAGACTCTCTCTTTTTCATCTTACCTGTATCAAGACCCTGTCGGAGCTCCTTTATCTTATTGGTTGAGCCTGCCTTCCTGTAAATGCCCTCGGTGTACAATCCATGCATTTCAATGTAGTTTATGAGCTTCTCCACCACCAGTGGCACCGCTCGCTCCTCATTGGTCAGTCAGGAGAGCTCAACCCCAAACTGCCGTGACGAAGCTCGGGATCATACTGATGTGGAGAAAGAGATTGATTTCTTAATTCCTTTTCAAAGGTCTCAATGCAATGCTGCTCACAGCGTGGTAAACCTAGGGATGTCTTGAGACTGAATCTCTCAATGTATGCAATGTAATTTGACTGTCGTTCAAGATGCAGTTCACATTTTTAAACAAAGTTAACTGGATTATTTGCAAATTAATCTAGTAAATCTAACTGAGCACAAGGAAGAGAGGAAAGGTCTGTACACTGCCCTGCAAATCCAATCTTTCCTAAGAGCTTTCTTGGTCATTGTAACTATCCCTGTGTTCACTCTGCTATGTCTGCAGCACTGCACATTGCTACAAAGACTAACAAATGTTCATAGTTAAGGCTTGCAACAGGACTGTGCTCAGAAAAATGGCTCTGTAAAATGGCCCACCGGTACTCTCCTTGGGTCTTCAGAGTCATCATTTGCTTCATGTACTGACATTTTTACTGTAGAGCCAACACAGCTGTGCGACAGTGAGCTATATTCTAGTCTGCTTCATGCCTCACTGACAAAATTGCCTGGTGAGGATACATGAAGGAGAACACACTTGGGCTTGATTCTGAGATCCTAGATGAACTTACAGTGCTGAAAGTTAAAAAATGGTTTTGAGCAAGTGTGACATAGAAGCCACTGAAAGAGAAATAGAATCAGTAAAGACGCTGACATTCTCTATTTTTACAGAGTCACTTTCCTGACTGGAACTGCACTTTAGAGACTCAACATTCAGCAAACAATTCGAGCTGAATATGAGATTCTGGTTGGATAAAGTCAAAAGACTGAGAAAAACTTTTCACACAATAATGCACAGATCCACGTAGGAGGCTTTGAACATATGGACTGTATGTTCAAACCCAGCATGGGTAGTGATCCAACCAGAACAATAAATGAGAAAGTAGGTGTGCGGCTTGGTTAGACCTCTGACCAGTGCCACTCTTCCATGTCTGCTTCTTCTCATTCACTGTTACCACAGCACAAATGAAAACAACATGAAGGGAATGTCCAGGGGAGGTTTCCACACTGGATAGACCTCCATGCAAGAACACACCGGGAAGAAATGGTGACAGCAACTGGTTTTGATCTCATTTAAAATTCACAAGTTATTGTACTATCATCTCTTAATCTTTTAGTGCCAGGATTGGGCTGTTCCTAGAGCTAACATCAAGTGCTATAACAAAAACTCTAACCTTTGCTGTCACTGTGTTCAACTGCCAACATTGGCATAAAATGCATTAGTGCAAACTACAAGGTCCATCAAAGCAAATACACTGCTAAGATAAGCTTGATGCTATATTAGTTCCATCATAAGCCTAAATGGAAAGTCACCAGGTTCTGCATAAAGTTAAAAAACAACGAGGAAATCTGCTGTTACCTTTTGGATAAAGGGCACCTTCTCAAAATATACCAAATGGCACCAACTCTCTCAGCCAGGGGCGGCTCTAGACACCAGGGCGCCAAGCAGGCGCTTGGGGCAGCCGTTTCCCGGGGGGGCGGCATTTGGCTCCAGTTGAGCTCCCACGGCATGCCTGCGGCAGGTCCACGGAGCCGGGACGAGCGGACCTGCCGCAGGCATGACTGCGGCGGGTCCCGTCTTCCAGCGGCTCGGTTGAGCTCCCGCAGGCATGACTGCGGCAGGTCCGCTCGTCCCGGGCTCAGGTGGACCTGCCGCAGGCATGCGGCAGGAGCTCAACCAGAGCCGCGGGAAGAGGACCCGCCGCGGGACCGGGAAGAGCGGCGCAGCGCTCGCGCTGCTTGGGGCAGCCTACTTTCTAGAGCCGCCCCTGCTCTCAGCTGATGCAATGTGAAAATGTAACCCTTAGCAGCCTGAATCCATCCAGCAGCAACAAATTAATAAATGCAAATGATCTAACCATTTCTGATCAGTACCTTGGACTAGTATTTATTTTTCAGACTCCAAATTTTCCTGAGCATTAGCAAGCCAGATTTTTAAAGATGAACTTGGAGAATACATTAATGTCACTTCACTAGAGCTCAGGAAATGAATTCACACCAAGTAGTTATTTTATTTCAGCCGGCTGCTTGGGGCAAAAACTGTAGAGCCGGCCTTGGGCAGTAAATATCATTATGCCACTATAGAAATCTACAGTACCTCCACACCTTGAATACTGCATGCAGTTTTGCTCATCTCACCTCAAAAAAGATATGTTAGAACTGGAAGAAATACAGAGAAGAGTAACAAAAATTATTAGGCATATGGGACAACTTCTCATATAAGGAGAGATTAAAAGACAGGGACTTTTCAGCTAGGAAAAGAGACGACTAAGAGGGACTATGATAGAGATCTATCAAATCTTGATTGGTGTAGAGAAAGTCAATAAGGAAGTGTTATTTAGCCCTTCACATATCACAGGAACAAGGGGTCGCCCAATGAAATTAATAGGCAGCAGGTTTAAAACAAAAACAAGGAAGCATTTCTTCACACAATGCAGTCAACCTGTGGTACTCATTGCCACGGAGAGATTGTGAAGGCCAAAAGTATAACTGGGTTCAAAAAAGAATGAGATGAGTTCACGGAGGATGGGTCCATCTCTGGCTACTAGCTAACATGGTCAGGGATGCAACCCTATGATCTGGATGTCTCTAAACCTCTGACTGCCAGATGCCGGGGCTGGGACTGTCCAGCAGGGGATGGTTCACTTGACAATTGCCTTGTTCTGTTCATTCCCTCTGATGCATCTGGCACCCACCACTGTCAGAAGACAGGATACTGGGTAGATGAACCATTCTTCTGGGGGATCCAGGATAGCCACTCTTATGGTTTATGTTCTTAGCTGATTACATAGAAATTCAGCTTTAGCATCCTGGGAGCATAAGAACCAAGAATGCATTTGTGACACTGGCAGACCAGTCAACCTGTGTATGACCCATAATAACTTAACAAGAGGCACTTCTACTGTGTCAAGACAGTTCACGTGCATGTGAATTTCAAAGAGATGTATTAGACTAGCAATCATCAACTCATTCAAAAATGAACAATAGATGCTAAGTGTATTTGTCTGTGGTTATCTATACCGGGTTAGAAGTTTCACAATGTAACTAAATTAGCTTGTAGATGCTAATTCCCTTTCGTGGCTTAATTGCCTTAATTATGTGTGCAAGGTGTTCAGTTAGCCTTAAAATCAAAGATGTAAGACACTTCAGAAACCAATCATTTCTACATTATCTTCAGCTTAACTATCTGTGTTATAATGGAAGAACGGCTAATTACCTTATGTGAATGAATGTAACTAGTTTACTGGGTATGCACAGGAAATAGAAGATTATCTTCAAAGCAAAGTACAACAGGCCATCCGCATTGGGGGAAGGGCCTTCTGTGACAATTTCTGTGAGGTAGGCTTGTCAGCCTGGTAGAATAGCTATAAAAGAGAAGGCTCGGGCCTGATCCTATCATCTCTAGACTGCTTAAATGTTGAACAGGGACAGTGTAAGCCATAGGACAGAGATCTTCCAAATAATCATTTGGAAGAACCTGGAAAATGCCTGGAAAAACTAACAGACTTTACATCTAAGCTGCCTTTGGATTCTGATCTGTTGGGATGATTCCAAAGAGACTTTTACAAACCAGCAGTTTATTCCATCACTGTTGTGATCCTGAACTATGAACATGGAAAGTCACTTGTCTGGATATTGATCTTTTAACCATTTGTAACTCTTCTTTCTTTTAACAATAAATCTTAGATTTAGTTAAGGATTGGCTGACAGCATGATATTTGGGGAAGACCTGAGATTCACATTGACCTGGGGATAAGCATCTGGGCCTTTATGATCAGTGAACCCCACATATGGTGAATCAGGTTTCCAGTAACCCCTCACTATATTAGACATAGAATATCAGGGTTAGAAAGGACCTCAGGAGGTATCTAGTCAACCCCTGGCTCAAAGCAGGACCAATCCCCAGACAGATTTTTACCCCAGTTCCCTAAATGGCCCCCTCAAATACTGAACTCACAACCTGGGGTTTAGCAGGCCACTGCTCAAACCACTGAGCTATCCCTCCCCCCTCTTCTAAGACAGAGATGTTTAGATGGGAGCCAAGGTCTGGAATGCCAAAAAGGGGACCATGTTTGGCATCTTGTTAACTACGGTGGAAGCTCTTTTGTTGTCGACTTGGTGAATCTAATGATAGAATAAGCCATCAGTTTGGTGGTTGTCTCCCTTTACTTCTTGCAGTCTGCCCGCAGTGTGGTCACAGCATTGTTGTGTAAACCTCTCACTCACGGAAGCAGAGGGATGTTAGTCACCTTGAGATCCCAGCTGCTGTCCTGGAAGAGTTTTTCATGCATTTGCGTTGAGTGTCAGATCTGATGTAAGCAGGAAGTCAGCTCAAGGAAGAGTAAGGCTATACTCACTGTGCTATGAACTACCTCTTGATAGGCAGTCTGCAGCTGGGTGCTGGCCTGCAAGGCCCGTTCTCTCTCCACTCCTTCCCCGAACTGAACCATGTCCTGAGGAGCTGTTGGTAGAGCAGGGAATGGACAGAGTTAGTACCAGAAAATCCCTCCCAAAAGTTCCTCTTAAACAGGTTTAATTGTCACTAAAATCCCTCTCCAAAGCATCTGACCTCCATGTAGCAAAGGAATTACATGTCTAATGGAAGAGCCCCTTAGATATACAAGTCCCCGGGCCAGATTCACCTCTGGTGATTGAAGCCAAAGGAGTTACATGAGAGATGAATCTGGGCCCGTGTATGTGATGTCTGCTGTAGACTGTCTGATGGGAGCTGTCTAGCACATTGCATGCTGTTTGATGTCTGCTGCTGTGGTCTATTTCCTGGGCAACTTCTCCCACATTGATTGGCAAAATGACAGAGAGGAGCATTTCTTTTTATTAATTTGAATAAGAGCAGAGAAGTCCCCCCAGCCCAGCTCCTTTTATAACTTCAATTTATACTGAACGTGCATCAAACTCCCACCCCTCAGCCCTTCACAATATTCTGTTCATGTCTGAGGAACAGGAAGTTTCCTCTGAATGAGTTTCCATACACAGGGCTTAACTCAATATTCATGAATTTCTCTTAGAAGAAGTGATTAGTTTCAACTGGTTTTCTTCGATTTGGCTACTGCAGTGGTGATTTTCTTGCCGCTCCAAGTAGTGTCAACGACATTGTAAGAACTTGGTCCCAATCCAGCCCTGGCATAAAATGGCATAGCTTCCGTGGATTTCAGTGGGGCACATGCCCGCTTATCCCAGGAAGAATTGGGTGCTTTCTCCCTAAAATTCACTCCATTGTTGAAAATTCCTCCACAACTGAAGCTTGACCCCCTAAATCTCTGACTCTTCCCTGCTGTAACACAAGAAACAATCTCCACCACGGTTCAATGGTCTCCTCACATCAGACATTTCCTGGAACCAGTCTGCGGTTGGTTCTTCCTCCAGCAAAGTCTCTACTGTTGTGTTTTTGGTTGTCATGGTTTTGTTACTGTGGCCGCGGGGTTGGAATACTAGGGGAGAGCTCAGCCGGTGTCGGGCGGCTGAGTGAGCTCTCTGTATCTGTAAATAAAATGGCAGTTTTGTAAGCTGTCTGCTCTCTGGCCTCAAGTGATTGCTTCCTAAACCGGCTGCCCCAAGGATATAACAACCACTAGCTTGCCAAGGGCTTCCAAGGACCTCATGTAGAGTGACTGAAACCAGAAAAGAAGGAGTGAGGCTCAGCACAGATCATTTGTGTGTGTGGGCTGGGGAAAGCTAACCATAACCTTGCCAGAGAGGCCATGTGTGACTGCCATCACCCAGTGCCTGCTGGGCAGAAATACAGTGGATGGTGCCGGAGGAGAACTGTTGTCACGTACTTGTATATGCAGAGCATCCTTTGCTGTCCCGTCTTCCTCTTTCATCTTCTCCAAGGGAGGAAGGGGAAATAAACTTTTGAAGCACTGACCAAGGAGCTCACAGTTTTCCTCCACGGTCAGAGATGGTTTGAGCTTGCTGGCAGAAGAAAGATAGAGAGAAAAGTCATGTATTAGACTCAGTACCACCTCCAAGTAAAGAAATGGGTCCAATGACTAGAGATTGTCCCAATCTAGAACCCCAAGTGCAAACAACCCTTCACTTTGCACCTCTATTAAGTATTGGCTCCTCTAGAAGTAAAGCTAAAACTTCAAATCTCCTTTTAGAGAAACCCACAAGCTTTCTCCCCCCTGCCAGCTAGCCAGACACCTCCCTCCCCATCTGAACTCTGCTCCATTGTACTGCATGCTCCACAACCTCCAATCTTGTGTCTTTCGAGCACAAACCCCCAAATGGACACATTCAAATCCTTAAGAACTGAAGTCCTGCTGGTGAGCAGCATGTGAGCCACAGGGCCACCCAGAGGATTCAGGGGGCCTGGGGTCTTCGGCACGGGGAATTGCCGCCGAAGGCCCAGCACTTCGGTGGGTCCCGGGCGAAAGTTCCCCGCCGCCGGTGCTGCCGAAGACTGGACCCCCGTGAGAGTTTTCCAGGGCCCCTGGAGTGAAGGACCCCACTCCAGGGGCCCTGAAACTCTCGTGGGGGCCTGCAGGGCCCGGGACCTGGGGCAAATTGCCCCATTTGCTCCCAGGTGGCCTGGTGAGCCAAACCCTGCAGGCATTAGACTGCTCCCAACCTGACTTTCATGAATTAACAAATAAGAAGGCATCACAGTGCCAGGAAATATGGCAGAAAATAGCCTACCTCAGATGTCCAATGGCAAGAACTGCCTGGTAGCGAACTGGAGATGTCAGGGAATCCAGTGGTTCCGTCAGTGATTTCCCTACACCCCCCTGAATTTTCCCAACCCCCCCTCCCTAGTTTTGTGAGCTAGTTACATACCAATTTAGTGACTGTTTGGAAATCTGGCTGGGGCGGAGGGTTTGGGGCTTTGGAGAGGCTCAGGGTAAGGGCCGGGGCCCGATCCAGGCAGGGCCGGGGGAGAGACCCAGCTCCAAATATTGCTGGAGCAGAGCACCCGGCCCTGAATATTCCTGGAGCCGGGCACCTCAGGTGTATATAACCTGCCGCCTATGCAGGTTAACCCTAAAAGGCGCAAACCCCAATGGTATTGAGACAAAGGTGTGGCATGATGACAAAAATGATTGTAGGTGGACCCTTGCAATGAATTTGTTGTTATCGCTAATGGTAATTTTTGTAACTATTGTGTTGCTATTACCAAGAACTGTAAAAATGTTCCAGCTAAGGTGACCAGATGTCCCCATTTTATAGGGACAGTCCCGATATTTGGGGCTTTTTCTTATATAGGCTCCTATTACGCCCCACGCCCTGTCCTGATTTTTCACACTTGCCGTCTGGTCACCCACATGTGTGGGTCCCAGCTGCTCCCTGCTCCCCTCACTGAAGCAGGTGTGCAGGGTTACTGCCCTGGGAACTGCAGGGCATCAGTGGACATGGGGCTGGCTGCGGGGCTGGCTGGAGACCGGGGCTGGAGGCAGGGCAGGGAATGCGGGGCTGGCTGGAGACGGGCCGGTCAGGCAGGGCTGGTGCAGGCAGGGGCTGGCTGCGGACAGGGGCTGGCTGCGGACAGGGGGTGCAGCCCACCCTGTACGGTGGTTGCCCCCTCTTCCTCCCTCCCCCACCAGGGTAGCAGCAGCAGCCCGGGCTCAGGGGCTATTTAAAGGGCCCAGGGCTCCCCTGCTTCTACCGCCCCAGCCCTTTAAATAGCCGCCAAAGCTGCACCACTTCCCCAGAGCTCCCCAGGCCCTTTAAATACCCCCCGCCCGGGGGAAGCCGTGTTATACCAATATAATAAAAACCAACAGGATCTAATTAAGAGGGATAAGGCAAAGATGCCACATTTATTGTAAATACCATAACAAAACAAAAGACAACAGTAAACAACGTTGTTTTACTACTTATTTCTATCACTACTTATTCCTTATACACACACACACACACACTCACACACACATATATATTCATTCACACAATCATTCATTCAGGTTCTGTACAGATGTTATAGTTACCAGCCTAGACATTGCTCATGCCAAGTTACTGGCCAGGTATCTTGGTCATGAGGATGGAGCCAAGTCTGTGTCAGGTGCATTTGATGCTCCTGGAGGCTGGCAGCAGAACCATAGACTCAGGCTGTGGCTACACTTAGCGCTTCAAAGCGCTGCTGTGGTAGTGCTGCCGCGGCAGCGCTTTGAAGCGCTAAGTGTAGTCAAAGCACCAGCGCTGGGAGAAAGCTCTCCCTGCGCTGTCCATACTCCACCTCCCTGTGGGGAATAACGGACAGCGCTGGGAGCCGCGCTCCCAGCGCTGGGGCTTTGACCACATGGCGCTTTGCAGCGCCCAATTTGCAGCGCTGGAGAGGGTGTGTTTTCACACCCTGCTGCAGCGCTGCAAATTTGTAAGTGTAGCCAAGCCCTCAAAGTCCTCAGTCTTTAGAGTCCAGTTTGATAGGAATTTATTCCTATGTCAGTCCATGAGAGTTGCTTCATTTTGCTGTTGCTAAATAAATCAGCAGGTGGCTGGCTCCATTCTGTCAGATGCTTGTTTTTCCTTCCTTTGAGGTAGTGGGGGTCATCTGCTTGATCCCACTTGACACCTTCTTTAGCGACACTGAATTCTTCAGGCTGGTAACTTCCTAACCATTCATTCATTGTTTAAACTAGGCATGCATTCACATACATTCTCTATCTTAATTACATCTAGTTCACTGTCTTTTTACCTTTAGGGGAGTTACCAATTTATGTGACCCTCCCTGTCTTTTAACAAGCAAAGATAAAGTGAGATGAAAACTTACAGAGGGTGGGGATCTCTATTTATACACTATAACAGCTACTGTTTTGGCTTACTTAGAGATAATTAATGTTTAACAAGTTTTATACAAAGTATTTCTTTGAGCTTAACAAGTTTTATACCAAGTATCTCTTTGAGCAGGCTTCACACAGATACAGCTGGTGGCTTGCAGGTTAGAGGCTAAATGTTGGGAATCACAAATTTACTTCTAACATAAACCTTACTTTATAAAGTATTATTTAACAATAAATTAATAAATCATTTCTTTTATAAACCATGTTTAATATAAACCTTCTTTAATATCCCTACAGCCGGGCCACCCCGGTACAGCGCACCGGCTCTTGCCAGTACACTGTACTGGGGCTTGGGCACAGGGCCCTCTAGGGGCGGGGCCCGATTCAGGGGAATTGGTTGAATTGGCCTAAAGCCAAGCTCTAAGATACAACCGTATTTGCTCCAATCCCTCGGACAGAGATAAACACCTACAAGATCTCTATCAAGCATTCTTAAACCTACAATACCCACCTGCTGAAGTGAAAAAACAGATTGACAGAGCCAGAAGAGTACCCAGAAGCCACCTACTACAGGACAGGCCTAAAAAAGAAAATAACAGAACACCACTAGCCATCACCTACAGCCCCCAACTAAAACCTCTCCAGCGCATCATCAAAGATTTACAACCTATCCTTAAAGATGATCCCTCACTCTCACAGATCTTGGGAGACAGGCCAGTCCTTGCTTATAGACAGCCTCCCAACCTGAAGCAAATACTCACCAGCAACCGCACACCATACAACATAAACACTAACCCAGGAACCTATCCTTGCAATAAAGCCCGATGCCAGCTCTGTCCACATATCCATTCAAGTGACACCATCACAGGACCTAATCACATCAGACACACCATCAGGGGCTCGCACACCTGCACATCTACCAACGTGATATATGCCATCATGTGCCAGCAATGCCCCTCTGCCATGTACATTGGCCAAACCGGACAGTCTCTACGCAAAAGAATAAATGGACACAAATCTGACATCAGGAATCATAACATTCAAAAACCAGTGGGAGAACACTTCAACCTTCCTAACCACTCAGTGACAGACTTGAAGGTGGCAATTTTGCAACAAAAAAACTTCAAAAACAGACTCCAAAGAGAGACTGCTGAACTTGAATTAATATGCAAACTAGATACCATTAACTGTGGTCTAAATAAAGACTGGGAATGGTTGGGTCATTACACCAATTGATTCTATTTCCCTATGTTAAGTTCTCCTCACACCTTCTATGGGCCATCTTAATTATCACTTCAAAAAGTTTTTTTTCCTCCTGCTAACGATAGCTCATCTCAATTGATTAGACTCTGCCTGTTGGTATGCATACTTCCACCTTTTCATGTTCTCTGTATGTATAAATATCTCCTGTCTGTGTGTTCCATTCTATGCATCCGAAGAAGTGAGCTTTAGCTCACGAAAGCTCATGCTACAATAAATTTGTTAGTCTTTAAGGTGCCACAAGTACTCCTGTTTTTTTTGCGGATACAGACTAACACGGCTGCTACTCTGAAACCTGGGTAATGTGAGTTCTTCACTCTACTTGATAGCATTTCTCTGCTTGTAACATGAACTTGTGAACACCACATCCAAGCAATTCCAAAATTCCAGGAATATTCTAGGCATCAGTGAGCAGAACCGTATTGGTTTTGGTGAAAATTGGAATGGGAAATAGACCAGTCGTGCTTAAGTTAGGTTTGGCGCCTAACTCCTATTGAAATCAGTGGGTGTTATGCACCTAATCTGCTGGTGCAATTTTCAAAAGCACCTTTAAGCATCTGTTTGCATCTTAAGCACCTAAATATCTTTGAAACACTGGTCCTTCATCTCTGCCTCAGTTCCCCATCTATAAATGGAGGTTAATAATACTTTATCCTACTGTTTGCCTATCTTGTCTATTTGTTTAGATTGTATTTGAGGCACGGGACAATCTCTTACTATGTTTTTGTAATGGGAACCTGAATTTTGGTTGGCACATCTAAACACTACCATAAAACAAAAAATGATCAGCCCCATAATATAAAGGCCCACCAATGATCTAGTTTTCAGGGCAAGTCACAGGCCCAGCTGCCTCAGAGGAAAGTCTGAGAAACACAATATCAAACAATTATGGATTAATATTTATATTTATATCCCTTCTACATTTTGTATACCAGCGAAGTTTGGATGATATGGTCCATATAAATGTCTAATCCTTTTCTGAATCAGCAGCGTCTCACCCAGGAAACTCAACGCCAATCTCCTGAGGAGAGAGAGAGACACACACAATCAGACAGAGACTGAGGGCTTCCCCCACCTTTAGCAACAACTGAAACCCCCTCCCCATAGGGACATGTCCTGATTTTATTTGCCCCCATGTTAACCCAGCCCAGAGCCTGCCCCCCCCGCCCGGCCTGGTGACAGTGAGTGAGGGCAGGGGAGGGAGGGGGCCGGCGTGAGCAGGGCAGGGCCTCGGGGAGGGGCCACGGCAGATCCGGGGCTGCTCTGAGGGTCACAAAGGGCCCGTGGGCGAAGATGCTGCAGCCACGGAACTGCCGGACAACGCACAGCTTGACTCTGCCCCTCGGTCCCTGCGCACATGGGGCGGGACCTCGCCCGGCCCGCGGCCCCCGGCCGCCGCTCGTGGGGCTGCTCCCCGGCAGCTCAGCCCCGGCCCCACCTGCTGCTGCCCCCCAGGCCCCGCGGGGGGGGGTGAAGCCCTTTCACTCCGCGCTGCCTCTGCCCTATGCCCCCCCGCCCCAGCCCGGCTCCCGGGGCAGGGGCGCGGCAGGCTGGGCCTGACGCCTGGCACTGGGGTCTGAGCCCCAGCCCGTCTTGAGCCGCCACTCACCGTCCCGCCTCAGCGCTCCTCGGACCTGCCCGCCCGGCCGCCGGCTGCCCGCGCCCCGGCCGAGCCCCAGCAGCGCCGGGGCGGAGTCCCACTGGTGCCGCCCGCGGGACTGAGCGCAACCCCGCGGCTCCCGGGGCTGGGGCCGCCCCTGGCGCGGCGGGATTCGAATCCCAACGGCCGCAGCGCCGGGGCGGGGCGGGGCGGCGGCGCGAGCCTCGGGGCGAGGAAGCGGGCATTACCCTCGCGCCGAGTCTCTGTCCCACGCTCTCCACCAATCAGGAGGCGGGGAGGGTGCGGCGAAGTGACGGGATAGGGCCCCTCCTCCACTAGAGGCCGCCTGCGAGAGGGAGAACTACACTACCCAGTGTGCACTGGGAGGGGAGCGTTGTCTGAGCAACCAGGCCGTCCCTGCCGCTCTGAGAAGAGCCAGGAACTACAACTCCCAGCCTGCCCCGGGCGCCCCGTCCTCTCGAGCCCAGGGAAGGGCGGGTCCCTGGGTCAACCTGACACCTCTCCCCCCCACCCCCGTGCAGTGTATTGACCTGCCCCCGTAGGAACGTGCCGCGCTGCTTCGCCCCCTGCACAGAGCAGCTGAGCGGGGCGGGGGGAGGGGCGAGGACCGGGGCCGCCGAAGCTCCCGCCCCCCAACCTGGCGCGGGGGCAGGTCTGTCTTGCGGGGCAGGTGAGTGCCGGGTCTGTCTCCGTCCGGTGACTTTACACCTGTGTCTGCACCGCGGGGATGGTCCCAGCGCCCCTTGTTTGCTGGGGCTCTAACCCCACCCCCCGGGGTGAGCTGGTTTCTGTGCGTGTCTGAGGAGCCTTGTACCCGGCTACTGGTCAGCGCCCCTCACTCCCGCTGTCCCTCCCCAGCCACCCCCTTCCTCCTCCTCGGGCGAGCCCGGCTTTGAACACCCCCTGCAGTAACAGTGTCACCCACAGACAAAGCTGCCACTGAACTGAATTAACCCTCCTCATCCCCGAGCCCCCCCTCGCTCCGCCCGTTCCCCCAAAGCCCTGCCCCTGCCCCTGAGGTCCTGCCCTCACGCTGCCCCTGCCCCCGAGGTCCCTGCCTCACATCACCTGTCCCTTCCTCCAATGCCCCACCCTCACTCTGCCCCTTCCCGAATCCCCACTCCCGCACTGCCCTCCCCAATACACCTCCTCTGCTCTCACATTGCCCCTTCCCCCAAGCTCCCGCCCCTGCACCACCCAGTGACCCAGGAGCAGGCCAGACCCGGGACGGGGGAGGCATAAACATGCTTTGCTCTGCCACAGACTTCTGAGTGTCCTTGGGCACATCACTCCAGCCTCTCTGGGCCTCAGTTCTCCCATGCAGGAAATGGGGCTGGTGGTGCTTCCGCCTTCGCACGAGCCTGGGAGGAGAACTACCCTACAAATTAGGAAGATGCTGGGATCCTGGAGTCATGGGGAGGGTTCAGGGAACATATTAGCACCATCATTTGGTATATGGAGTCTGTTTGGAAACAAAATATTTCCCTGAAGTCATTCCAAACCCTGTATTCAGCCATAACCTTGGGAAATACGTAATGGAGCAGTGTGGTTTTTCCTGTGTAGCCAGCAACGACCTGGCACCACCCCAGCTCTGCCCCCTTCCTGCCACTGCGACCCCATCTCACCTCCTGACCCTGGCTGGGCACCCGCAGCCCCTCGTAGCAGGGGTGTGTAGGGGTCTCCTTGCAGCCCTCAGTGGGTGTCTGGTGGGTGCTGTCACCTCTGCCAGAGACTCCCAAGAAACTCACTAGCTTCCTCCTCATGTGGGAAGGGCTCCTACTTTCTGACGTGGGAGGAGATTCCGTGATGGCAGAGCCCGTGGGAGGAGGGGTTCTAATCACGAGTCTGGAGTGGCAGGGCAACCCCTCCCCAGTCAGATTCTGCTAGGGGCTGGGCAGGGATCTCTAGGGAGGAGACACAGGAAAAAACAGTTGCCACTATGGAACCCAGGAGTCCTGGCTCCCAGTCCCCGCTCTCACCTCTAGACCCCACTCAGCTCCCAGAGCTAGGGATAGAACACAACCCCACCCTGCTCTGACCATTAGACCCCACTCCCTTTTAGGCTCACTGCCTCCTCTATCCACCCAGCCCACCTGTCCATCCCTTTGCTGCAGGTTTCTGGGGTCACCCCTGCTCTGCACTCCCCCAGTGCAGCCCAAGACCTTTCATCCCCAGCCACATTTCCTCTCCCCCCTCGTTCTGGATCATCTGCTTGGCCCCCCCACCGCCTCTTGAGGTGTGCTGTGCGGCGTGACTGGGGATTGTGCAATGGCTCAGCACCAGGCAATGCAGAATGTAAACCACAGACGCTGCCCTGCCCGACCCCACCAGGAGAGGGTGTGTGTGTGTGTGTGTGTGTGTTGCGGGGGAGTGCTCGGCAGCTCTCACTGTGGGAGGTCCACCCAAAACTGTGGAGCTGCAGGAGTGCTGGGGCAGTGATCCCCGCCAGTGACCTGGGCCATCCTTTGAGCTTTCTGGTGAGACCCCTCAGCCTCTCATCCTCAGTCTCTACCCTGATTGGCTGAGCAGGAGGTTAATGACAGGGAGGAGACTCAAGGCCTTTTTGTTCTCTTTGAAGACCAAGTAAATAAGTCATAACCACTTATATGTTTGATGGATTTTGCTGCTTCTCTGCATTAATTGTCTCTGAGCAGTTCATGATTCTCTCTAACATTGCAAGTATCAGAGGGGTAGCCGTGTTAGTCTGGTTCTGTAGAAGCAGCAAAGAATCCTGTGGCACCTTATAGACTAACAGATGTTTTGCCTGATGTTATGCAGGATTCTTTGCTGCTTCTAACATTGCAGTTCTCCTAAAATACTGGCTGAATAATTACTGTGCATACTTGTTGGTCTGGAGCTCATCTGAGAGCACTTTAAAATCTCAGTCTGCCTGTGTATGGGTCTTCTCTCACTAGGATAGGCTGAGGCCTTTTTCTTAGGCTAAGGACTTTGGCTAAGCAGCAGGGGCAGCCATTAGCTGGGAAGTGAAGGGTCACATCCTCTCATCCCAAACCAGTCACACTGAAATAAGGTGCTATTAGCTGTTAGGAAGACGATCCTGTCTGTATGATGCCCATCACCACCAGATAAAGAAACAGATCTTAAGATGGATAAAAGAAACTTAGTTTGACAGCATCCTGTCTGGCAAGAAATCACTTATCAATGGCTCTGACTGCGAAACTCTCATTTCTGTATTGTTCTATCTTTATGGCCCTCACTTTTCTATTGTTTATCTGTCTGGTTCTCTAATTGTTTCTCTCTTCTGTACAATCAATCGTGCTAGGTGTAGCTGGCAATATGACTATATAAACTGGGGTCAAACAGGAGGGGGGAATTGGAATCATGTTTATTAAGTGGGGAACAGGAACAGGGACACAGGCAAGGCTGGGAAGGAGGACAGGGTAAATGCTCTGCAGCATCAGAGCTGGGAAGGAACACTGGGAAGAGACTGTATGGGTGTATAGAGATAAGCCCGAGTGGTGTGAAGGGCTTGGAATATGTAATCTTATAGGTGTAACAATTGTACGGGCTACACAACCACCCAGTGACATCATCAACAAAGTGCCCATTTGTGTCTGGGTAGCGGCCCTGCTATGGGAGGAGTGTGACGTTATTGGTATAAACTGGGACCATATAGAACATGGTTTGCAACCAAGGTCCTGTAGTGGCACCAAATCTTAGGTAAAGGGGTCATATAAGGTGTCTAAGACCAGGTTATGGGTTGCTGGTTATGACTATGCTGTCTGTGTGCATGTGTCATTTTTAGTTGAAGTTATGTATATTGGCTCTATACTGTCTGTATTTCAAGTTGGTGCTGTGCTTCTGGGAAACATCCCAGACAAGTTGGTGTTAGCTCTGCCCAGCTTGCTTGATGGCCCATTAAGGACCATCAGCTACACAATTGACCCATGGAGAGAAGGCAGACACGCCTTGTGACTCAGCAAAGTATGCAGGGACTGGCCCATGTGACTCCAGACTCCATTTTGCTGCAATTTTCCACAGTAAGGACAAAGAGGTTCTTACACCTGGAAAAGCCTATCTAAGGCTGATGCCTCATCTCCATCTGGTCTACAATCCTGCTTCTTACCTCTGGAGGGACTTTGCTACAAACTGAACCTCTGCACAAAGGACTGATGACCCATCCCAGCGGGGGATGTACTCCAGAGACTTGATTTGAACCTGCAGTTTATGCCATCACTGCTACAAGCCTGAACTAAGAACTTTGCCATTACTGAATGTAATTGATTCCATTTAACCAATTATAGTTCTCATCTCTACCTTTTTTCCTTTATGAATAAACCTTTAGATTTTAGATTCTAAAGGATTGGCAACAGTGTGATTTGTGGGTAAGATCTGATGTGTATATTGACCTGGGTCTGGGGCTTGGACCTTTGGGATCGAGAGAACCGTTTTCTTTTATTGGGGTGTTGGTTTTCATAACCATTCATCCCCAGGACGAGTGGCACTGGTGGTGATACTGGGAGACTGGAGTGTCTAAGGGAATTGCTTGTGTGACTTGTGGTTAGCCAGTGGGGTGAAACCAAAGTCCTCTTTGTCTGGCTGGTTTGGTTTGCCTTAGAGGTGGAAAAACCCCAGCCTAGGGCTGTGACTGCCCTGTTTGAGCAATTGGTCCTGATTTGACACTCTCAGTTGGGTCCCGCCAGAACCGCATCGTCACAGGGAGGAATGCAGCAAGGACTCAGGATCAGTGGCCAGGGTCACTGAGCATAGACATGGGGAGGTTATATGGGGAGAGGGGTTATGAGTGGGAGAGGGAGGTCAAATGTTAAAATAATGATATTTGGGGGGAAAAATGTAAAAAACTGAACAGAAATAAAACTGGAGTGTAGGCTCTAAAGCAACAAGGCTTCAGTAGGGATTGAGGGTTAAAGGTCTGGGATCCCCCACACCTCTAGATTTTCAAACCTCTCCTCCCGCCCAATGACCCACCCAGCCCACATCCCGGGTGCCCGTCCTCCACCCACCCCACCCCTTCTTCCCATTACTCTCAGCCGGCACCACTTCCCGGCACCTTGGGAGCTTCTTGTATTTTCTCCTCATCTCTCACTACCTCCTACCTCCCTGCTGCTTCTTAGCTCTAACCCTGCACACACCCTCCCCATGTCCTGGCACCCCAGAATTATCTACTCCCCCCTCTTCTCCGCCCCTCCCATGGCTCTCTTATCCCTTCACCCATGGGATCCTGAATGGCAACATTACACGCTCTCCTAAAAGAGCTCATCTCACTGTCACACAAACCATGCATGAGTCATACACATATTTACTCAATTTTGAATTCTACAGGAGGCATATTTTCCTCTTAAAATGAGGAAAAGGCATGAAAGCTACAGTGATTAATATAGCCAATAAGGATATATTAAATCCAATTTTAAAATGACTGACGGCACCAACAAGGCACATGTCCAAAAATGATACTAGCGTGTGGGAGATAAGGCAAAAAAAGGGGGGCAAGAAAACCTGCAAAACTTGTATGATGAATAAAGGTATACAGTTATTACTACTCAGGTTCTTTAGAGACCCCAAAGCTTCTAATAACCCAGGCAACAGGACTCCTTACTCAGCAAGACCACCGTCTCATAGTTCTCCTGCATGACATCCCTGTAGAGGGCTCTCTGAGTGGGGTCCAGCAGAACCCACTCTTCCCTGGTGAAATACACAGCCACCTCCTCGAAGGTCACCGGCCCCTGAAAGAGCAAGAGTCCAACACTCAGTACCTGCTGCCCCACTCACAACCCCACTATTCACGGAATAGCAGCACCAGGTAAATGGGAGCTCCAGGAGGCACATGTTAACAGAGTCCCACCCCACCTTGCTTAGAGCAGCCAGGAGGCATCAGAGGGTGGAAAGAGAGAACCTTTGTGTCTCCCAGCTGACAGACAGAGGCAGAGTCATCACATTTATCACATAGCTACTAGCCAGGGCTTGATATAGGAGATGGGGCTGTCTCTGGACCCTGCTGGTGGCTCCCTGGTAGGAATCTCCAAATAAAATATATGGAAGAAAGGGGAAGTCAACAGTAAAGAATATAAGTTAGAAAGTCAGAATTGTAGAAAATTGGTAAGGGAAGCTATCAGAAATCAATGACCACTTAATGAAAATAAGAAGGAAGTTTAAAAAAAGTATATTAAGTACAAAATTAATCCCTAACAATGGTAGTGGTAAATTACTAGATGGAAATGGCAGTATTATCAAAAATAATACAGAAGAGGTAAAAGTGTTCAATAAATATTTCACTCCTGGAGTTGGAGAAAAACAGATGATTTAATCATATAAGACGTTGACCACCACAGTCTTTCCATCCCAACAATAACTCACGAGGATGTTAAGAGCAGCTATTACAGTTAGACATATTTAAATAAGCAGGTCCAGATAACTTGTATTAAGAGTTTTGAAAGACCTGGTGGAGGACTGTTAATGTTGATTTTAATTAGGACTTGGACCAATGGGGAAATTCCAGAAGAATGGAATAAAGCTAATGCTGTGCCAATATTTAAAAAGTGTAAAAGAGATGACCCAGCTAATTACAAGAGTGTTAGTCCGATACTGGGCAAGATAATAGAGCAGTGAATATGGATTTAATTAATAAAGAGGTAAAGGAGGGTAATATAATTAGTACCAATTAACAAAGGTTCAGAGACAACAGATCCAATCAATCTAACTGGATATCCTTATTGGGTGAGATCAAAAGTTTGGTTGCAGCTAATAGTATTGATGAGCTGAGAGGTGAAAACATTACCTAGACTTCTGTAAGGCATATGACTTGGTTCAGCACAATATTTTGACTAGAAAACTAGAAAGATACAAAATAAACACTGCATACATTAAACAGATTAAAAACTATGATTGTAAATGGGGAACCATGCTTGAGTAGATTTCTTTCTAGGGGGTTCTCACAAGGATTGGTTCTTGGCCCTGTGCTATTTAACATTCTTATCAATGACCTGGAAGAGAATATAAAATCATCATTGATAAAGTTTGCAGTTGCCACAAAGATTGGGGTTCGTGGTACCTAATGAAGTGTTAGAAGATTCAGGCTCCAGCACTGGGAGTCCGGGAAGTTTTCCCAGCCCTGGCTGGAGGGTTATTTCCTGTTCCACAAAGAGTGGAAGTTCCATTCCCAACTCCTGTGCCTTGAAATTAGGCCCTGACACTACACCTCACATTCAGCATAGTGGTATGATTATAAAATAATTAGGACATAATTATGTTGCATTTTGTGCAAGATGCGCCATGTTCAGTGTCATTGGAAAAGTTATGATTTGCTGAATATGACTGTCCTATTTGTGCGCATGTATCATGTTCGTAACTGAGGTTATGGATATTGACTCTGTATCTGTATTTCAAATGTGTTTACTCTGGGTAACACTCACAAAAAGCCTTTCAGGTACAACAAAGAAGCCAGACAGTGTTCATGGCTCATCAACAAAGACAATGGACCGTGGAAGAGCTTAGCCCTCTTGTGAATTTTTCAGCTAGCCTATGAGCCATGGCTACTATGACTCAGCAGGGCATGCTAGGGCATGTGAGCAGACCACATGACAACAAACTCCATTATGGTACCTGTATTTTTCCACAAACTGGACTGGGAAACAAGTTTGGAACAAATGGTTCCCGCAATATGGAAAAGCTACATAAGGTGGAGTGTGACATCATTTCTTGGCCTCATTCCCCACACAAGAGAACTCCTGGAAACACCTGAGGAAGAAAGACTGAACTGGGGGAACTGCTGGACCCAGGGTAAAGGGATTTTTAGCTTGTGTATGGAAACTTGGTGGACTGCTTGTATCATCAGTCAGGGTGAGAAACTGCTATTCAAATTCTATCCAGATAGTATGTTAAGCTTAGTTTGAGTTTTTGGTTATTTGTTAAGTAATCTGCTTTGATCTGTTTGCTACCACTTATGGCTGGGAAATTGGCTTTTGTCTTCTATCTGTCTTTGAGTGGCTTAGGTAAAGCACTCAGGTAGCTTAGTTGGATGCGTGGTGCCACCTGCTGTCCTGTTGGGTAATAACAGGGCCTGGAGAGGCTGGCAGTGTGAGAAGGGCCAACCCAGTTTGAGGTTAGAGGGACAGTGTTTCCCAGAAGCCCCCAGACTGCACCCCAGGGTGACAGCCCATCACACCCCAGAGTACACAAGTCTCAGCAGGTTTGTCACATCATTTCCCCTCCCATTCCACACCCTAGACAGTTCCTGCCTCCCACTACCTCTAGCAGCTCCCACCCTTCTATTCATTTACTTCTCCTCTCCCTCCAAGCACAACCCACCACCAGCTCCCTGATAATCCCTTACCTGAGCCAGCTCCATTGCAGCCGTTTCCTTCCTACTGGGAGGAGGGGATGATTTAGGGTGAAAGGCGGACATTATTCTGTAGCCTGCCAGGGCAAGAAGGGCAAAATGAGAGAATTCAGACAGGGTTTCTGTCCTTTCCACATGTCAATTCCCCCCAGCATTTTTCCCTGGTAATGGACATTCTAGGTTCTGCCACACTGTGTAGCACAAAATGACCTTATTCCAGTACAGGCTTAGCCCCCTCCCACCAGGGTGTAACCCTCCTAGACATAGTGAAACCCTCCCAGTAGCAGAGTCTCTCTGTTACACTTATACAGTTTGTAGATGATACCAAGCTGGAGGGGGGGGGCTGCAAGTGCTTTGGAGGCTAGAATTACAATTCAAAATGATCTGGACAAACTGGAGAATATAGGATGAAATTCAATGAGGAGAAATCCAAAGTACTCCACTTAGGAAGGAACAATCAGTTGCACACATACAAGACAGGAAATGACTGCCTAGGAAGGAGCACAGCAGAAACGGATCTGGGAGTCACAGTGGATCACAAGCTAAATATGAATCAACAGTGTTACACTGTTGGAAAAAACCCAAGTATAATCCTGAGATGTATTAGCAGGAGTATTGTAAGCAAGACATGAGAAGTAATTCTTCCGCTCTACTCTGCACTGATTAGGCCTCAACTGGAGTAATGTGTCCAGTTCTGGGTGCCACATTTCAGGAAAGATGTGGAAAAATTGGAGAAAGTCCAGAGAAGAGCAATAAAAATGATTAAAGGTCTAGAAAACATCACCTATGAGGAAGACTGAAAAAATTGTGTTTGTTTAGTCAGGAGAAGATATGATCAGCTTTCAAGTACATAAAAGTTCATTTCAAGGAGGAAGGAGAAACATTGTTCTTAACCTCTGAGGACAGGACAAGAAGCAATGGGCTTAAATTGCAGCAAGGAAGGTTTAGGTTGGACATTAGGAAAAACTCCCTGTCAGGGTGGTTAAGCACTGGAATAAATTGCCTAGGAGGTTGTGGAATCTCCATCATTGGGGATTTTTAAGAGCAGGCTGGACAAATACCTCTCAGGGATGGTCTAGATCAGGGTGGCCAACATGTGGCTCTTTAGAATTTAATACGTGGCTCCTTGTACAGGCACCAACTCCAGGGCTGGTGCTACAGGCACCAACTTTCCAATGTGCTGGGTGTGCTCACTACTCAGCTACAGGCCCTGCCCCACTCCACGCCTTCCCTGAGCCTGCAGTGCCCACGCTCCATACCCCCGTCCCCGCCCCGAGAGTCTTGCATAGCATGAACAGCTGATCGGGAGTGCGAGTTCGGGGGGTGCTGATTAGTGTGGCTTCCCATGGGTGGGAGGCACTGGGAGCAGGGGGTGGGAGCTGATGATTCTTTAGCAATGTATATTGGTTAATTCTGGCTCTTTCTCAGGCTCAGTTTGGCCACTCCTGGTCTAGATAATACTTCATCCTGCCTTGTGTGCAGGGGACTGGACTAGCTACCTCTCATGGTCCCTTCCAGTTCTGTGATTCTATGAACCAAAGGCCAGAGATGAGCAGAATCAAAGAAGTCACTCTGGGAGTCTCCTGTCATTGTCCCCAAGGCAGCTCTCTCAGATTAACTAAGTTATTTGATGCTCCAGCCTTTACACAGTCTCTCCTGGGAGTGCCCCTTTCATGGGCTGGGCCTAGTTTTAGCTTTTGGGAAGCGTGACCCTGGGGGCTCTGAGATTGGGCCTTCTTGCCTCAGCACACCTTGTTTCTTTCTGTGGCTCCCCAGTGAGTCCAAATGAGTAGATACTCCTCATACAGACTGTGAACATAAGAATGTGTTTTGTGTTTAGACTTTATTGAATGCTTGTAAGTTGCTGCCTGAGTTAACATCTGACTAGTTGCATTGTGAGCCTCTGTGGCTCTGTAAATCACCAGACAGGAGAGAGACTTTACCTACGTGAAGTGCTGATTGGCAACAGAATGCCTGGCAGGAAAGGTCCATCAACACCAGAGAGACTATTATGGGATGTTAACAAAGACACAAGACTGTTGTTGTGCTCTTCTCTTCCCATTTGCTGAGTTTCCTGCTCAGAGCACATGGTACGAAGGGGATGAAAAATTTGGGGTTTGTGCCCTGCTTCTCACCAGTCTGCCTGAGGCTGGTGCTAGTGCTCTCGAGTCACTGAAGACAGTGTTACAGAGAGAGGAGCTGTGACTTCCCCAAGGTCACCAAACAGGTCCATGACAGAGCCAGGAACAGATCCTGTTAACTCCCGAGCCCCGTCACTCGCAGCTTGGAAAGGTCCCCAGTGCACACTGTAGGAAGAGGTGTGCAGGGATTGCAAATGAGCTGCTCTGCCAAGACAGCCTGCACATCCATGGACAAACCACCTCGCTGGGGGTGTGTCCCCTGGGTCAGGAGAAGTCAGTGTCCAGTCCTGTGGGGCTGTGCTCCTGGCTCATACCTCCAGCACTCACTGCTGCCCCTCCGTTACCAGCTGCACCGTTCAGTCAGCCTCAGGCCTCAGGGAGGTCACAGCCCCTCTCCCCACCCCAAACCTTCAAACTGGGACATGGTGCACCAGTGCCAGAGTGCACTAGTGTAAATTCTGTCTACACCAAGGGTTTGCACCAGTGCCTAAAACAGCAGTGTGGCAGAGACCTTCAGAAACAGCAGTACGGTGGCACTAGAAACTATTTCTAGCTCGGTCACAGACAGCCTGGGTGACCTTGGACACGTCAATGTTTCTCCTCCCAACTTTAGTCTCTTTATCCAACTGCCCACTCACTGGGGTCTCCTCTCTCTCTCCAGAACTGCTCACCACTAAAATCTGTGTGGGTGTCCCCAGAGCTAAGGCAGTTCAGCTCTGGAACAGTCTTACAAGGGGGCTGGGAGTCTCTTTCCTGGAAGTTTTAAGAACAAATAGGACAAAGCTCTGTCAGAGATAATCTACATATACTTGGTCCTGCCTCAGCAGAGAAAGCTGGACTTGATGACATCTTGAGGTCCTATCTAGCCCTACATTTCTAGGATGCGATGCAATATATACATATAAAAACACAACATACAGAATAAAACTCACCACAACATAATGTCAGGCAAATTCAGGGGGAAAAAAAACACAACCTACACTCCACAGCATAAAATGACAATACAAAGGAAAAGAAAGCAACACGATGCAAACTATGACATCCTAGGACAAAAGTACACAATGGAAAACAAGCTGAGGCAAAACAATTCACCATAACACTGCTACACAACATGATGCGATCACAGTTCCAAATGGCACCATGCAAAACAGCTCAGCGTAGAACATGACGCAGCACAAAAGAGAATTATTTCAATGTAGGCCTGGAAGGGATGTGGGGAAGTCATCTACTCCAGCCCGCTGTGTTGAGGCAGGACCAAGTATCCCTAGACATTCGCAGACTGGCGTATCTCTAACCTGGTCTTAAAAACCTCCAATGAAGGAAATTCCACAGCCTCCCTTGGAAGCCAATACAAGGCAAACACAGACCAAAACAATGCTGTACACACACACGCTGGGCTTGCGGTTAAGGGGGGAGGCAAGAATTGAAACAATCTGGGTTCAATTCCCAGTTTGGCCGCAAATTCTCCACGCAAACTTGTTAGACACCGGTGGCTGGCCCGTACCACTGACTTGGGCCCACACGGCTCAGGCTGTGGGGTTGTTTAATTGTCATGTAGAAGTTCCGGCTTGGGCTGCAGCCCAAGGTCTGGCACACTCCCACCTCGCCGGGTCCTAAGGTGAAAAGAGACAAATTCATATTACAATTAAGGCACAAATATTCAACAGCGAGGATGATTCACCACAGGAACAAGCTACCAAGGAAAGTGGTGGATTCTCCGTCTCGTGACGTCATTTCATGAAGACTAGATGCCTTTCTGGAATGTGTTTACCCCAAAAGTAGCTAGTGTGTCATACAGGAGGCCTGTGATATGCAGGGGTCAGATTAGATGCTCTAATGGTCTCTTCTGGCCATAAAGTCGACTAATTCCTAAAAAACTGAGTGTAGCATTGGGAGCAGCAGCGTCTGATGTTTTCCTGTCTAGCCGGCTTGCTTCCTAGAACGAATGCTCCTTGAGTGGGGTGATCCACAGGGAGTAGCTCAAACCTCCAAAGTGCCTGGCCAGGGGCAGGACATTAGCCCAGCAAGGGAGGGGTGTGGCAGTGACATCACAAAGGCCTTTTGCAGGACCTCAGACTATTGGCCAAAGGTGGTGGGGAGGTGGTGACCTCACAGAGAGATGCTGACATCAGCCAGGCAGGACAGGGCGAGGGGCCAGGGAAACCTCAGAGACCCTGTGGCTTTGCTTCAGCAAGTCTCCTCTCCAGGTCTCTATTTGAGGACTGTGTGAATATTGGGGTTCACGTACCTGAGCGCCAGGAGGAACCTCTTTCGAGTTTTCTCCTTCTCTTTTAGTGATTTTACTTGAAAACAGCCGACCCTGTTTAGAAGGTAAGAGCCTCCTCGAGGTTTGAAACTGTTCAGTCTGATCCATCTGGTGACAGTTGAATTCATGGGAAACATGATCTTAAGGAGGCAGAATTTTATTCCAAACCTGGCATCTTGTCCCTTAGAATCACTGAGGACATTAGGGTTTGTCCTTTTTGTTTCACCTTTTCCTCCATACATCCCTCCTTTCTCTTCCTCTCTTGCTTCTTTTCTCCTTTCTCCTGTTCCCCTCCTAACACCAGGAGAGGGTGTGTGTGTGTGTGTTGCGGGGGAGTGCTCGGCAGCTCTCACTGTGGGAGGTCCACCCCAAACTGTGGAGCTGCAGTAGTGCTGGGGCAGTGATCCCCGCCAGTGACCTGGGCCATCCTTTGAGCTCTCTGGTGAGACCCCTCAGCCTCCCATCCTCAGTCTCTATCCTGATTGTCTGAGCAGGGGGTTAATGGCAGGGAGGAGACTCAAGGCCTTTTTGTTCTCTTTTAAGACCAAGTAAATAAGTCATAACCACTTATATGTTTGATGGATTTTGCTGCTTCTCTGCAGTAATGAGGCAAGTATGAAGCCTCATTCAAAGACCAGGGGTCACTATATTACTGCACAGTCAATCAATGCAGTCAATCAATGCAGTTGTAGATAAATCTCTGCATTATGCATTTTTGTATAACTTGTATATGACTTTGTATTGAACCTTGGTAATATGTTATAGCGGGCCCCTAAGGTAGTGTAATTAAGGTAAAGAAAAGTGTCTTTTGCTAGAAGTAGAATAAGATCTCCTCCCACTTGGTAATCAACTGCCCTGTTGAATGAATGAGGTGTGACTGAGCAAGGCGTGGAGGGCAGTACCTCCAGACAGCTGCAATCCTTGGAGAGGGGGCAGCCCAACCAAGGACAATCAGGCTTGGCAAGTGGGCTGACTAGAGAGGAGACATACTGATGGCCTCGGGGATAAGAAGCAAACACCTTCCTGTGGGAACAACCCCCAGCCCAGAGAAAAGCAGCTAGAAGGACCAACAGACACAGTCACAGATTTTGAATCTGGGAGATTTGCCCCTCTCCATCCACCGACTCGCTGCTTGCCTCCTCACCCCCCCACCCCAAGTATAAAGCCTCATTCAAAGACGCAAGGAGTAACTATATTACGGCACAGAGCCCTCCCCGAGGAACTCTGCCCCTCACCTGCCTCAGGCTCTGAAAGGGAGTTTTGGTCGGGCGAGGAGGTCTGGTGTGCAGCCCTGGGTTGGGGCAGGGGTTTGGGGTGTGGGATGGTTGAGAGGTTGGGCTCTGGAATGGAGTTTGGGTGCTGGGTGCAGGCTCCAGGCTGGGGCACAGGGTGGGGGTGCAGGATGGGTGGAGGCAGGGGAGACTCTAGGCACCAGCAAAGCAAGCAGGTGCTTGGAGCAGCCCATTTGCAGGGGCGACAGCCAGCAGGGATCCAGCCTGGGAGCTGAGAACCAACAGGGGGCCCTGGGAGCTGTAGTTCCTTGGTTAGCTCCCTGCCAATAGAGCCAGCTCTGGAGCAGGGAAAAAACTACATTTCTCAGCATTCCCTTGACCGCTATCAACAGGAAAGGGAGGGGAAGGGAGTACGGTAGCTGAAACCTCAAGCTGCAGCTTGCTGTCAATGGAGAGCTCACTGCTAGAGCGGGGTGGCACTGTGAATGGGGAACGAGTGTGCCCAAGTTGTAGAAGGCTTTGCCCTAGATATCCCCTTCAGAAGACATCCCCAGACTGGATTAGAGATACTGGTGTGACCTCACCTTGCAGCCCCAAGGAAGGAATTGGGTGGACTAAATGGACAGTTCCTCTTTATCTGAATCCTAGCAAGGGAGGTACGTGGATCCCACTAGAATTTAAGAGTAAGGGAGGAGAGGCTCTACTGGACCTGGGCAGCTTTAGATACAGTACCAGGCACGTAGAGGATTTCGACTTCTGAGCCATCGAAGCAGAAATTGACTTTTCCTTTCCAGATTTAGCTAATATTCAGAAAGGGAATCTAGCACCTGCCTTCCAGATTTGAACACACACAAAATTCAGGAGTGCTGAAGCTCAATTTGGGCAGCTGTTACTTCATTTCTCCAAAATCAAATATACTGATTCACTGTAATTTGCTGTAGAAAAAGTTGGATAAACTTGAGCAAGAAATGCTTCCCAGTGGTTTTTAGGACTGGAATTGCTATTTTCAACAGCCATTGCCTTTGTTTGTTTGTTTTATAGTTTTATTTGTTTAAAAGGAAGACAGTGATATTGCATTGGCAAATTGCCCATAGAAACAAAGAATGGAACATAAAAATAATAAAGGCACCTCAACGTTTCCTCATTTCTGTAGGACAGTCTTATAATATGCATCCAGATATCCTTTAATCACACAAGCTGGAAATTGTTCCATGTTACTGCAGTTCTGTAACCATATGGGAACCAATCCTGTCTGTGTTCTGTGCACATCCAAAATTCCTGCTGAATGACCCACTCTGGGAGCAAGTTACCAGTGACCCAGGGCTGGGGTGGAAGGAGGGTGCAAGTGGGTGGGGGGAGCCCAGAGCTGGGGCAGCACGGGGTGCATGTGTGGGGAAGATCCCAAGGCTGGGGTGGCAGAGGGTGCTGGTGTGTGTAGGGGAGAGCCCAGGCTGGGATGGCATGGGGTGCGGGTGTGTGGGAGAGAGCCCAGGGCTGGCAGCAGGGGGGTACAGGTTGGGGGGGGGAGGCCCAGAGCTGGGGCAGCAGGGGGTGTGGGTGGAGGGGGCAGAGCCCAGGGCTGGGGCAGCAGGGAGATTCAGGGAGGAGCCCAGGGCTGGGGTGGGGGCAGCCAATATTTTTTTTTGCTTGGGACAGCAAAAAAACTATAGTTGGCCGTATCCCCAACCACCGTGAGGTAGGTAGGAGCAGATCATTATTATCCCTACTTGAAAGAGGGAGAAGATAAGGCTGAGAAAGGATAATTGACTTGTCTTAGGTCGCATAATCAGTGGCAGAGTTGGGAATAAGACCCAAGAGCCCTGATTTTTAAACTAAGCATCGGATCTTAAATTTTCTACATTGAATGATCTGAGTAAAGTGCTCTCAGATGAGCTCCAGACCAGCAACAGTGCACAGTTAAGTATTCAGCCTATATTTTAGGAGAACTGCAATGTTAGAGAGAATCATGAACTGCTCAGAGACAATTAGTGCAGAGAAGAAGCAAAATTCATCAAACATACAACTGCTTATGACTTATTTACTTGGTCTTAAAAAAGAACAACAAGACCTGACTCTCCTCTCTGGCAATAACCCCCTGCTCAGCCAATCAGGGAAGAAACTGAGGATGGGAGGCTGAGAGTTTTCACCAGAGAGTCCAAAGGATGGCCCAGGTCACTGGTGGGGATCACTGCCCTGCAACACACACACACACACACACACACACACACAGCCCTCTCCTGGTTTTGGGAGGGGAACAGAAGAAAGGATAAAAGAAGCAAGAAACGAAGAGAAAGGAGGGAGGGAGGGATGGACGAAAAGGTGAAACAAAGGACAAACCCCAATGTCCCCAGTGAATCTAAGGGACAAAATCCCAGGTACACAATAAAATTCTGCCTCCTTAAGCTCGTTTTTTCCATGCCTAGAATTCAACTCTCACCAGATGACTGAGACTGAACTGGTTTCAAACCTCGAGGAGGCTCTTGCCTTCTAAACAGGGACATCTGTTTTCTAGGAAATCACTAAAAGAGAAGGAGAAAACTCGAAAGAGATTCCTCCTGGCGCTCACGTAGGTGAACCCCAATACTCCCCCAGTCCTCAAAGAGAGACCTGGAGAAGGAGACTTGCTGAAGCAAAGCCACAGGGTCTCTGAGGTTTCCCTGGCCCCTCGCCCCTGTCCTGCCTGGCTGATGTCAGCATCTCTCTGTGAGGTCACCACCTCCCCACCACCTTTGACCAATAGTCTGAGCCCCTGCAAAAGGCCTTTGTGATGTCACTGCCACACCCCTCCCTTGCTGGGCTAATGTCCTGCCCCTGGCCAGGCACTTTGGAGGTTTGAGCTACTCCCTGTGGATCACCCCACTCAAGGAGCGTTCGTTCTAGGAAGCAAGCCGGCTAGACAGGAAAACATCAGACGCTGCTGCTCCCAATGCTACACTTAGTTTTTTAGAAATTAGTCGACTTTATGGCTAGAAGAGACCATTAGAGCATCTAATCTGACCCCCTGCATATTACAGGCCTCCTGTATGACACAATAGCGGGTGGGAGGGACTGAGGAGGTGGGCAGTGGCGGGGGGACAGGTGAGCCAGTGGCTGACCCCAGCTCACCTCCGCTCCACCTACTCCCCTGAATGTCCCACCCCGCTTCCGTGAATCAGCTGTTCGCGCAGGAAGCCTTGGAGGGAAGAGAAGCGGTGTGGCAGCTTCGCGCTCAGGCCCAGGAAGGTGGAGACAGAGACAAGGTGAGCTGGGTCAGGGGGGCCGCCCGCACCACAGCAGGTAACCCGGGGGGTGCACAGGGGAACCGCTCCCCACCCCAGCTCACCTACCTCCCCTCTGCCACCCTGGGCCTTAGTGTGAAGGCGCCATTTGCTTCTCAGTCCTCCCAGGCGTCCCGCGCGAACCATCAGGGGCAGGGGTTCCAGAGGTGGTCAGGGGACAGGGAGAAGGGGTGGTTGAAGGGGGCCAGGGTCCCCGGGGCCATCAGGTATGAGCAGGGGTTGGATGGGGTGCCCGGGGGCAGTCAGAGGACCGGGACGGGCCGTGGATGGGGTGGGATCCAGAGGGGGGGCATAAAAGGAACGCAGGGGGTTGGATAGGCGCAGGAGTCCCGGGGGGACACAACCCCCTGGGGTGAGGAGGGAACTGGTTGTTAAGATTTTGGTAGCTCATCCCTGGCCAGGGAGGTGGGAGGCTGAGGAGGAGAGCAGGTGGCAGTGGCAGGGCATGAGTATGCGAGCCGGGGAGGGGAGAGATGAGGTGAGCTGGGGGACTGAGGAGGTGAGCGGGCAGGAATTGGTGGGTGGGCAGGTGAGCTGGCGGTGGGGAAGGGGTTGAGAAGGTGAGCGGGGTGGGAGGCTGAGGAGGCGAGTAGTGAGTCAGTGGCTGACCTGTTCTACTGATCTGGTCTGGCTCCCATCCGCCTCCGAGGGTTGCAGCTCTCTGGGGTGTTGCCTTCCACATTCACACCTCATTCATTCAATAGCATAATTGACTACAAAGTGGGGAAGATCTTATTCTACTTCTAGCAAAAGAGAATTTTCTTTTACCTTCATTATACTACCTTAGGGGCCTGCTATAACTTATTACCAACATTCAATACTGCTGTTTTGGCGGGGTGGTGCTGGGGAAGGAGGGTTTGTTTCACAGGGCGGACAGTGCTTGGGGGTGTTTTGTGGGGCTGGGTGGCACTGGGGTTTCAGTGGAGCCAGGGGTTTTGGCCTCAGCTGTTTTCTTTGGAGTACTATTGCCCTTGCCGCTTTACGAGTTGTGCAGTCCTGGACTAAACCACAGACTCTGGACTCAGCATTCAAGTATCCTGCAGTCTGAACTTCGAATCCGATACATTCCTCATTGGCTACCATTGTTTTCCCAGCATGGAAGTGCTTTTTGTCCAACAAGGCAGCCAGATTGGGATCCATAGGCATGGAATGGCTCTGAAGGAATCAGCTGTTTCTCTCTACGCTTCATGAAACTTTGGATTGAAATGGTAAAGGACAGTTGTTCCCAATTTAATCATGGTGTCCTTTAGGAGTGTGACCAAGGCCACTTAACTAGGGAGCAGGGGTCTAAAAAGAGTTTACCTGGGCCACAGGTCACCATAGCTTCCATCTCGGGGGTGAAAATCAACCACCAGTACCTGCAATTTCTACCCGAGTTCTTGTCAAATCTGTGACCTTACTTGGAGTAATTTTATACTTCTCAGGCGTAGAATTCTTCACCAACTGCACAACAGATCAGTAGTGATAGTGAGGTACAACTCCCCCAACTATGCCCTTTTATTTCTTTAATCTGGAGGCACAGATTTAAATTAGGGACTAAATTCAGATGCAGCTTAGAATCCCTGTAAGACACCAAATGTCAGGTCTCTATTAAAAACAGGCATCTTTCTGCAGCTATATCACATTCAACACACATTCCATTTTCTACACATTTGCAGCACCTCCAGGGGTGAGCTGAAGACAAATGTCATTTCCATTTTACAAATCCCTACCTCAATATGGATTGTATTTCCCAAATAATAGGCAATAAGCAGCTGATTAGGAAGGAGATATCTTCAGGAGCGACTCTTGCAGGGCCTGGGCCACAACGACTTTGGTAGTGAAATCCATTGGTATTTTGCTTCATTCCAAGTCATTTACTAAGGAATCCTCTTCTCAGCCCTTTAGAAAAAATAGTGACCTAACCAATTGAACAAATGGAGGATTGGAATGGTGATCGGGAATAAGGGAATCCCTCTGACTTACACTAACTTCTTCTGTTGTTACAAAGGGTGAAATGACATTTTCCCCTATCCCTGCCCTGTTCCTGCTCTTTGTTATAGTTCAATATATTTTAAGTGAGGAAAATGATAATAAAAATATCTGCTCTCCAGCACAACCTGAAGCAACATCAGAGCAACTGGGAATGAAACAATTGGTTTCCAAAGGGGGAACTCGATGACTAACACTTGGTTTGAAATGGGGGAACAGTATAACCGTGATGCTCAGGGTTTGTTTAGACTAGGAAAAGTGATGGAGTTTAGGTCAGGACAAGGGGAAAGCTAATGCCAACCACTGCACCTGGGCTGCATCTGCACTACAACTATAATTGTCTTTTTACACCAAGATCACTAACTTGAGCAGCCAATGCCATGTACAGCCCTAGTGGATGGAAGGCACAGGTAGTTTTTGCCTCAGTGTAGCTTGTTGGGATCAAACCTCTCTCTCACCTGGAGCTGATGAACATTCCTGGCTGGAGGGACACACACTCCTACGACTCAAAAGGAAAGGAGTTGATAGAAAAGATCACAGGACTGACCCCAATGAAGGGTGAGCTGCAAAATGCAGAAGCAGGTAACTCATGTGTGGGAGCTGAGAGACCACAGTGAAGATGGAGCAAAGACCACAATGCAGGAATGAGCAAATGCGATAAAAACAACAAAAAAACTCCCCCTCAACCTTTGGCCAGCCCTAATCAAGGCATTTATTACAGTTCTCTCCCATGTGGATTTTCTGATGTTTAATAAGGTTTGTGCTCTGACTGAAGCTTTTCCTACACTCAGATCATGTGTAGGGTCTCTCTCCACAGTGGATTCTCTGAGGTGCGATCAGGGTAGAGTTCTGAGTGAAGCTTTTCCCGCACGCAGAGCATGTGTAGGGCGTCTCTCCTGTGTGGATTCTCTGATATCTGATAAGGTGTGAGCTCTGATTGAAGCTTTTTCCACACTCAAAGCATGTGTAGGGCTTCTCCCCTGTGTGGATTCTCTGATGTGAAATGAGGGTTGAACTATGAGTGAAGCATTTCCCACACTCAGAGCATCCATAAGGTTTCTCTCCTGTGTGGATTCTACGATGTGTGATAAGGTGTGAGCTCCAATTGAAGTGTTTCCCACACTCATGGCATGTGTAATGTGTGTCTTCCAAGTTGATTCTCTCACTTGTAATAAGGTCTGTGTGGCTACTGAAGTTTTCCTCTGGCCTCTGCTGAGTCTCACAGGCTTTTGCTTTTCTTTTTCTGGGAGTGCACAACTCCAGGAAACATTCCCTTTCGATCTTCCTGATAATGTCCCATGTGGTTCTATTCGCTCAGCATCTTCCTGCTGGGGTTTCTCCTCCTTGTTATCACTCACCATCCCGTCACCTGATGGGAGACAGAGAGAATGAGACATAGGTCACTCTCTGTGCCTGAGAGAAAGGAAATCTCAGAGATAGGAATGGAGAAAGGGATGAACCAACCAAAATATATGTTGGAGATTTTCCCCAAACCTCTCCCCAGAGGAGAATGGAAGGGATCAGTTTTGGTCTGCATCTCACCAGAACTCTCAGGGGAAAGCAAGATTGGGGGGGGACCTGCTGCCAGTTGACAGTCAGGATAGGTGGGATGCTGTAAGTGACATCTATCTAATGATGCCACATCTGCAGGGAACAATCCTGAACTTGGAGAGCTCACAAGGTCTTTGTAGGGCATCCCAAATGTTTCCTGGACAGTTTTGAGTTGGTTTAACCAATTCCCCACCTGTGCAGGCAGCTCTCAGGGGCACTTCTTTCTCAGAGCCATGGAGACCTGGGACCCACGGCTCTTCCCCTCATTCCAGCTGCGAGATCACATCAGGTTTGGAAACTGGAAACTCTACTCAAGGCAAAGAAATCAAGGGAGGTCAGTGGAATTTGTGGGATACTTTTCACAAATAATAGTCCATGGTTTTAAGCCAATCTCCTTTTTAAGCAGTAACACCCCAGGGCCAGCTTCCTTGGCTCAATGTGGCAGGAGAGTAATTATTCTAAATCACATTCATTACCTCAGTGCCTAGGAACCAACTAACAGGGGGTCCCCATTGTGCTAGGCACAGTACAAACGCAGAATAGTAGATGGCCCATGCCCTGAAGAATTACAATCTAAATAGAAAAGACAAACACAGAATGGGGGAAGGGGTAGAATCCTCTGTTAGAATAGAGATATTCAGGCCTGCCTGTAAAGCCTATACATTAAGAACTTACAATTGTTTTTTATCACTTAACTAGTTACAGGAGTATGAAAACAAAGAATGAAAATCTCAGTCTGCCTGTGTATGGGTCTTCTCTCACTAGGATCAGGGCCGGCTCCAGGCACCAGCTGAGCAAGCTGGTGCTTGGGGCGGCAGATTCTAGGGGGCGGCATCCGCCCAATCCTAGGGCGGCACTGACGGGGTTTTTTTCTGCTGCTCTGGCTGCCCTGTAGGGGGCGGAGGAGGGCAGCGCCCTGCAGCGAGCCCAGCAGGGCAGCCCGCGTCCTTCCCTCCCTGCCAACCGGAGCAGCTGCAGCTCGGAGCCCTCCCGGCAGGCGGCGCGGAGGTGGTGTTTGAGCAATTGGTCCTGATTTGGCACTCTCCGTTGCCGCTCTGGCCCCATTGTTTTTGTTTTTGTTTTTTCCCCTGCAGCTCCGGTGGCCCCCACCCTCCATTTTTTTTTTTTTTTTTTGCTTGGAGCGGCAAAAAAGCCAGAGCCGGCCCTGACTAGGATAGTCTGAGGCCTTTTTCTTAGGCTAAGGACTTTGGCTAAGCAGCAGGGGCAGCCATTAGCTGGGAAGCGAAGGGTCACATCCTCTCATCCCAAACCAGTCACACTGAAATAAGGTGCTATTAGGCTGTTAGGAAGACGATCCTGTCTGTATGATGCCCATCACCACCAGATAAAGAAACAGATCTTAAGATGGATAAAAGAAACTTAGTTTGACAGCATCCTGTCTGGCAAGAAATCACTTATCAATGGCTCTGACTGCGAAACTCTCATTTCTGTATTGTTCTATCTTCATGGCCCTCACTTTTCTGTTGTTTATCCGTCTGGTTCTCTAATTGTTTCTCTCTTCTGTACAATCAATCGTGCTAGGTGTAGCTGAGAATATGACTATATAAACTGGGGTCAAACAGGAGGGGGAAGGGAAATTGGAATCATGTTTATTAAGTGGGGGGAACAGGAACAGGGACACAGGCAAGGCTGGGAAGGAGGACGGGGGTAAATGCTCTGCAGCATCAGAGCTGGGAAGGGAACACTGGGGAACAGACTGTATGGGTGTATAGAGATAAGCCCGAGTGGTGTGAAGGGCTTCGGAATATGTAATCTTATAGGTGTAACAATTGTACGGGCTACACAACCACCCAGTGACATCATCAACAAAGTGCCCATTTGTGCCTGGGTAGCGGCCCTGCTATGGGAGGGAGTGTGACGTTATTGGTATAAACTGGGACCATATAGAACAGGCTTTGCAACCAAGGTCCTGTAGTGGCACCAAATCTTAGGTAAAGGGGGTCATATAAGGTGTCTAAGACCAGTTTATGGGTTGCTGGTTATGATTATGCTGTCTGTGTGCATGTGTCATTTTTAGTTGAAGTTATGTATATTGGCTCTATACTGTCTGTATTTCAAGTTGGTGCTGTGCTTCTGGGAAACATCCCAGACAAGTTGGTGTTAGCTCTGCCCAGCTTGCTTGATGGCCCATTAAGGACCATCAGCTACACAATTGACCCATGGAGAGAAGGCAGACACGCCTTGTGACTCAGCAAAGTATGCAGGGACTGGCCCATGTGACTCCAGACTCCATTTTGCTGTAATTTTCCACAGTAAGGACAAAGAGGTTCTTACACCTGGAAAAGCCTATTGTAGTGGGGCGAATTGCCCCACTCCCTGTGAGAGTGGGCTGCGGCAGGCCAGGGCGCCTGTGCAGACAGTGAGCCAATCAGAGAGGGGCTTATTGAGAGCCAATCAGGGCCCAGATTAGAGACAGCCAATCAGGGCCAGGCTCAGGGGTATATAAAGGCTGCCCAGAGCAGGAGCAGTCAGTCTGTCCCAGGCCTTCGACAGGGGAAGGTCAGTCTCCAAGGGCGGAGACTAGCACCGCGGACAGCGCAGTGCTGGCCATGCTCGGGGAGGCTAGGGAGCTTGAACCCGTAGCCTGCCAGGCTGCAGGCCCTGAAGGGAAGGGCCTAGCGGGTGCAAGGGGCCGTAGGGGAAGCGGCCCAGGAAACAGACAGCAGAAGGGAGAGAAGGACAGCGAGGCTGACGCCAGAGGGTCCCTGGGCCGGGACCCAGAGTAGAGGGCGGGCCTGGGTCCCCACTTTGCAGTGCACCCAGCCATTGGCTGTAGGAGCGGCCATCTTGCTACGCCAGATCCCTGACAGGAGGGATTAGACTCAGAGGGCGATTGCACATAGTGACTGGGGTGTGAGACCGCTGAGCACTGACCCCGGAAGGGGCGCAGAAGGACTAAGGGCACTGCCGGAGGGCAGTGGCCTCGAAGAGGACGCCGCCGAGCACGCAGCAACGCGGGTCCAGAGATAACAGAGGACAGAACAACGGACGGGACACCACCAGGAGGAGGTGCTCCACTGGAATGAGCTAATTCCCAGAGTCACCAGCAGGAGGCGCCGCGGGGGTGAGTCCCAACCAGTTACACCTATCTAAGGCTGATGCCTCATCTCCATCTGGTCTACAATCCTGCTTCTTACCTCTGGAGGGCTTTGCTACAAACTGAAGCTCTGCACAAAGGACTGATGACCCATCCTAGCGGGGGATGTACTCCAGAGACTTGATTTGAACCTGCAGTTTATGCCATCACTGCTACAAGCCTGAACTAAGAACTTTGCCATTACTGTATGTAATTGATTCCATTTAACCAATTCTAGTTCTCATCTCTACCTTTTTTCCTTCATGAATAATCCTTTAGATTTTAGATTCTAAAGGATTGGCAAGAGCGTGATTTGTGGGTAAGATCTGATGTGTATATTGACCTGGGTCTGGGGCTTGGTCCTTTGGGATAGAGAGAACCGTTTTCTTTTATTGGGGTGTTGGTTTTCATAACCATTCATCCCCAGGACGAGTGGCACTGGTGGTGATACTGGGAGACTGGAGTGTCTAAGGGAATTGCTTGTGTGACTTGTGGTTAGCCAGTGGGGTGAAACCAAAGTCCTCTTTGTCTGGCTGGTTTGGTTTGCCTTAGAGGTGGAAAAACCCCAGCCTAGGGCTGTGACTGCCCTGTTTGAGCAATTGGTCCTGATTTGGCACTCTCCGCTGGGTCCCGCCAGAACCGCATCGTCACAGGGAGGAATGCAGCAAGGACTCAGGATCAGTGGCCAGGGTCACTGAGCATAGACATGGGGAGGTTATATGGGGAGAGGGGTTATGAGTGGGAGAGGGAGGTCAAATGTTAAAATAATGATATTTGGGGGGGAAAATGTAAAAAGAAGTGAAACTGAACAGAAATAAAACTGGAGTGTAGGCTCTAAAGCAACAAGGCTTCAGTAGGGATTGAGGGTTAAAGGTCTGGGATCCCCCACAGCTCTAGATTCCCAAACCTCTCCTCCCTCCCAATGACCCACCCAGCCCACTTCCCGGGTGCCCTTCCTCCACGCTCCCCTCCCCTTCTTCCCATTACTCTCAGCCGGCACCACTTCCCGGCACCTTGGGAGCTTCTTGTATTTTCTCCTCATCTCTCACTACCTCCTACCTCCCTGCTGCTTCTTAGCTCTAACCCTGCACACACCCTCCCCATGTCCTGGCACCCCAGAATTATCTACTCCCCCCACTTCTCCGCCCCTCCCACGGCTCTCTTATCCCTTCACCCATGGGATCCTGAATGGCAACATTACACGCTCTCCTAAAAGAGCTCATCTCACTGTCACACAAATCATGCATGAGTCATACACATATTTACTCAATTTAGAATTCTACAGGAGGCATATTTTCCTCTTAAAATGAGGAAAAGGCATGAAAGCTACAGTGATTAATATAGCCAATAAGGATATATTAAATCCAATTTTAAAATGACTGACGGCACCAAAAAGGCACATGTCCAAAAATGATACTAGCATGTGGGAGATAAGGCAAAAAAAGGGGAGCAAGAAAACCTGCAAAACTTGTATGATGAATAAAGGTATACAGTTATTACTACTCAGGTTCTTTAGAGACCCCACAGCTTCTAATAACCCAGGCGACAGGACTCCTTACCCAGCAAGACCACCGTCTCATAGTTCTCCTGCATGACATCCCTGTAGAGGGCTCTCTGAGTGGGGTCCAGCAGAACCCACTCTTTCCTAGTGAAATACACAGCCACCTCCTCAAGGGTCACCGGCCTCTGAAAGAGCAAGAGTCCAACACTCAGTACCTGCTGCCCCACTCACAACCCCACTATTCATGGAACAGCAGCACCAGGTAAATGGAAGCTCCAGGAGGCACATGTTAACAGAGTCCCACCCCACCTTGCTTAGAGCAGTCAGGAGGCATCAGAGGGTGGAAAGAGAGAACCTTTGTGTCTCCCAGCTGACAGACAGAGGCAGAGTCATCACATTTATCACATAGCTACTAGCCAGGGCTTGATATAGGAGATGGGGCTGTCTCTGGACCCTGCTGGTGGCTCCCTGGTAGGAATCTCCAAAGAAAATATATGGAAGAAAGGGGAAGTCAACAGTAAAGAATATAAGTTAGAAAGTCAGAATTGTAGAAAATTGGTAAGGGAAGCTATCAGAAATCAATGACCACTTAATGAAAATAAGAAGGAAGTTTTAAAAAAGTATATTAAGTACAAAATTAATCCCTAACAATGGTAGTGGTAAATTACTAGATGGAAATGGCAGAATTATCAAAAATAATACAGAAGAGGTAAAAGTGTTCAATAAATATTTCACTCCTGGAGTTGGAGAAAAACAGATGATGTAATCATATAAGACGTTGACAACAACAGTCTTTCCATCCCAACAATAACTCATGAGGATGTTAAACAGCAGCTATTACAGTTAGACATGTTTAAATAAGCAGGTCCAGATAACTTGTATTAAGAGTTTTGAAAGACCTGGTGGAGGACTGTTAATGTTGATTTTAATTAGGACTTGGACCAATGGGGAAATTCCAGAAGACTGGAAAAAAGCTAATGCTGTGCCAATATTTAAAAAGTGTAAAAGAGATGACCCAGCTAATTACAAGAGTGTTAGTCCGATACTGGGCAAGATAATAGAGCAGCGAATATGGATTTAATTAATAAAGAGGTAAAGGAGGGTAATATAATTAGTACCAATTAACAAAGTTTCAGAGACAACAGATCCAATCAAACTCACTGGATATCCTTATTGGGTGAGATCAAAAGTTTGGTTGCAGCTAATAGTATTGATGAGCTCAGAGGTGAAAACATTACCCAGACTTCTGTAAGGCATATGACTTGGTTCAGCACAATATTTTGACTAGAAAACTAGAAAGATACAAAATAAACACAGCATACATTAAATAGATTAAAAACTATGATTGTAAATGGGGAACCATGCTTGAGTAGATTTCTTTCTAGGGGGTTCCCACAAGGATTGGTTCTTGGCCCTGCGCTATTTAACATTCTTATCAATGACCTGGAAGAGAATATAAAATCATCATTGATAAAGTTTGCAGTTGCCACAAAGATTGGGGTTCGTGGTAACTAATGAAGTGTCAGAAGATTCAGGCTCCAGCACTGGGAGTCCGGGAAGTTTTCCCAGCCCTGGCTGGAGGGTTATTTCCTGTTCCACAAAGAGTGGAAGTTCCATTCCCAACTCCTGTGCCTTGAAATTAGGCCCTGACACTACACCACACATTCAGCATAGTGGTATGATTATAAAATGATTAGGACATAATTATGTTACATTTTGTGCAAGATGCATCATGTTCAGTGTGATTGGAAAAGTTATGATTTGCTGAATATGACTGTCCTATTTGTGTGCATGTATCATGTTCGTAACTGAAGTTATGGATATTGACTCTGTATCTGTATTTCAAATGTGTTTACTCTGGGTAACACTCACAACAAGCCTTTCAGGTACAACAAAGAAGCCAGACAGTGTTCATGGCTCATCAAGAAAGACAATGGACCGTGGAAGAGCTTAGCCCTCTTGTGAATTTTTCAGCTAGCCTATGAGTCATGGCTAGTATGACTCAGCAGGGCATGCTAGGGCATGTGAGCAGACCACATGACAACAAACTCCATTTTTGTACCTGTATTTTTCCACAAACTGGACTGGGAAACAAGTTTGGAACAAATGGTTCCCGCAATATGGAAAAGCTACATAAGGTGGAGTGTGACATCATTTCTTGGCCTCATTCCCCACACAAGAGAACTCCTGGAAACACCTGAGGAAGAAAGACTGGACTGGGGGAACTGCTGGTCCCAGGGTAAAGGGATTTTTAGCTTGTGTACGGAAACTTGGTGGACTGCTTGTATCATCAGTCAGGGTGAGAAACTGCTAATTCAAATTCTATCCAGATAGTATGTTAAGCTTAGTTTGAGTTTTTGGTTATTTGTTAAGTAATCTGCTTTGATCTGTTTGCTACCACTTATGGCTGGGAAATTGGCTTTTGTCTTCTATCTGTCTTTGAGTGGCTTAGGTAAAGCACTCAGGTAGCTTAGTTGGATGCGTGGTGCCACCTGCTGTCCTGTTGGGTAATAACAGGGCCTGGAGAGGCTGGCAGTGTGAGAAGGGCCAACCCAGTTTGAGGGTTAGAGGGACAGTGTTTCCCAGAAGCCCCCCAGACTGCACCCCCGGGGTGACAGCCCATCACACCCTAGAGTACACAAGTCTCGGCAGGTTTGTCACATCCTTTCCCCTCCCATTCCACACCCTAGACAGTTCCTGCCTCCCACTACCTCTAGCAGCTCCCACCCTCCTATTCATTTACTTCTCCTCTCCTCCAAGCAGAACCCACCACCAGCTCCTGATAATCCCTTACCTGAGCCAGCTCCATTGCAGCCGTTTCCTTCCAGCTGGGAGGAGGGGATGATTTAGGTGAAAGGTGGACATTATTCTGTAGCCTGCCAGGGCAAGAAGGGCAATGTGAGAGAATTCAGACAGGGTTTCTGTCCTTTCCACATGTCAATTCCCCAGCATTTTCCCTGGTAATGGACATTCTAGGTTCTGCCACACTGTGTAGCACAAAATGACCTTATTCCAGTACAGGCCTAGCCCTCCCACCAGGGTGTAACCCTCCTAGACATAGTGAAACCCTCCCAGTAGCAGAGTCTCTCTGTTACACTTATACAGTTTGTAGATGATATCTTCCGCTCTACTCTGCACTGATTAGGCCTCAACTGGAGTAATGTGTCCAGTTCTGGGTGCCACATTTCAGGAAAGATGTGGAAAAATTGGAGAAAGTCCAGAGAAGAGCAATAAAAATGATTAAAGGTCTAGAAAACATCACCTATGAGGGAAGACTGAAAAAATTGTGTTTGTTTAGTCAGGAGAAGATATGATCAGCTTTCAAGTACATAAAAGTTCATTTCAAGGAGGAAGGAGAAACATTGTTCTTAACCTCTGAGGACAGGACAAGAAGCAATGGGCTTAAATTGCAGCAAGGAAGGTTTAGGTTGGACATTAGGAAAAACTCCCTGTCAGGGTGGTTAAGCACTGGAATAAATTGCCTAGGGAGGTTGTGGAATCTCCATCATTGGGGATTTTTAAGAGCAGGCTGGACAAATACCTCTCAGGGATGATCTAGATCAGGGGTGGCCAACATGTGGATCTTTAGAATTTAATACGCGGCTCCTTGTACAGGCACCAACTCCGGGGCTGGTGCTACAGGCACCAACTTTCCAATGTGCTGGGTGTGCTCACTACTCAGCTACAGACCCTGCCCCCACTCCACCCCTTCCCTGAGCCTGCAGTGCCCACACTCCATCCCCCCCGTCTCTCCCCACCGAGTGTCTTGCATAGCATGAGCAGCTGATCGGGAGTGCGAGGAGTGGGGGGTGCTGATTAGTGTGGCTTCCCATGGGTGGGAGGCACTGGGAGCAGGAGGTGGGAGCTGATGATTCTTTAGCAATGTATATTGGTAAATTCTGGCTCTTTCTCAGGCTCAGGTTGGCCACTCCTGGTCTAGATAATACTTCATCCTGCCTTGAGTGCAGAGGACTGGACTAGCTACCTCTCAAGGTCCCTTCCAGTTCTGTGATTCTATGAACCAAAGGCCAGAGATGAGCAGAATCAAAGAAGTCACTCTGGGGTTTCTCCTGTCATTGTCATTGTCCCCAAGGCAGCTCTCTCAGCGTGACCCTGGGGGCTCTGAGACTGGGCCTTTTTACCTCAGCACACCTTGTTTCTTTCTGTGGCTCCCCAGTGAGTCCAAATGAGTAGATACTCCTCATACAGACTGTGAACATAAGAATGTGTTTTGTGTTTAGACTTTATTGAATGCTTGTAAGTTGCTGCCTGAGTTAACATCTGACTAGTTGCATTGTGAGCCTCTGTGGCTCTGTAAATCACCAGACAGGAGAGAGACTTTACCTACGTGAAGTGCTGATTGGCAACAGAATGCCTGGCAGGAAAGGTCCATCAACACCAGAGAGACTATTATGGGATGTTAACAAGGACACAAGACTGTTGTTGTGCTCTTCACTTCCAATTAGCTGAGTTTCCTGCTCAGAGCACATGGTAGGAAGGGGATGAAAAACCCCATAGAGAAGGAACTGATTGTCTGTATGCTGCCTGGACTCGGGGGTGGGGGGGAAAGTTTCTAGGCATAAGCAAGGAAGTGACGGGTCCTTTGGGACTGGAAGTAACTTGAACATTGCTGTGATTCGTGCTGTAAGGCAGTGGTTCTTAACCAGGGCCCCCCTGGGGGGCCGTGAGCAGCTTTCAGGGGGCTGCCAAGCAAAGCCGGCATTAGACTCACTGAGTCCCAGGGCAGAAAGCTGAAGTCCCAGTGCATGGGGCTGAAGTCCAGGGCCCTGAGACCCATCACCAGGGCTGAAGCCAAAGCCTAAGCAATGTAGCTTTGCGGGGGCCCCTGTGGCATGGGGACACAGTCAGTTGCCCTGCTTGCTACCCCTAATGCCAGCCCTGGATTTTATATGCAGAAAACCACTTATTGTGGCCCACATGGGCAGTGGAGTTTTTATAGCGGGTGTGGGGGTGGGGGTGGGAGGTGGGAGGCTCAGAAAGAAAAAGGTTGGGAACCCTGGAGTAAGGGACCACCTGTCACAAAGGTGAGCTCACCTGCGTGGTGAGATATATGGGATCACCCAAGAGGACTGTCTGTGATTCCATGTTAATGCTGTTACAATGCCTGAAGCGTTTACACTGGATACTTGGTTGGTGAAATCTCCATACAGACCTCACTCCCAATTTGGGGTTTGTGCCCTTCTTCTCACCAGTCTGCCTGAGGCTGGTGCTATTGCTCTCGAGTAACTGAAGACAGTGTTACAGAGAGAGGAGCTGTGACGTCCCCATGGTCACTAAACAGGTCCATGACAGAGCCAGGAACAGATCCTGTTAACTCCTGAGCCCCGTCACTCGCAGCTTGGAAAGGTCCCCAGTGCACACTGTAGGAAGAGCTGTGCAGAGATTGCAAATGAGCTGCTCTGCCAAGACAGCCTGCACATCCATGGACAAACCACCTCGCTGGGGTGTGTCCCTGGGTCAGGAGAAGTCAGTGTCCAGTCCTGTGGGGCTGTGCTCCTGGCTCATACCTCCAGCACTCACTGCTGCCCTCCGTTACCATCTGCACTGTTCAGTGAGCCTCAGGCCTCAGGAGGTCACAGCCCCTCTCCCCACCCCAAATCTTCAAACTGGGACATGGTGCAGCAGTGCCAGAGTGCACTAGTGTAAATTCTGTCTACACTAAGGGTTTGCACCAGTACCTAAAACAGCAGTGTGGCAGAGACCTTCAGAAACAGCAGTACGGTGGCACTAGAACCTATTTCTAGCTCGGTCACAGACAGCCTGGGTGACCTTGGACACGTCAATGTTTCTCCTCCCAACTTTAGTCTCTTTATCCAACTGCCCACTCACTGGTGTCTCCTCTCTCCAGAGCTGCTCACCACTAAAATCTGTGTGGGTGTCCCCAGAGCTAAGGCAGTTCAGCTCTGGAACAGTCTTACAAGGGGGCTGGGAGTCTCTTTCCTGGAAGTTTTTAAGAACAAATAGGACAAAGCTCTGTCAGAGATAATCTACATAAACTTGGTCCTGCCTCAGCAGAGAAAGCTGGACTTGATGACATCTTGAGGTCCTGTCTAGCCCTACATTTCTAGGATGCGATGCAATATATACATATAAAAACACAACATACAGAATAAAACTCACCACAACATAATGTCAGGCAAATTCAGGGGGAAAAAAAACACAACCTACACTCCACAGCATAAAATGACAATACAAAGGAAAAGAAAGCAACACGATGCAAACTATGACATCCTAGGACAAAAGTACACAATGGAAAACAAGCTGAGGCAAAACAATTCACCATAAAACTGCTACACAACATGGTGCGATCACAGTTCCAAATGGCACCATGCAAAACAGCTCAGCGTAGAACATGACGCAGCACAAAAGAGAATTATTTCAATGTAGGCCTGGAAGGGATCTTGAGAACTCATCTACTCCAGCCCGCTGTGTTGAGGCAGGACCAAGTATCCCTAGACATTCGCAGACTGGCGTATCTCTAACCTGGTCTTAAAAACCTCCAATGAAGGAAATTCCACAGCCTCCCTTGGAAGCCAATGCAAGGCAAACACAGACCAAAACAACGCTGTACACACACACGCTGGGCTTGCGGTTAAGGGGGGAGGCAAGAATTGAAACAATCTGGGTTCAGTTCCCAGTTTTGCCACAAATTCTCCACGCAAACTTGTTAGACACCGGTGGCTGGCCCGTACCACTGACTTGGGCCCACACGGCTCAGGCTGTGGGGCTGTTTAATTGTCATGTAGAAGTTCCGACTTGGGCTGCAGCCCAAGGTCTGGCACACTCCCACTTCGCAGGGTCCTAAGGTGAAAAGACACAAATTCATATTACAATTAAGGCACAAATACTCAACACCGAGGTTGATTCACCACAGGAACAAGCTACCAAGGAAAGTGGTGGATTCTCTGTCTCGTGACGTCATTTCATGAAGACTAGATGCCTTTCTGGAATGTTTTTACCCCAAAAGTAGCTAGTGTGTCATACAGGAGGCCTGTGATATGCAGGGGTCAGATTAGATGCTCTAATGGTCTCTTCTAGCAATAAAGTCGACTAATTTCTTTAGAACTGCATTGGGAGTTTACATTGGGAGCAGAAGCGTCTGATGTTTTCCTGTCTAGCCGGCTTGCTTCCTAGAACGAATGCTGCTTGAGTGGGGTGATCCACAGGGAGTAGCTCAAACCTCCAAAGTGCCTGGCCAGAGGCAGGACATTAGCCCAGCAAGGGAGGGGTGTGGCAGTGACATCACAAAGGCCTTTTGCAGGACCTCAGACTATTGGCCAAAGGTGGTGGGGAGGTGGTGACCTCACAGAGAGATGCTGACATCAGCCAGGCAGGACAGGGGCGAGGGGCCAGGGAAACCTCAGAGACCCTGTGGCTTTGCTTCAGCAAGTCTCCTTCTCCAGGTCTCTCTTTGAGGACTGGGGGAGTATTGGGGTTCACGTACCTGAGCGCCAGGAGGAACCTCTTTCGAGTTTTCTCCTTCCCTTTTAGTGATTTTACTTGAAAACAGCCGACCCTGTTTAGAAGTTAAGAGCCTCCTCGAGGTTTGAAACTGTTCAGTCTGATCCATCTGGTGACAGCTGAATTCATGGAAAACATGATCTTAAGGAGGCAGAATTTTATTCCAAACCTGGGATCTTGTCCCTTAGAATCGCTGAGGACATTAGGGTTTGTCCTTTTTGTTTCATCTTTTCCTCCATCCATCCCTCCTTTCTCTTCCTCTCTTGCTTCTTTTGTCCTTTCTCCTGTTCCCCTCCTAACACCAGGAGAGGGTGTGTGTGTGTGTGTGTGTGTGTGTGTGTGTGTGTGTGTGTGTGTGTGTGTGTGTTGCGGGGGAGTGCTCGGCAGCTCTCACTGTGGGAGGTCCACCCCAAACTGTGGAGCTGCAGTAGTGCTGGGGCAGTGATCCATGCCAGTGACCTGGGCCATCCTTTGAGCTCTCTGGTGAGACCCCTCAGCCTCCCATCCTCAGTCTCTACCCTGATTGTCTGAGCAGGGCGTTAATGACAGGGAGGAGACTCAAGGCCTTTTTGTTCTCTTTTAAGACCAAGTAAATAAGTCATAACCACTTATATGTTTGATGGATTTTGCTGCTTCTCTGCATTAATTTTCTCTGAGCAGTTCATGATTCTCTCTAACATTGCAGTTCTCCTAAAATACTGGCTGAATAATTACTGTGCATACTTGTTCCTCTGGAGCTCATCTGAGAGCACTTTCTTGAGGTCATTCAATGTATGTAATTCAAAATCCGATGGTTAATTTGACATTCAGGGCTCTGGGTCCTATTCCCAATTCAGACATTGACTGGCTGTGTGACCTAAGACAAGTCAATTTTCCTTTCTCAGCCTGAGCGTCTCCCTCTTTCAAGTAGGGGTAATAATGATCCGCTCCTACCTACCTCAACACACTCACTCTTCCCCAGCACACACACACACTGTCTCTCCCCACACACAAACAGTCTCCACACTGCAGCTGAAAAGCAGCTGGCAATCTCGTAGGATGACCCTGGAACAATGGGATAGAGAAACCTGCATCACTGAAAGTGCAGCCACTATGGTATTATAGGCCAGCTTCCTAAAGCCTCAGCCTCAGCCACTTAACACTGGGGCCTTTCTACACTCTGGTTCTGTTCTCACTGAAGGATCATTACCAATTATTCGCTCAGACCAGCTTACCCAGCACCCTCACTGCTGTGCATCTCTGTATGTGTGGCCATGGCTGAACAGCAAGAATTCCTGCCCATTTCCCTTCTGGCTGGAGCATGGTTTGTGGTTAATGATGTTGCTGTAGATTGTTTGCTTCCTGCCTTGGCAATGCAGACAGTCCCTTTTCCCAACATATCTCCAGAACATCAGTCCCTGGCTGGGTCTCCTGGGCAGAGGAAAACATCCCTTGTTTGGTGTTGCAAAGGGGATCATGCATAGCTGAGATGTCTCTCGGTTTGGATCAAAGGGGAATGTTGGATGGAATATATCACACAACCCTCCCTGCTCCCCAGAGCCCCATGGGGAGAATGTAGAGAAGGGGGAGTCATTCCTCCCCTGCACTCCCAGAAGAGTTGCTAGGACTCCTTCCTGCCAGCTACTCACCCCTGGATTCATGCTTAGCTCCTAGGATCTTTCTGCTCCAAAGGCTCCATAGTCCTGGGGTGGGGAGGGTGTCACTGCACAGTCTGAAACACAAGGGAGGTTTCTGGAATTCAAGGAAGGAGCAGAAAACGGAGAGGAAAGAAACAGAGAGAAAACGCCTCGTCTCTCGCCCCTCCCCCATCAAGAAATGTTACCAAGGACCAGCGTTAGGGGAAATAGTGTCCTGGGCAAATCTTGTACTTTGGCAAAGTTCTTGGTTCAGGCTTGTAGCAGTGATGGAATAAACTGCAGGTTCAAATCAAGTCTCTGGAGTACATCCACAACTGGGATGGGCCATTCAGTCCTTTGTACAGAGCTTCACTTTGTAGCAAAGTCCCTCCAGAGGTAGGAAGCAGGACTGAAGAGAAGATGGAGATGAGGCATCAGTCTTTTATAGTCTCTTGCCATGTGGTCTTTACTTTCTTTGTCCCAAGGACACTCTATCCAGCACGTGACATCGAAAAACCTTAGATTTCTGTCCATAGGCAGGTCCCTGCACACCTTGCTGAGCCACAAGGCATATCTGCCTTCTCTCAATGGGTCAGTTGTGTAGCTGATGGTCCTTAATGGGCCATCAAGCTGGCAAGGCAGAACTGACACCAATTTGTCTGGCTGGGGTGTTCCCCAGAAGCATAGCACAAGTTGGAAATACAGGCAGCATAGAGCCAATATTCATAATGTCAACTACAAAAATGATACATATCTAGAGATAGCATAATTATAATCAGCCAATCATAACCTCTCCCTAGACCCTTTATGTGACCACCTTTATGCAATATTGGCTGCAAATATAGAACAGTGGTCGCAACGGTGATCTATACAGTTACAGATTATGTCAAGAAGGTCACAGGAGGTGACATGGTCTCAGTGAGACTGATACTGGAATACTGCCTCCAGTTTTGGTGTCCTCATTTGGAAAAGATGGTGTGAAACTGAAGTTGAGGCATAAAAGAGTCACCAAATATTCTGAGGGCTGGAGAAAAATGCCTTCTAGTGAGCTATTGAAAGAGCTCAACCTGTTTCGCTTATCCAAAGAAGATTGAAAGGTGACTTAACTGAAATGTTGAAGTGCCTTACTGGAGAGAAAAGATTGACTATTAAAGGGCTCTTTAATGTAGCAGAGAAAGACATAAAAAACCCCAATGGCTGGAAGGTGAAAAGAGACAAATTCATATTACAATTAAGGCACAAATATTCAACAGCGAGGATGATTCACCACAGGAACAAGCTACCAAGGAAAGTGGTGGATTCTCCGTCTCGTGACGTCATTTCATGAAGACTAGATGCCTTTCTGGAATGTGTTTGACCCAAAAGTAGCTAGTGTGTCATACAGGAGGCCTGTGATATGCAGGGGTCAGATTAGATGCTCTAACGGTCTCTTCTGGCAATAAAGTCGACTAATTTCTTTAGAACTGAATGTAGCATTGGGAGCAGCAGCGTCTGATGTTTTCCTGTCTATCCGGCTTGCTTCCTAGAACGAACGCTCCTTGAGTGGGGTGATCCACAGGGAGTAGCTCAAACCTTCAAAGTGCCTGGCCAGGGGCAGAACATTAGCCCAGCAAGGGAGGGGTGTGGCAGTGACATCACAAAGGCCTTTTGCAGGACCTCAGACTATTGGCCAAAGGCGGTAGGGAGGTGGTGACCTCACAGAGAGATGCTGACATCAGCCAGGCAGGACAGGGGCGAGGGGCCAGGGAAACCTCAGAGACCCTGTGGCTTTGCTTCAGCAAGTCTCCTTCTCCAGGTCTCTCTTTGAGGACTGGGGGAGTATTGGGGTTCACGTACCTGAGCGCCAGGAGGAACCTCTTTCGAGTTTTCTCCTTCCCTTTTAGTGATTTTACTTGAAAACAGCCGACCCTGTTTAGAAGGTAAGAGCCTCCTCGAGGTTTGAAACTGTTCAGTCTGATCCATCTGGTGACAGTTGAATTCATGGAAAACATGATCTTAAGGAGGCAGAATTTTATTCCAAACCTGGGATCTTGTCCCTTAGAATCACTGAGGACATTAGGGTTTGTCCTTTTTGTTTCACCTTTTCCTCCATCCATCCATCCCTCCTTTCTCTTCCTCTCTTGCTTCTTTTCTCCTTTCTCCTGTTCCCCTCCCAACACCAGGAGAGGGTGTGTGTGTGTGTGTGTGTGTGTGTGTGTGTTGCGGGGGAGTGCTCGGCAGCTCTCACTGTGGGAGGTCCACCCCAAACTGTGGAGCTGCAGTAGTGCTGGGGCAGTGATCCCCGCCAGTGACCTGGGCCATCCTTTGAGCTCTCTGGTGAGACCCCTCAGCCTCCCATCCTCAGTCTCTACCCTGATTGTCTGAGCAGGGCGTTAATGACAGGGAGGAGACTCAAGGCCTTTTTGTTCTCTTTTAAGTCCAAGTAAATAAGTCATAACCACTTATATGTTTGATGGATTTTGCTGCCTCTCTGCATTAATTCTCTCTGAGCAGTTCATGATTCTCTCTAACATTGCAGTTCTCCTAAAACACTGGCTGAATAATTACTGTGCATACTTGTTGGTCTGGAGCTCATCTGAGAGCACTTTGTTGAGGTCATTCAATGTATGAAATTCAAGATCTGATGGTTAATATGAAAATCAGGGCTCTGGGGTCCTATTCCCAATTCAACCATTGACTGGCTGTGTGACCTAAGACAAGTCAATTTTCCTTTCTCAGCCTGAGCGTCTCCCTCTTTCAAGTAGGGATAATTATGATCCGCTCCTACCTACCTCAACCCACTCACTCTTCCCCAGCACACACACACACTGTCTCTCCCCACACACAAACAGTCTCCACACTGCAGCTGAAAAGCAGCTGGCAATCTCGTAGGATGACCCAGGAACAATGGGATAGAGAAACCTGCATCACTGAAAGTGCAGCCACAAAGACACCACACACCAGCTTCCCCTAGCTGGCAAGAATCAAACCTCCAGAGAAAGATCCCTATGGTATCGTAGGCCAGCTTCCTAAAGCCTCAGCCTCAACCACTTAACACTGGGGCCTGTCTACACTCTGGTTCTGTTCTCAATGAAGGATCATTTCCAATTGTTCGCTCAGACCAGCTTGCCCAGCACCCTCACTGCTGTGCAGCTCTGGATGTGTGGCCATGGCTGAACAGCAAGAATTCCTGCCCATTTCCCTTCTGGCTGGAGCATGGTTTGTGGTTAATGATGTTGCTGTAGATTGTTTGCTTCCTGCCTTGGCAATTCAGATAGTCCCTTTTCCCAACATATCTCCAGCACATCAGTCCCTGGCTGGGTCTCCTGGGCAGTGGAAAACATCCCTTGTTTGGTGCTGCCAAGGGGATCGTGCATAACTGAGATGTCTCTCGGCTTGGATCAAAGGGGAATGTTGGATGGAATTTATCACACAATCTTACCTGCTCCCCAGAGCCCCATGGGGAGAATGTAGAGAAGGGGGAGTCATTCCTCCCCTGCACTCCCAGAAGAGTTGCTAGGACTCCTTCCTGCCAGCTACTCACCCCTGGCTTCATCCTTAGCTCCTAGGATCTTTCTGCTCCAAAGGCTCCATAGTCCTGGGGTGGGGAGGGTGTCACTGCACAGTCTGAAACACAAGGGAGGTTTCTGGAATTGAAGGAAGGAGCAGAAAACGGAGAGGAAAGAAACAGAGAGAAAACGCCTCGTCTCTCGCCCCTTCCCCCCCCCATCAAGAAATGTTACCAAGGACCAGCGTTAGGGGAAAGGGTGCCCTGGGCAAAACTTGTACTTTGGCAAAGTTCATAGAATCATAGAATCATAGAATTCAAGATCAGAAGGGACCATTATGATCATCTAGTCTGACCTCCTGCAAGATGCCGGCCACATAACCCGATCCACCCACTCCTTAAGCAAGTGACCCCTGCCCCATGCTTCGGAGGAAGGCGAAAAACCTCCAGGGCCACTGCCAATCTACCCTGGAGGAAAATTCCTTCCTGACCCCAAATATGGCGGTCAGATCAACCACGAGCATGCGGGCAAGACTCTCCAGCCATACCCTCTGGAAAAAGGCTAACAATATCCTATCATTGACCCATTGTACTAATTACCAGTGTGTCACTTAATTCACCTATTGACTAAGCCCGTTATCCTATCATACCATCTCCTCCATAAACTTATCTAGCTTAATCTTAATGTCATGGAGGTCCTTCGCCCCCACTGTTTCCTTCGGCAGGCTGTTCCAGAATTGCACTCCTCTGATTATTAGAAACCTTCGTCTAATTTCAAGCCTAAATTTCCTGACTGACAATTTATATCCGTTTGTCCTCGTGTCCACATTAGCACTGCGTTGAAATAATTCCTCTCCTTCCCTGGTATTTATCCCTCTGATATATTTAAAGAGTGCAATCATATCTCCTCTTATCCTTCTTTTGGTTAAGGAAAATAAACCGAGCTCCTCAAGTCTCCTTTTGTACCACAGGCTTTCCATTCCTCGGATCATTCTAGTGGCCCTTCTTTGTACCCGTTCCAGTTTGAATTCATCCTTCTTAAACAAGGGAGACCAAAACTGCACACAATACTCCAAATGAGGTCTCGCCAACGCCTTATATAACAGGACTAGCACCTCCTTATCTCTACTAGAAATACCTCGCCTAATGCATCCCAAGACCGCATTAGCTTTTTTAACGGCCACATCACATTGCCTACTCATAGTCATCCTACGATCAACCAGGACTCCTAGGTCCTTCTCCTCCTCCGTTACTTTCAACTGGTGCGTCCCCAGCTTATAACTAAAGTTCTTGTTAGTCATCCCTAAATGCATAACCTTACACTTCTCACTATTGAATTTCATCCTGTTATTAATACTCCAGTTTACAAGGTCATCCAAATCTCCCTGGAGGATATCCCGATCCTTTTCCGAATTGGCAATACCTCCCAACTTTGTGTCATCCGCAAACTTTATCAGCCCACTCCTACTTTTGGTTCCGAGGTCAGCGATAAATAGATTGAATAAAATCGGACCCAAAACCGAACCTTGAGGAACTCCACTGGTAACCCCCCTCCAACCCGACAGTTCACCCTTCAATACGACCCTCTGAAGTCTCCTCTTTAACCAGCTCCTTATCCACCTCTGGATTTTCATTTCGATACCCATCTTTTCCAATTTAACCAGTAATTCCCCATGCGGTACCGTATCAAACGCCTTACTGAAATCAAGATATATTAGATCCACCGCATTTCCCTTGTCTAAAAAAACTGTTACTTTCTCAAAGAAGGAGATCAGGTTGGTTTGGCACGATCTACCTTTCGTAAAACCATGCTGTAATTTGTTCTTCGTTCAGGCTTGTAGCAGTGATGGAATAAACTGCAGGTTCAAATCAAGTCTCTGGAGTACATCCACAACTGGGATGGGCCATTCAGTCCTTTGTACAGAGCTTCACTTTGTAGCAAAGTCCCTCCAGAGGTAGGAAGCAGGACTGAAGACAAGATGGAGATGAGGCATCAGTCTTTTATAGTCTCTTGCCATGTGGTCTTTGCTTTCTTTGTCCCAAGGACACTCTATCCAGCATGTGACATCGAAAAACCTTAGAGTTCTGTCCATAGGCAGGTCCCTGCACACCTTGCTGAGCCACAAGGCATATCTGCCTTCTCTAAATGGGTCAATTGTATAGCTGATGGTCCTTAATGGGCCATCAAGCAGGCTAGGCAGAGCTGACACCAATTTGTCTGGCTGGGGTGTTCCCCAGAAGCATAGCACAAGTTGGAAATACAGGCAGCATAGAGCCAATATTCATAATGTCAACTACAAAAATGATACATATCTAGAGATAGCATCATTATAATCAGCCAATCATAACCTCTCCATAGACCCTTTATGTGACCACCTTTATACAATATTGGCTGCAAATATAGAACAGTGGTGGCAACGGTGATCTATACAGTTACAGATTATGTCAAGAATGTCGCAGGAGGTGACATGGTATCAGCGAGACTGATACTGGAATACGGCCTCCAGTTTTGGTGTCCTCATTTGAAAAAGATGGTGTGAAATTGGAGTTGAGGCAGCAAAGAGCCACCAAATGTTCTGAGGGCTGGAGAAAAATGCCTTCTAGTGAGTTATTGAAAGAGCTCAACCTGTTTAGCTTCTCAAAAGAAGATTGAAAGGTGACTTCATTGAAATGCTGAAGTGCCTTACTGGAGAGGAAAGACTGGCTATTAAAGGGCTCTTTAATGTAGCAGAGAAAGGCATTAAAAAAACCAATGGCTGGAAGGTGAAAAGAGACAAATTCATATTACAATTAAGGCACAAATATTCAACAGCAAGGATGATTCACTACAGGAACAAGCTACCAAGGAAAGTGGTGGATTCTCCGTCTCGTGACGTCATTTCATGAAGACTAGATGCCTTTCTGGAATGTGTTTGACCCAAAAGTAGCTAGTGTGTCATACAGGAGGCCTGTGATATGCAGGGGTCAGATTAGATGCTCTAATGGTCTCTTCTGGCAATAAAGTCGACTAATTTCTTTAAAGCTGAATGTAGCATTGGGAGCAGCAGCGTCTGATGTTTTCCTGTCTAGCTGGCTTTCTTCCTAGAACGAACGCTCCTTGAGTGGGGTGATCCACAGGGAGTAGCTCAAACCTCCAAAGTGCCTGGCTAGGGGCAGGACATTAGCCCAGCAAGGGAGGGGTGTGGCAGTGACATCACAAAGGCCTTTTGCAGGACCTCAGACTATTGGCCAAAGGTGGTGGGGAGGTGGTGACCTCACAGAGAGATGCTGACATCAGCCAGGCAGGACAGGGGCGAGGGGCCAGGGAAACTTCAGAGACCCTGTGGCTTTGCTTCAGCAAGTCTCCTTCTCCAGGTCTCTCTTTGAGGACTGGGGGAGTATTGGGGTTCACGTACCTGAGCGCCAGGAGGAACCTCTTTCGAGTTTTCTCCTTCCCTTTTAGTGATTTTACTTGAAAACAGCCGACCCTGTTTAGAAGTTCAGAGCCTCCTCGAGGTTTGAAACTGTTCAATCTGATCCATCTGGTGACAGTTGAATTCATGGAAAACATGATCTTAAGGAGGCAGAATTTTATTCCAAACCTGGGATCTTGTCCCTTAGAATCACTGAGGACATTAGGGTTTGTCCTTTTTGTTTCACCTTTTCCTCCATCCATCCCTCCTTTCTCTTCCTCTCTTGCTTCTTTTGTCCTTTCTCCAGTTCCCCTCCTAACACCAGGAGAGGGTGTGTGTGTGTGTGTGTGTTGCGGGGGAGTGCTCGGCAGCTCTCACTGTGGGAGGTCCACCCCAAACTGTGGAGCTGCACTAGTGCTGGGGCATTGATCCCTGCCAGTGACCTGGGCCATCCTTTGAGCTCTCTGGTGAGACCCCTCAGCCTCCCATCCTCAGTTTATATCCTGATTGTCTGAGCAGGGGGTTAATGACAGGGAGGAGACTCAAGGCCTTTTTGTTCTCTTTTAAGTCCAAGTAAATAAGTCATAACCACTTATATGTTTGATGGATTTTGCTGCCTCTCTGCATTAATTGTCTCTGAGCAGTTCATGATTCTCTCTAACATTGCAGTTCTCCTAAAACACTGGCTGAATAATTACTGTGCATACTTGTTGGTCTGGAGCTCATCTGAGAGCACTTTATTGAGGTCATTCAATGTATGAAATTCAAGATCTGATGGTTAATATGAAAATCAGTGTTAGGGGAAATGGTGCCCTGGGCAAAACTTGTACTTTGGCAAAGTTCTTGGTTCAGGCTTGTAGCAGTGATGGAATAAACTGCAGGTTCAAATCAAGTCTCTGCAGTACATCCACAACTGGGATGGGCCATTCAGTCTTTGTACAGTGCAGGGGTTAATGACAGGAGGAGACTCAAGGCCTTTTTGTTCTCTTTTAAGACCAAGTAAATAAGTCATAACCACTTATATGTTTGATGGATTTTGCTGCTTCTGTGCATTAATGAGGCAAGTATTAAGCCTCATTCAAAGACCAGGGGTCACTATATTACTCCACAGTCAATCAATGCAGTTATAGATAAATCTCTGCATTATGCATTTTTGTATAACTTTTTTATGACTTTGTATTGAACCTTGGTAATATGTTATAGCGGGCCCCTAAGGTAGTGTAATTAAGGTAAAAGAAAAGTGTCTTTTTGCTAGAAGTAGAATAAGATCTCCCCCCCACTCGGTAATCAACTGCCCTGTTGCATGAATGAGGTGTGACTGAGGAAGGCGTGGAGGGCAGTACCTCCAGACAGCTGCAATCCTTGGAGAGGGGCTGGCAGCCCAACCAAGGACAATCAAGCTTGGCAAGTGGGCTGACTAGAGAAGAGCAGACATACTGATGGCCTCGGGGATAAGAAGCAAACACCTTCCTGTGGGAACAACCCCCAGCCCAGAGAAAAGCAGCTAGAAGGACCAACAGACACAGTCACAGATTTTGAATCTGGGAGATTTGCCCCTCTCCATACACCGACTCGCTGCTTGCCTCCTCACCCCCCCCCCCACAGCAAGTTTAAAGCCTCATGAAAAGAACCAAGGAGTCACTATATTACTGCACAGAGCCCCCGACGAACTCTGCCCCTCACCTGCCTCAGGCTCTGCAAGGGAGTTTGGGTCGGGCGAGGAGGTCTGGGGTGCAGGCCCTGGTTTGGGGCAGGGGTTTGGGGTGTGGGATGGTTGAGAGGTTGGGCTCTGGAATGGAGTTTGGGTGCTGGGTGCAGGCTCCAGGCTGGGGCACAGGGTGGGGGTGCAGGATGGGTGGAGGCAGGGGCGACTCTAGGCACCAGCAAAGCAAGCAGGTGCTTGGAGCAGCCCATTTGCAGGGGTGGCAGCCAGCAGGGATCCAGCCTGGGAGCTGAGAACCAACAGGGGGCCCTGGGAGCTGTAGTTCCTTGGTTAGCTCCCTGCCTATAGAGCCAGCTCTGGAGCAGGAAAAAAACTACATTTCTCAGCATTCCTTTGGCCGCTATCAACAGGAAAGGCAGGGGGAGGGAGTATGGTAGCTGAAACCTCAAGCCGCAGCTTGCTTTCAATGGAAAGCTCACTGCTAGAGCGGGGTGGCACTGTGAATGGGGAACGAGTGTGCCCAAGTTGTAGAAGGCTTTGCCCTAGATATCCCCTTCAGAAGACATCCCCAGACTGGATTAGAGATACTGGTGTGACCTCACCTTGCAGCCCCCAAGGAAGGAATTGGGTGGACTAAATAGACAGTTCCCCTCTTTATCTGAATCCTAGCAAGGGAGGTACGTGGATCCCACTAGAATTTAAGAGTAAGGGAGGAGAGGCTCTACTGGACCTGGGCAGCTTTAGATACAGTACCAGGCACGTAGAGGATTTCCACTTCTGAGCCATCGAAGCAGAAATTGACTTTTCCTTTCCAGATTTAGCTAATATTCAGAAAGGGAATCTAGCACCTGCCTTCCAGATTTGAACACCCTCAAAATTCAGGAGTGCTGAAGCTCAATTTGGGCAGCTGTTACTTCATTTCTCCCAAATCAAATGTACTGATTCACTGTAATTTGCTGTAGAAAAAGTAGGATAAACTTGAGCAAGAAATGCTTCCCAGTGGTTTTTAGGACTGGAATTGCTATTTTCAACAGCCATTGCCTTTGTTTGTTTGTTTAAAAGGAAGACAGTGATATTGCATTGGCAAATTGCCCATAGAAACAAAGAATGGAACATAAGAATAATAAAGGCACCTCAACGTTTCCTCATTTCTGTAGGACAGTCTTAAAATATGCATCCAGATATCCTTTAATCACACAAGCTGGAAATTGTTCCATGTTACTGCAGTTCTGTAAGCATATGGGAACCAATCCTGTCTGTGTTCTGTGCACATCCAAAATTCCTGCTGAATGACCCACTCTGGGAGCAAGTTACCAGTGACCCAGGGCTGGGGTGGAAGGAGGGTGCAAGTGGGCCGGGGGAGCCCAGAGCTGGGGCAGCACGGGGTGCATGTGTGGGGAAGATCCCAAGGCTGGGGTGGCAGAGGGTGCTGGTGTGTGTGGGGGAGAGCCCAGGGCTGGGATGGCATGGGGTGCGGGTGTGTGGGAGAGCCCAGGGCTGGCAGCAGGGGGGTACAGGTTGGGGGGGGGAGGCCCAGAACTGGGGCAGCAGGGGGTGTGGGTGGAGGGGGCAGAGCCCAGGACTGGGGCAGCAGGGAGATTCAGGGAGGAGCCCAGGACTGGGGTGGGGGCAGCCAATTTTTTTTTTGCTTGGGACAGCAAAAAACCTAGAGTTGGCCCTATCTCCACCCACCGTGAGATAGGTAGGAGCGGATCCTTATTATCCCTACTTGAAATAGGGAGAAGATAAGGCTGAGAAAGGATAATTAACTTGTCTTAGGTCGCATAATCAGTGGCAGAGTTGGGAATAAGAGCCAAGAGCCCTGATTTTCAAACTAAGCATCGGATCTTAAATTTCCTACATTGAATGATCTGAGTAAAGTGCTCTCAGATGAGCTCCAGACCAGCAACAGTACACAGTAAGTATTCAGCTGGTATTTTAGGAGAACTGCAATGTTAGAGAGAATCATGAACTGCTCAGAGACAATTAGTGCAGAGAAGCAGCAAAATTCATCAAACATACAACTGCTTATGACTTATTTACTTGGTCTTAAAAAAGAACAACAAGACCTGAGTCTCCTCTCTGGCAATAACCCCCTGCTCAGCCAATCAGGGTAGAAACTGAGGATGGGAGGCTGAGAGTTCTCACCAGAGAGCCCAAAGGATGGCCCAGGTCACTGGTGGGGATCACTCTCCCGCAACACACACACACACACACAACCCTCTCCTGGTTTTGAGAGGGGAACAGAAGAAAGGATAAAAGAAGCAAGAGACGAAGAGAAAGGAGGGAGGGAGGGATGGATGAAAAGGTGAAACAAAGGACAAACCCCAATGTCCCCAGTGAATCTAAGGGACAAAATCCCAGGTACACAATAAAATTCTGCCTCCTTAAGCTCGTTTTTTTCCATGCCTAGAATTCAACTCTCACCAGATGACTGAGACTGAACAGGTTTCAAACCTCGAGGGGCTTCTGGCTGTGATTTGTCAGTCCTCAAAGGCCAGCCAGGTGACTGTAAATAACTTACAATCATTAGGAAAAATTAGTATCAAGATTCCAACTCTAGCAGTCAGACAACATTGGTTCAATTTACAAGAGATTACTTTTATATTCCTTGGTTCCCCCAAATTAGGAAGGGCCTGTGACCACAGGTCCTGCAGGGTACAAAGGGAAGGTCTACATCCCTTTTCTCTTTGTGCATAGTCCTGCCTGCTCCTTTTCAGTTTCAGTTCTGCTACCACAGTACTGATCAGCACATTCTTCAGTAGCATAGGGAAGGGCAGGCACCATCACACAAGGACTATTACACAGAGACCTGCCAAATGCACACAGCAAACAAATGAAAACAAGAGATGAACATGTTATTTTTCATTAATCCCTTTCAGTGACAGCAACCTCCGTGGCTAATTGTAACAATAGTAGATGCAGCATTTTCTGATTGAAATGATTTTCAAGTTGTGGGTGCCTTTATGAACAGTAATTGCCTACATCTGTGACACAAGTACTTTTCAATTCCATTAAACCTGGGGTTTTGCTCAATTACACACGATATCTTGGAATTTTTCTGGCATATTCATCATCACATACATCACCTACAAGACTCCTGCCATAACAAGGGGTTCTTTATAGGGGTTTGAAATTATTAAAGTGACCCAGCACTTTTCAATTGTAACAGCTCAGGACAAAGTAGATCTCCTGATCCCACTTATGTAGCTATTTAAATGTAACCTAGTTATAAGGTGGCCTAACTTACTGATATTTTTGACACGTTTTCAAAAAGTGGCCTCTATTTAAATCCATGCAAATATCTGTATGCACACTTTCTGAGCACTGCAAGTCTGAATCTATCACCTGTGCATGCATCTGCTGTTACCTGAAACATGCACATGCTGCTATTTGCATGAAAACTTCTACACGCCTGAATAGAGGAGGATCCTTTGAAAATGTGGCCTTTTAATTATATTTCATACTCCACAAGAGTAGCCTAAAAACAACAACAGGATATAATAAGGCCCTGGCATCAAATGAATAAGGAACAATATAAAAAAATCAGCAGCACTTTATAAAGAGGACAGGAACAAAATATACAGTAACCATAAAACCAACAGATAAAACAAAACCCAGATTTCCCCAGGTGCAATCTAACAGGACAATTTTGCCTTCATAACTCTAGCAATACTCATCTATTTCAGCATGTAATGATCCTGTTTAAAGTATCCATGTAAAAATAATCTCTGGCACCTGTGATTGTACATGTTCACTTTGTTGAGTGTGGCTCACATATCTTGACCTCCCAGCTGTTAACAGCTTCACCAACCACCCTCTGTCTTTGCTTCTGTGTATGTCACTTCATTCTGGCTCTGCAAGGTGTCTGAAGTCCCAAATGCCACTTGTCCTTCTGTAAACCTATCCCAGCGGTATCCCTCCCACAACTGCCTCCTTTGTGGTTCAATTCTACACCATTGAAATCAATGGAATTTTTTCCACTGACTTCAATTAGAGCAAGATCGGGCCCTTCAGCAATTTCCACCCAGTTCTTTCTATTATGATTTGTACCAATCAGGGTTCGGGGCCTCATTGTTCTAGGCACTGTCTAACAAAACAATGGTCCCGTGCCCCAAATATTCTGCAGCATCATGCAAAAGATGCCAGAAATGCAGTCCAGCGAATTACCTTGATAACCTCTGGTGTAATCTTTCTTAATATCTGTGGTTTCTAATTCTATCAATTACTAGACAATTAAATTAAGGGGGTTAAGTTACACAGTGGTTTCTGAGAGCAACTGTTTTGAAAATCCAGTTAAAAATGTATTTTAAAGGTAAATAAATGCCTAATCTTTGCCTGAAACACAAGCAATATGAATTTTTTTTAAAATGTATGCTACCATCTCCTAGCCTCATCCTCTCTCCAGTGAAATCCCTCTTCAAATGCCTGCACTTTTTCATTTCCACCCATGCCCTTTCCCTTTTTGCCTTTACAGAGCTATTAAATTTGTTAGTCTCTAAGGTGCCACAAGTACTCCTCATTCTTTATGCTTAATGATGTACTTCTAATAAAGAATTTAATTCTAATTTTTGCCTAGAGTGACTCTGACTTTCAAATTATATTTAAACATAGGAACTTATGGAATGGTTTAGGAATAAAAATAAATTAACATGTACAGAAATATGAAATAGAAAAACAAATAGGACAATTTCACTGCTCTACATGGGAAAAACCCACACAGAGCTTATTTCATCAAGTAAGGAGGTTCATAACCTTGTTTGAATATCTGATCCGGCCTTGAAAGAAGGTGATTTATGGGATCAACAAACCCTCATCATTTCAAGAATCGGCATCTGAGAACAAGATTTTCCTCTATAACACAAAGAGCGGAGCAAATCAGTTAAGTCTCTACTAGAAGCTACAACTTTGTTAATGTAAGAGTCATACAAGGTTACAAGGTCTGAGAATAGTCTGCCAGTAAGAGTATGGATTTTAGAACAAATAAATAGCTACATACTGCATAAAAAATTGGAAGTTTTGAAACTACTTCTCTGATAATTCAGCACTAGCCATGCTACAGCATGTTCTAATTTACCATTTGGTATATGCTTTTTGAAAATACTGAAAGTACATGCCAGTGGTCAACTAAATCATAGAAAATTCAAGCCCTATTTTACATGATGGGTGAGACATTGAAAACTGCATGACTTAGAAATGCCAGTCCCATTAAAAGTTAATGAGACTTATGTTCCTAAATCACTTACTCTCTTTTGAAAATCTCACCCATTTTCGTTTCCAGGGCTACTGCTGCCAATCACCAGTATTTTTAAGATAGTACATTTTTTGTAATTATCTGGCATAATAAAAGCACCAAAATTGTTTCCTGGAGAAAAACAAATCCAGAAACCCTAAAATACTGCAGCACTTCTGTTTCACTTTCTGTACCAATGATGAGAGGATTCTGCGAAGACAGACTTTTTTACAGGATCTGAAAAATTTCTATAGTAATCAAACATATATGCCCATATTAAGCACCATAGACTGCCAAATTCCAGAGAAACAGAAAACACTCTAGACTTGTGCATGGAATTGCTTTTATGTGTTATTTCAAATGCCCTTCCTGAAGTTCTTATGGTGATCTGCGGAGGGGGGAAGAATTCTGAAGATAAAAGTAAATTCCAGTGCAATTTCTATGATTGTGGAACCATGGGTAGCCAGGGTCACTGAATTTATCACAGTATTTACATTACTGTTACAAATCCAAATGTTTCACCTATTTTCTAGGAATACTTCACCTTGGTTAAAAAGAACCAAGCAAAATCACGGTGCAACGGTAATACAATTAGGGCATTACCGATGCACCCAAACTTGTAGATTGTGCAAGGAATATCAGGTTGCAACCTGTATAAGTGCAGGTAACTGTGCACAAAGGGGCTAAAACTGTTTTTCTTTAATAATTGTATTCTCTGCCATGCATTGTCAGGGATTGAAGAAAGCACATGCCCAGCTTTCATTATCTGAAGATAACCTTCCAAATGTAAACCAGTGCAGACCTGTCTTCCTGAGTCTGCAAACTGGCAGTTCCAGAGCTTCTATTCCGCCTCACAATGCTGCCAAGCACTAGCAGCTTTGGTCAGTTTCACTGCTATTATTCAGAACCCCAGGGGTGACGGTAAAACTGAGAAAAATGGTGCCTCTTTCAGGAAAAGTAAGTTCAAGCAGAATCAGGCACTGGAGCTATTCATAGAGAAGCTCAATCACCTCTTAACTCATCACATGTAGTAGGAGGAGGGAGGGGATTTCTCCCTTTGGGTCTTGAAAAAACAAGAGTGAAAAACAGGGTGCTGGGCTATGGGGGAGATCTGTGTGTGTCAGGGCACTGCTGGTCTGTGTGGGGCATTGTGCAGTTATGGTGTGGGGCTGTAGGGAAGGGCACTGGGAGGGAGGAAGGAAGGGAGGGGAAATCTGTGTGTATTGGGAAACTAGAGAGTGGGGGTTTCTGTGTGGGGTGCTGGGCAGCTGTGGTGGGGCTGTGGGCAGGGGTGTGCTGGGCGAGGTGTGTGTGCACAGCACTGTGCATTTGTGGTGGAAGAGTTGTAGGGGGGTGCTGGGCAGGGGAGCTCTGTGGCACAGCATGGGCGCACCCCAATAGGAAAGGGCACGCTGGTAGCACACGGCCAGGCGGACCAGTGTGCCTCTGGCTCCCAACGGGGCTGCGCACCTGTGTCTGTCTGTCTCCCCCCCAGCTCCACCAACGTGGCCTCATAGTTCACGCTTGCGATCTTTTATCCCATGACAACTTAATTTACGTAAGAGCCTTTGGTGAGGGACCTTGTCAAAGGCTTTCAGGAAATCCAAGTACACTATGTCCACTGGATCACCCTTTTCCACATGTTTGTTGACCCCTTCAAAGAACTCTAATAGATTAGTAAGACACGATTTCCCTTTACAGAAACCATGTTGACTACTGCTCAATAATTTATGTTTTTCTATGTGTCTGACAATTTTATTCTTAACTATTGTTTCAACTAATTTGCCCCGTACCAACGTTAGACTTACCGGTCTGTAATTGCCAGGATCACCTCTAGAGCCCTTTTTAAATATTGGCATTACATTAGCTAACTTCCAATCATTGGGTACCGAAGCCAATTTAAAGGACAGGTTACAAACCTTAGTTAATAGTTCCGCAACTTCACATTTGAGTTCTTTCAGAACTCTTGGGTGAATGCCATCTGGTCCCGGTGACTTGTTAATGTTGAGTTTATCAATTAATTCCAAAACCTCCTCTAGTGACACTTCAATCTGTGACAGTTCCTCAGATTTGTCACCTACAAAAGCCAGCTCAGGTTTGGGAATCTCCCTGACATCCTCAGCCGTGAAGACTGAAGCAAAGAATTCATTTAGTTTCTCCGCAATGACTTTATCGTCTTTAAGCGCTCCTTTTGTATTTTGATCGTCAAGGGGCCCCACTGGTTGTTTAGAAGGCTTCCTGCTTCTAATGTACTTAAAAAACATTTTGTTATTACCTTTGGAGTTTTTGGCTAGCCGTTCTTCAAACTCCTCTTTGGCTTTTCTTATTACACTCTTGCACTTAAGTTGGCAGTGTTTATGCTCCTTTCTATTTGCCTCACTAGGATTTGACGTCCACTTTTTAAAGGAAGTCTTTTTATCTCTCACTGCTTCTTTTACATGGTTGTTAAGCCACGATGGCTCTTTTTTAGTTCTTTTACTGTGTTTCTTAATTTGGGGTATACATTGAAGTTGGGCCTCTATTATGGTGTCTTTAAAAAGGGCCCATGCAACTTGCAGGGATTTCATTTTAGTCACTCTACCTTTTAACTTTTGTTTAACTTTTGTTTAACTAACCATCTGCTTCCTCACCATGGGGAACAGGGGCAGAAAATGCTTTTTAAAAAGCCTTTTGAAAAGTAAAAAGTAAAACAAGCCAAGCAACCCCCTCCCTTGCTTTGTGCTGGGTGCCCAGCTGTGGGCTTGTGTGTGTGTGGGGGGGGGAGGCTGGCAGGAGAGGTGTTCTGAGCACACTCCGGTCAGGGAAGGGGTGGAGTTGGCCAAAGGGGCAGGTTGAATCTTTAGCAGAGAATTCCTTTCTCCATTGTGTTAGCTAAGCGTTGCTGTTAAATGTCAGCCCACAAATGCAGCATTTGAAACAATCCGACTCTAAATCCCCCACCCTCTCAGTTGCTGTAGTTCTCACATCCTCTGCTCTTGTGATGTCACCACATGACATAGTGTCTTATTCCCATAGTGTCCTGTGGGTTAGACAGGAATAAGTTTATGAGGTAAAAACTGAAGCATAACTCCATCCCTTCCTCCTTTTGACTTCGGAAAAATAAATCCTGTCGCCTCCTCAGTCCCAACCCAGCCCCACCGGCGCTGCTGCGGCAGGAGACAGGTGCCCTCTCATCTGGCCCTGAGCTGCTGTGGGAGAGAGGGCTGGAGGGGCAGTTCTTTCTCTCTGGGGCAACCTGCTCCCCAATCTCCTCATTCCCAGCCCCACCCCAGAGCCCTCACCCCCTGCGCCCCTACCCTCTGCTCCAATGCTGAGACCCTCATTCCCAGCCCCACTCCAGAGCCTGCACCCCCAGCCGGAGCCCTCACATCACTGCGCCCCAACCCCCCCCCCGAGCCTCTCCCACACTCCAAACCTTTCAGCCTCACCCCTGCCACACACCATCCATGTGCAGAATGAATTTTGTAAGGAGCGCAATATGCAGGTGATGTGTCACACCTCACCTCCATATTTGTGCCCAAAACAAAATTCATTCCACACATGGACATAACAAATAGAGGAAACACTGCTCCTGACTTTCAGCCTCTCTCTCACATCTTGAATTTCACACATTGAGTGATCAGAATAAAGTGCCCTCAAGTGAGCTAGAGACCAACAGTGGTTCATAGTAATTATTCAGCAAGTATTTTAGAAGACCTAGGACATTATTGAAAATCATGACCTGCCAAGAGACAATTAATGGAGAGAAGCAGCAAGATTAATTCCATACATTGGATTGGTTGTGACTTATTTGCCTGATTTGAAAAGAGACCAAACTGACCTGAGTCTCCTTGGTGTCGATAGCCCCCTGCTCAGCCAATCAGCACTGAGACTCTGAGTGGCAGGAGGCTGAGGGTCTCACGGGATGTCCCAAAGGACGGCCCAGGACACCATCAGAGGATCACTCTCAGACCCAGACCCACCTCTTGGGGAGGACCTCCCGCAATGAGAGCAATACCCCTCCCCTGCCCGCACTCCAGACCCGTCCCTCCTAGGTAGAGGGAGGGAAGCTGGAAAAGGGAAAAAAGAAGCAAGAGAAGAGGAGAAAGGAGGGAGGAAAGAGGAAAGGGAAACCAAAAGGACAAACCCCAATGTCCCCAGCGATTCCAATCATCAAAACCTAGGTAGGAAATCAAATTCTGCCACCTGAAGCCAGTGTTTCCTGGGCCTAGAATGCTGCCTGCGCCAGGTGGATCAGACGGAACAGGTTCCAAACCTCTCTGAGCCTCTTACCTTCTCAAAGGGAAGTTTGTTTTCGGCACAATCAGTGGTAGGAAAGGAGAAAACTCCACAGAGGTTCCTCCTCATGCTCACATCTGTGAATCCTAATCCTCTCTCAGCCCTCGAGGAGAGACCTCGCGAAGGAGACTTGCGGCAGCAAAGCCAGGAGGTCTCAGAGACAGACCTGGCCCTGCACCTCTGTCCTGCCCGGCTGATGTCGGGGTCTCTCTGTGAGGTCACCCCCTCCCCACCACCTTTGCCCAATAGGCCCAGTTCCTGCAAAAGGCCTTTGTGATGTCACTGCCACACCCACCCCTCCCCTCAAAGCTGATGTCCTGCCCCTGGCCAGACTCGTTGGGTGTTTGATTTGTTTCCCCTGCATCTGGGGTTGCCAACTTTCTGACCCCACAAAACTGAACACCCTCATCCCGCCCCTTCAGCGAGGTCCTGGCTCGCTCACTTGCAGAGCGGGAGGTTTAGGTTGGACATTAGGAAAAACTTTTTCACTAGGAGGGTGGTGAAGAACTGGAATGGGTTCCCTAGGGAGGTGGTGGAATCTCCTTCCTTAGAGGTTTTTAAGGTCTGGCTTGACAAAGCCCTGACTGGGATGATTTAGTTGGGGTTGGTCCTGCTTTGAGCAGGGGGTTGGACTAGATACCTCCTGAGGTCCCTTCCAACCCTGAGGTTCTATGATTCTATGATCTCCCTCCATCACTTGCTCTCCCCCACGCTCACTCAGTCGCTCGTTTTCACCGGGCTGAGGAGGGCTGGGGAGAGTCCCTTTTCAACTGGGTGTTGTCGGGACAGACCTGGGAAGGAGGCTACCTGCCAAACACCTTTGAGAGGTGCCGTCCCTCCCTGTCAGAAAATCATCTCCCTCCTTCACTTCAGTGACGGTCTCAATTGTTCCTTATCCCGGCAGAGCCGGAGGATTGAAAGCAGCAACATCAAACCCCTGTGCAGCTAGCAGGAATGGACACACACACTCCCTTGTATCTCAACAGATATTTAGTTTCACTCTTGGTAAACTACAAGGCTAAAGGGACGGGCGGTGGCACCACATCTAAGGAATGAAACACAACACAATCATCATCGTTATGCCCATCGGTGCCTCTTTATTCTTCCTTTGTCTCTCTCTGACCACCGTCGCCCTCTGTCGGTTCACTGAGAGTTCCACACTCACTGCTTCCGACACACAAAGACTCACACACACATCTTGCATGCAAAACCTCACCAAGGAGTCAGATGCACCTGCTGGTTCCCTGCACCCCTGTTCTACAGAATCCAATCCCAGGGAAAGCTTGTCAGGCCCACAGCTGGTGGGGAGTCCTGGGCTGGAGGATTTAACCTACAGTGACGGCACTCGCAGGAAAGATGCTGAACGAGTGCAAGTTAAACATTGGGAGCTCCGCTTCCAGTCCCCTCACAGCTCAGTCCATCTCTCCAGGAAAGGGGCACATCTGAATTCCCAGCTGGCTCAGTCTATCTGCGTAGTTCTTGTTTACACCCAGTCAACTCTGAGGCCTGTTTCGCACCCTGGGTTTGAGGAGACCGTCAGAACCGACTCTCTGCAATAGCAAAAGCAGGAGGCCGTGTTATTTCTCCTGCCCCAGCACAGACAGACAACGAGGAAATGCTCTATGTTGGAGGATGGGGCTCCCTGCCCTTGGCTAAAGATCAGCACCTCCCTTTGCCTTTTGTCACTCCTGAAGCTTTTCTTTCAGCAGCGAGCCCTAGAGCTCAGTTGCTGGAGCGCTGTGTTTGTCACTGACGCTCGGGAGCTCCAACATCACTGGGCTCTTCTACCAGCAAGTCCAACGAAAGGACTGATTTCCTCATGTAGCCTGCTCCGGGACCGTCAAAGGATCTTGTCCCATTCTTCTTCATGGAAGGCCATCTTGTAGCCTGCAACAACATCCATGGTGTGATGGCAGCCCTCAACATCGTTCACAGTCCACATGAGTGGAGACTGTTCGTTGATTCATCGAAGACGAGTCTTAAAGATGTTTTACTGCATAATGGCAATGTTTTGCCATCAATTCCACTTGGTCATGCAGTCCATATGAAGGAAACCTATGACAACATGAAACAACAACATGAAACCTCTCTGAGGCTCTTCTCTGCTCCACAGGGACGTCTGTCTTCTCACTCAATTAGCAGGGAAAGGGGAAACCCCAAGGAGGCTCCTCCTCGCGCTCACAGGCGTGACCCTGTATTCTCTCTCACTCCTCAAGGGAGACCTTGAGAAGGAGACTCCCTGCAGCAAAGCCATTTCCCCACCCTGCAGCCTCTTTACCTGCCCCTGCTCATAGACTCTCTGTGAGGTCACCGCTTCCCAACCTCCTTTGACCAATCAGCCCAGCTCCTGTAAAAGGCTAGTGTGATGTCACCGCCCTGGACAGCCCCTTTGCATCTTTGAGCTGCTCCTGCTGTGTCACACCCACACCCCACTCACTCAGTGTTACTTCTGGACACGAAGCAGGTGACACATGAAAACATCAGAGGCTGCTCAATGGCCCATACTTAGTTTTGCAGAGATTTGTAGACATTAAGGCAAGTAAAGACCTTTGGATCATAGAATCATAGGACTGGAAGGACCCCAAGAGGTCATCGAGTCCAGTCGCCTGCACTCAAGGCCAGACTAAGTATTATATAGATCATCTCTGACAGGGCTTTGTCTAACCTGCTCTTAAAAATCTCCAAGGATGGAGATTCAACAACCTCCTAGGCAATTTATTCCACGGCTTAACCACCCTGACTCTTAGCAAGTTTTCCTAATGTCTAACCTAAACCTCCCTTGCTGTAATTTAAGCCTCTTGATTCTTGTCCTATCATGAGAGGTTAAGGAGAATATTTTTTCTCCCGCCTCCTTGTAATAACCTTTTAGGTACTTGAAAACTGTAATGTCCCCTCTCAGTCTTCTCTTCTCCAGACTTAACAAATCCAATTCTTTCAATCTTCCCTCATAGGTCATGTTACTAGACTTTCATCATTCTTGTTGCTCTTCTCTGGACTTTCTCCAATTTGTCCACATCTTTCCAAAAATGTGATGCCCAGAACTGTACACAAGAATCCAGTTGAGGCCTAATCAGGACGGAGTAGAGTGGAAGAATGACTTCTCGTGTCTTGATTTCAACACTCCTACCAATACATCCCAGAATGATATTGGCTTTTTTGCAACAGCATTACACTGTTGACTCTTATTTAGTTTGTGGTCCACTAGGATCCTTGGATCCTTTTCCGCAGTGCTCCTTCCTAGGCAGTTATTTCCCATTCTGTATGTGTGCAACTCATTGTTCCTTCCTACGTGGAACACTTTGCATTTCTTCTTATTGAATTTCATCCTATTTACCTCAGACCATTTCTCCAGTTTGTCCAGATCAGTTTGAGAGTTCATCCTATACTCCAAAGCACTGGCAACCCCTCCCACTTCATGTCATCTGCAAACTAGGCCACGATCTAAATCACTGAGGAAGATATTGAACAAAACTGGACCCAGAACTGAGCCCTGTGACACCCCACTCATTATGCCCTTCCAGCCTGACTGCGAACCCCTGATAACTACTCTCGGAGAACAGTTTTCCAACCAGTTATGCACCCACCTTAAAGTAGCTATCAAGGGCTGGTTTGACACGATTTGTTCTTGATAAATCCATGCTGGCTATTGCTTAGCACCTCATAGATTCACAGATTCTACGACTGGAAGGGACCTCGAGAGGTCATCGAGTCCAGTCCCCTGCCCTCATGGCAGGACAAAATACTGTCTAGACCATCCTGCATAGACATTTATCTAACCTATTCTTAAATATCGCCTGAGGTGGAGATTCCACAACCTCCCTAGGCCAATTATTCCACTGTTTCATCACCCTGACAGTTAGGAACTTTTTCCTAATGTCCAACCTAAACCTCCCTTGCAGCAGTTTAAGCCTATTGCTTCTTGTTCTTTCCTTAGAGGCTACGGTGAACAAGTTTTCTCTCTCCTCCTTAGGACACCCTTTAAGATACCTGAAAACTGCTATCATGTCCCCTCTCAATCTTCTCTTTTCCAAAGTAAACAAACCCAATTCTTGCAGCCTTCCTTCATAGGTCATGTTCTCTAGACCTTTAATCATTCTTGTTGCTCTTCTCTGGATCCTCTCCAATTTCTCCATATCTTTCTTGAAATGCGGTGCCCACAACTGGACACAATACTCCACTTGGGGCCTAACCAGCCCAGAGTAGGGCGGAAGAATGACTTCTCGTGTCTTGCTCACAACACATCTGTTAATGCATCCCAGAATCACGTTTGCTTTTTGCAACAGCATCACACTGTTCACTCACATTTAGCTTGTTTCCACTATAACCCCTAGATCCCTTTCTGCCGTACTCCTTCCTAGACAGTCTCTTCCCATTCTGTAGGTGTGAAACTGATTGTTCCTTCCTAAATGGAGCACTTTGCATTTGTCTTTATTAAACTGCATTCTGTTAACTTCAGACCGCTTCTCCAGTTTGTCCAGATCATTTTGAATTATGACGCGATCATCCAAAGCAGTTGCAATCCCTCCCAGTTTGTTATCATCTGCAAACTTCATAAGCGTACTTTCTAGGCCAATATCTAAGTCGTTGATGAAGATATTGAACAGAGCCAGTCCCAAAACAGACCCCTGTGGAACCACACTTGGTCTACCTTTCCAGCAGGATTGGAAACCATTCATAACTACTCTCTGAGTACGGTTATCCAGCCACTTATGCACCTACCTTAGAGTAGCCCCATCTAAATTGTATTTGCCTAGTTCACTGATAAGAATATCATGCGAGACCGTATCAAATGCCTCACTAAACTCTAGGTATACCACATCCTTCGCTTCTCCCTTATCCACAAGACTCGTTATCCTATCAAAGAAATCTCTCAGATTGCTCTGACATGATTTGTTCTTTACAAATCCATGCTGGCTATTCCCTATCACCTTACCACCTTCCAAGTGTTTGCAGATGATTTCCTTAATTACTTGCTCCATTCTCTTCCCTGGCACAGAAGTTAAACTAACTGCTCTGTACTTTCCTGGCTTGTTTTATTTCCCTTTTTAGAGATGGGCACTATGTTTGCCCTTTTCCAGTCTTCTGGAATCTCTCCCGTCTCCCATGATTTTCCAAAGAGAATAGCTAGAGGCTCACATACCTCCTCTATCAGCTCCTTGAGTATTCTAGGAGGCATTTCAGCAGGCCCTGGTGACTTGCAGGCATCTAACTTTTCTAAGTGATTTTTAACTTCTTTTTTTATTTGATCTTCTAAGCCTGCCCTTTCCCATTAGCATTCACTCTCTTAGGTATTCCTTCAGACTTCTCGGTGAAGACCGAAACAAAGAAGTCATTAAGCATCTCTGCCAATTCCAACTTTCCTCTTATTGTTTCTCCCTCCTCACTGAGCAGTGGGCCTACCCTGTCCTTGGTCTTCCTCTTGCTTCTAATGTACTGATAAAAAGTCTTCTTGTTTCCCTTTATTCCCATAGCTAGTTTGAGCTCATATTGTGCCTTTGCCTTTCTAATCTTGCCCCTGCATTCCTGTGTTGTTTGCCTATATTCATCCTTTGTACTCTGTCCTAGTTTCCATTTTTATATGACTCCTTTTTATTTTTTAGATCATGCAAGATCTCGTGGTTAAGCCCAGCTGGTCTTTTGCCACATTTTTTTATCTTTCCTACCCAGCAGAATAGCTTGCTTTTGGGCCCTTAATAGTGTCCCTTTGAAAAAGTGCCAACTCTCCTCAGTTGTTTTCCCCCTCAGTCTTGAGTCCCATGGGACTGGACCTATCAGCTCTCTGAGCTTACCAAAATCCACCTTCCTGAAATCCATTGTCTCTAGTTTGCTGTACTCCCTTCTACCCTTCCTTAGAATTGCAAACTCTAGGATTTCATGATCACTTTCACCCAAGCGGCCTTCTACTTTCAAATTCTCAATGAGTTCCTCCTATTTGTTAAAATCAACTCTAGAACAGCTTCCCCTCTAGTAGCTTTTTCAACCTTCTGGATGGCCCAGTGGGATCCCAGCTAGGCGGACAGGCTGGAAAATGGATCTTCCAGTCACTCCGTTCCAGGTCTCCCCAGCATTAAGATCAAATTCCCTTCTCCTGCCCCCCCCCCGCACATTGGGCTCACCGCCGAGAGGTATTGGGGCCTGTCTATATGTGGGGATTCTGCAGCAGCTCCCAGCATGGCACCCGAGAGGTTGGCCAAGACCTTGTGCAGAGCCTATACCGCAAGGGAGAGCCATGGGTCAGGGGCTACACCTGCCACAGGACAGCAAGGGGTGGGAAGCACTGGTGAGACCCCAAACACATACCCTGGCCTCTCTGATTCATATCCTCCTGCAAGCTTTGTCCCCAACCATTTCTTCTTTCTCTACACGAGACATTTTCACAAATGTCACAATGCCTTGGCACTCAACACCATGAAACAACCCTTTCTCCTCCCAAAGTGCTTTAATGTCCATTCTCTCACCCAGCCTTGCTCCTGCCAGGCATTACAGACGTGTCTCATTTCCCATTACACAGATTGGGATGCTGAGGTACAGAGAGAGGAAATGACCAATCCCAGCTCACACAGCAAAGTGATGGCACAGCTAGAGAGAAAAGCCAACAGCTCTCACTCTTGCTGTCATCAGCAGACACCAAGACCCCGGGAGGGACAGAGGCCAGCAATTGAAGGGATGTGCGTGCAATTTTCATCGACACAGTTTTCTGTTAGAAAATACCAGGAACATTAATCAAGGTTGATTTGTGGAATCATGAATCAATTTGGATGAAAAATCTTTGCAAAAATATTTCGTTTTCCAAACCAAAAGCATCTCCCGTTTGTGGCGTCCCCTTAAACTGTCTCTTCGCACAAAGAGGAGACACTTCAATTTGGAAACGAGATAAGATGCTTCAGTCAGGGTAAGCAGTTGCTCCCCTTCATAATTGAAAGATCATAAAATGCCAGTAAAATTGACTTTCAGCCCTTACACAGCAGACCCCACTGACGGCATCTCCCCGGGGCCGGGTGGAGCCAGCTCACCTTATCAAACCTTCCCATACCCGGGGGAACGGGAAAGTGCGAGGCTGCAGCGCCACCTAGTGGCCACAGGACAAATCGCCGGCTGCTGCACCTGTGGGCACTGGGAGTTCGCTTAACATGGAAAGCTGCCTAATGCAAGGTTGGCAAAACGGGGGTCTGCTGCACTACATCATCATCTGCAATGACTCAACCCGATAGGACACCTCCTGTGCTACGCTGCTACTAGTGACCCTCTCAAACAGGTCCCCATAGCTCCCCAGCCTCCCCCCACCAGGAGGCAGCTAGGAGAGGCTTGTTACACTGCTCTACAGCCAAAATGCTTCTGAAATTAATATAGTCAAACTTTACTAACTCTGGGTCACTCAGAACGAAAATGATGCTTAAAATTCTTGATTGGCTCTAGTTTTCAAGATATGCTATTGAGTCAGTATTTATGACCCTTGACTTGGGAATGGCGGAGGAGAAGTGAGTTATAAAGGGACGGGATCTCAATTTAAACCAGTAATGACTAAAATCCATCTTTGACTGGATCTATGAATAAATCTATGAATGGGTTTGGACAGTACTTGCTTTTAGGCAAAACAATGAAGGATGCAATCTGAAGCTGGTATTGCCCCATACATGATATGAATTGCATCATGTTATTCCTAGAAGTCATGGATGATGCAATCATAAGGAAGCTGAATCAATTGCCCTATATCAGCTATTTAAATCATACAGTGTCTTGCTCTCTTATTTGTCAGTGTTTGATTTTGCAAAGGGACCCATTTCTCTTTAGCCAAAGTGAGCAGAGATGCCTTGTACTTGTGTGAACAGTGCAGATAACTTCTGCTATGTTTGTGGTGAAGTGACTTTTGCATCACAAAAGTGCAGTAGAACCACTATGGTTAAGAAAGCCTATCACTTTTCTTTTGGCTGCATAATTGGAGATCAGGACAAGAGGTGGGCCCCACACATATGCTACAACACTTGTGCAACAAATCTTCGCCAGTGTTTGAACAGGAAAAGGAAATTTATGCCTTTTGCAGTGCCAATGATGTGGAGAGAGCCAACAGATCATACCAGCAATTGTTACTTCTACATGGTGCCTCCAGTTGGGAAAGGTGTGACAAAGAAGAAAAAGTGGACGCTGCATTCTCCTAACATTCCATCAGCTCTATGCCCAGTACCCCACGGAGAAGGACAGCTGGTTGCTGATGCACCACAATCATTCTCACTTGAGTCAGACGAGGAAGAGGAAGAGGACGAAACTTCTGGTCCTGAACCATCAATGTCACAGGACCCACATTTTCTCCCATCCTCCTCCTCTGAACGACACCTCATAACACAAGGTGAAGGGAATGACCTTGTCAGGGATTCGGAACTACCCAAGAGTAAGGCAGAGCTGTTGGGCTCTGCACTACAGCAGTGGAATCTCCTGGCAGGTGATGTTAGGGTTTCCATGCTCCCTGGCCGTCAAAAGGATCTTGAACCATTCTTCTTCATGGAAGGCCATCTTGTAGCGTTCAACAAAACCGATGGTGTGATGGCAGCCCTCAACATCATTCACAATCCACATGAGTGGAGACTGTTCATTCATTCATCGAAGACGAGTCTTAAAGCTGTTTTACTGCATAATGGCAATGTTTTGCCATCAATTCCACTTGGTCATGCAGTCCATATGAAGAAAACCTATGACAACATGAAAAAACAATATGAAACCTCTCTGATTGGGATCAGTTTATTACCCAGTCTGCTCCTCCCTCCAAGTGGAGAGGATCATGCACCAGTCTCTGGTCCTGAGCAGGTGCCCCAAGCACATCTAGCAAAACACAGAGTTTTAGGGGGAAATAGAACACACATTGATTAACTACGCAAAGATAGGCTTGAAGGGATTGTATGCAATGAGCGTACAGCTCAATGCAGGTTAGCCAAGAACTGAACCAAAAGAACCCTCTGCTTTGGCCTCAGCAGCAGATCTGGGGTGGTGAGCTGCAGCTACAAACTCACTTTCCTGCTCAGCCCCAGCTCTTTCCCCCAGGTCTCTCCCCTTGCCGGCAGGCTCCGGCTCAGGGGCTGGCTCCAGCCACCGCAAAGAGTCCGAACCCTCCCTGCCCCCCAGAGCTGGGCACAAAGGGGACTAATGCAGATCTCTCCCCCATACAGACCCGGCTGGGGCAGCAGCAGCAGCCCAGGCACCCACCAGCCCCCAGCAGCCCCACACTCCAAATGCCCTGCACCACACACACCCGGCCTCACAGCTCCTCCCCACCCTCCCATGGTCTCATGGTCTCATAGACTCTAAGGTCAGAAGGGACCATAATGATCATCTAGTCCCACCTCCTTCACAATGCAGGCCACACAAACTCACCCATCCACTTCTAGATCAAACCCCTAACCTATGTCTCACTTACTGAACTCCTCAAATTGTGCTTGAAGACCTCAAGCTGCAGAGAATCCTCCAGCAAGTGACCAGTGCCCCATGCTGCAGAGGAAGGCGAGAAACCTCCAGGGCCTCTGCCAATCTGCCCTGGAGGAAAATTCCTTCCTGACCCCAAAGATGCTGATCACTTAAACCCTGAGCATGTGGGCAAGACTCACCAGCCAGCACCCACGAGAGAATTCTCTGCAGGAACTCACATCCCCACCCATCTAACATCCCATCCAGACCACTGGGCATACTTACCTGCTGAGAATCAAAGATCAATTGCCAAATTCATTGCCAAAATTAGCCTATCCCATCATACCATCCCCTCCATAAACGCATTAAGCTTATTCTTGAAGCCAGATATGGCTTTTGTCCCCATTACTCCTTGGAAGGCAAGTCTAAACTCCTAGTGTCCACTTGATAGCCACTGGTTCTTCTTCTTCTGCACATCATCACTCGTGGAGAACAAGGTCCTGCAAATCTACAGTCGTACTCTATCTTTGTTTCAAGAATAAAAACAAACTAGCGCCTCAGAGGACTGGAACAGATTTCAGCTGATGGACAGCTTTGCTCAGTGTTTGTACATTTTAACAGGAAAATGTTGAATGGTGAAATTAATTTCACCTCCCCATTCAGCGGAACTCCTGAACATACAGGAGATGGATATGAAAATATAGATCAATTAAAAAAAGGGGACATGTAAGAGAGCAGCTGGACTTGAACCAGAAACCTCTCGATCTGCCATCAAATGCACCACCACTGAGTTCCCTGAGGCAGCTGAGTGTTGGAGCCAGTGATCTTGAAGAGTATGAAGGGGACACTTATTTCAAAGAGCTTCTCTTCCATTCCCAGACATGAGTGGTTTTAAAAATGGAGTTTCATTACATTTTCTATGTGCATGTAAACACCACAGCTTGCACAATCCCCACAACTGCTCAGTCTCACCAGAGCACAATAACTTTGGAGGCCCCACACCCAGCTACCCAGCTCTGCGGCCTTTAACCTCTTCAGCAGTTCTCCAATGCCTTAAAGCCACAGGGCACAGCATGGAATTTGACCCCATTAATCCTAAATCAATTTGGATGAAAAATCTTTGCAAAAATATTTTGTTTCCAAACCAAAAGCATCTCCCGTTTGTGGCGTCCCCTTAAACTGTCTCTTCGCACACAAAGAGGAGACACTTAATTTGGAAACGAGATAAGATGCTTCAGTCAGGGTAAGCAGTTGCTCCCCTTCATGATTGAAAGATCATAAAATGCCAGTCAAATTGACTTTCAGCCCTTACACAGCAGACCCCACTGACGGCATCTCCCCGGGGCCGGGTGGAGCCAGCTCACCTTATCAAACCTTCCCATACCCGGGGGAACGGGAAAGTGCGAGGCTGCAGCGCCACCTAGCGGCCACAGGACAAATCGCCGGCTGCTGCACCTGTGGGCACTGGGAGTTCGCTTAACATGGAAAGCTGCCTAATGCAAGGTTGGCAAAACGGGGGTCTGCTGCACTACATCATCATCTGCAATGACTCAACCCGATAGGACACCTCCTGTGCTACGCTGCTACTAGTGACCCTCTCAAACAGGTCCCCACAGCTCCCCAGCCTCCCCCCACCAGGAGGCAGCTAGGAGAGGCTTGTTACACTGCTCTACAGCCAAAATGCTTCTGAAATAAATGGAGTCCAACTTCACTAATTCTGGGTCACTGAGAACGAAAATGATTCTTAAAATTCTTGATTGGCTCTAGTTTTCAAGATATGCTATTGGGTCAGTATTTATGACCCTTGACTTGGGAATGGCGGAGGAGAAGTGAGTTATAAAGGGACGGGACCTCAGTTTAAACCAGTAATGACTGAAATCCATCTTTGACTGGACCTATGAATAAATCTATGAATGGGTTTGGACAGTACTTGCTTTTTAGGCAAAACAATGAAGGATACAATCTGATGCTGGTATTGCATCATACATGATATGAATTGCATCATGTTATTCCTAGAAGTCATGGATGATGCAATCATAATGAAGCTGAACCAATTGCCCTTTATCAGCTCTAGAAATCATACAGTGTCGTGCTGTCTTATTTGTCAGTGTTTGATTTTGCAAAGGGACCCTTTTCTTTTTAGCCAAAGTGAGCAGAGATGCCTCGTACTTGTGTGAACAGTGCAGATAACTTCTGCTATGTTTGTGGTGAAGTGACTTTTGCATCACAAAAGTGCAGTAGAACCACTATGGTTAAGAAAGCCTATCACTTTTCTTTTGGCTGCAAAATTGGAGATCAGGACAAGAGGTGGGCCCCACACTTATGCTGCAACACTTGTGCAACAAATCTTCGCCAGTGGTTGAACAGGAAAGGAAATCTATGCCTTTTGCAGTGCCAATGATGTGGAGAGAGCCAACAGATCATACCAGCAAATGTTACTTCTACATGGTGCCTCCAGTTGGGAAAGGAGTGACAAAGAAGAAAACGTGGATGCTGCATTATCCAAACATTCCATCAGCTCTATGCCCAGTACCCCACGGAGAAGGACTGACACTTCCTGATGCACCAGAATCATTCTCACTTGAGTCAGACGAGGAAGAGGAAGAGCACAGAAACTTCTGGTCCTGAACCATCAATGTCACAGGACCCACATTTTCTCCCATCCTTCTCCTCTGAACCACACCTCAAAACACAAGGTGAAGGGAATGACCTTGTCAGGGATTCGGAACTACCCAAGAGTAAAGCAGAGCTGTTGGGCTCCACACTACAGCAGTGGACTCTCCTGGCAGGTGATGTTAGGGTTTCCATGCTCCGTGACCGTCAAAAGGATCTAGTCCCATCTTCTTCACGGAAGGCCATCTTGTATCGTGTAACAACATTGATGGTGTGATGGCAGCCCTCAACATCATTCACAATGCACATGAGTGGAGACTGTTCATTGATTCATCGAAGACAGCCTTAAAGCTGTTTTATTGTAGAATGGCAATGTTTTGCCATCAATTCCACTTGGTCATGCAGTCCATATGAAGGAAACCTAGGACAACATGAAACAACTTTTGAGGTGCATAAAGCAGCTTTGTGGCGATTTGAAGGTTCTTGCTCTCTTGCTTGGTCTGCAGACTGGATACACAAAGTACTGCTGTTTTCTCTGCGAATGGGATAGTCGTGCAACAGATTCCCACTACATCAAGAAAGGTTGGCCACTCCGACAGTCATTGGAGCCTGGGAGGAACAGTGTTCAGCATGCACCACTTGTTGAATCAAGGAAGATTTTGTTAACACCCTTACACATAAAGCTGGGGCTGATGAAGAACTTTGTCAAAGCCATTGACAAAACACAAGCAGCTTTCAAGTACCTCCGTGGAAAATTCCCAAGGTTAAGTGAAGCTAAGATAAAGGAAGGTGACTTTGTTGGTCCTCAGATTCATGAACTTCGAGATGATGCATTTGACCATGCACTGCGTGGCAAGGAAAAGACGGCATGAAAAGCCTTCCACTTAGTGGCAATACATTTTCTCGAAACAACAAGGCAGACAACTACAGGTTGTTGGTGGAAAACCTCCTCAAGGCTTACAAAAGCCTTGGTTGCAACATGTCACTAAAGAGACATTTTTGCACTCTCATCTAGATTTTTCCACCGAACTGCGGAGCAGTGAGTGACGAGCACAGTGAGCGATTTCACCAGGACATTGCAACAATGGAGAACCGCTATCAGGTCAATTGGAGCCCATCAATGCTGGCAGACTATTGCTGGACAGTGACAGGAGATGCTCCATTTAATGAATACAAGAGACAAGCCAAGAAGTGCCGAGTAGAGACTGAATAGGACTAAACTATGTACAGAATAGTATTTGCCTTTTGTTTCATAATACATTTTAGCTAGATAACCCTTTTGCTGATTTTTAAATTGTTACATAAACAGGAGAGGTGAAATACTATCATGTAAAGCGACCATAAACACAAAAAAAGACCTAGGTTTAAAATTGATGATTAAAACTCTGCTATCTACACAATATACATAGACATAAAATGTAAAAACTTAAATATCTTAGAAACAGAAGCCAATCAGTTGTTTTGTCATATTTGAATTGAGCACATCAAAATACATTCTAAATAGCACATTTGATCTCTGAAGCAGACGACCTCTGAAAAATTGTAGCCCAGTGTAAGCCAAGCAACCCCTCCCTTGCTTTGTGCTGGGTGCCCAGCTGTGAGCTTGTGTGTGTGTGTGTGTTGGAGGGGGTGTTGTGAGCACACTCCAGTCAGGAAGGGTGGAGTTTTCCAAAGTGGAAGGTTGAATCTTTAGCAGAGAATTCCTTTCTCCTTTGTGTTAGCTAAGCGTTGCTGTTAAATGTCAGTCGACGGATGCAGCATTTGAAACAATCTGACTCTAACCCCCCTCCCATCTCTGTTGCTGTAGTTCTCACACCCTCTGCTCTTGTCATGTCACCACAAAGCATGGTGTCTTATTCCCATAGCGTCCTGTAGGTTAGACAGGACTTAAGTTTAGAAGGGAAAACTGAAGCATAACTTCCCAAACCCCTCATTCCCAGCCCCAACCCAGAGCCCGCATCCCTAGCAGAGCCCTCACACCCCTGCACCCCACCCCTTTACTCCAGCTCTCAGCCTCTCATCCCCAACCCCACCCCACACACTGCTCCCCCAGACAGAGCCCTTTCACCCCACCCTCTGCTCTACCTCAGACCCCTCCACTCTCCTAAGCCTTCAGCCACACCCCGCCACAAAAGATCCAAATGCAGAATGAAGTTTGGAATGAGCACCAATAGACAGGTGAGGTGTCACACCTCACCTCCGTATTGGTGCACTCAGCAAAATTCATTCCGCACATGGACATAGCAAATTAGAGGAAACACTGCTCCTGACATTCAAACTCTCTCTCAGATCTTGAATTTCATACATTGACTCATCAGAAGAAAGTGCTCTCAAGTGAGCTACAGACCAACAGTGGTTCAGTGGAATTATTCAGCAAGTATTTTAGAAGACCTAGAACATTAGAGGAAATCATCACCTGCTAAGAGACAATTAATGGAGAGAAGCAGCAAGATTAATCCCGTACATTGGATCGGCTGTGACTTCTTTGCCTGATTTGAAAAAAGACCAAAGGACCTGAGTCTCCTCACTCTCAATAGCCCCTGCTCGGCCAATCACCACTGAGACTCTGAGGGCAGGAGGCTGAGGGGTCTCACCAGATGTCCCAAAGGACGGCCCAGGTCACCATCACAGGGGATCACTCTCAGATCCAGCCCCACCTCTTGGTGAGGACCGCTGCAATGAGAGCAATACCCCTCCCCTGCCGCACTCCACACACATCCCTCTTCGGTAGAGGGAGGGAAGCTGGGAAAAGGGAAAAAAGAAGCAAGAGAAGAGGGGAAAGGAGGGAGGAAAGAGGAAAAGAGAAACCAAAAAGGACAAACCCCAATGTCCCCAGGGATTCCAACCATCAAAACCTAGGGAGGAAATCAAATTCTGCCACCTGAAGCCAGCGCTGTCTGTGCCTAGAATGCTGCCTGCGCCAGGTGGATCAGACTGAACAGGTTCCAAACGTCTCTGAGCCTCTTACCTTCTCAAAGGGAAGTTTTTTTTCAGCACAATCCATGGTAGGAAAGGAGAAAACTCCAGTGTTTCCTCCTCATGCTCACATCCATGAATCTGAATTCTCTCTCAGCCCTCGAGGAGACCTCCCGAAGGAGACTTGCGGCAGCAGAGCCGGGGGCTCTCAGAGACAGACCTGGCCCTGCACCTCTGTCCTGCCCGGCTGATGTCGGGGTCTCTCTCTCTCTGAGGTCACCCCCTCCCCACCACCTTTGCCCAATAGGCCGCGGTCCTGCAAAAGGCCTTTGTGATGTCACTGCCACACCCACCCCTCCCCTCAAAGCTGATGTCCTGCCCCTGGCCAGACTCATTGGGTGTTTGAGTTGTTTTCCCTGGATCTGGGGTTGCCAACTTTCTGACCCAACAAAACTGAACACCCTCATCCCGCCCCTTCGCAGAGGTCCCGGCCCGCTCAATCCATCTCCCTCCGTCGCTCGCTCTCCCCCACGCTCACTCACTCGCTCCTTTTCATCGGGCTGAGGAGTGCTGGGGAGGGTCCCTTTTCAACTGGGTGTTGTTGGGACAGACCTGGGAAGGAGGCTGCCTGCCAAACACCTTTGAGAGGTGCCGTCCCTCCCTGTCAGAAAATCATCTCCCTCCTTCACTTCAGTGACGGCCTCAATTGTTCCTTATCCCAGCAGTGAGGGGTATGGGGTTGTTAAGGTAGACAATTGGGGAGGGGTTTCTTTTTTGGTGAACAGTAAGGGGGTTTCAATAGTGGGGTACAACACAGTAGGATACAATACAGTGGGTAATCAGTTAACACTGAGGTATAAATGTAACAGGTAGCTAGCGATTTCTATGTAAAAAGGTGTGTCACAGCAGCATATAACCAACTAACAGTTATGGGTAAAATGTGTTAAATAACAAACAATTTCAGGTAAAAATGTGTCACAGTGGTGTAAATGTAGAATGTGAGTGGTATCAGAGAGGAAGAAAGTAACCAATGGGGTTTTATGCTAGAGATTTAAACTTAGTGAGACAGAACAAACAGGCTGCAAGCTTAAGCAGCAGAGAGAGTGTAACAAGGTAAAAAGACACAGAGAAGCTGGGCGGGGGGGATGTTTGCAGTGGGAAGACAGACAATTACAATTATACAGAACACAGCAAAATCTGATCTATGAGCTAACTTAACCAAGACTACACAAATTAAAACACAATGCAACAATTCTCTAAGCCTAACTTACAAAGTATAATGCTAAACTTAACTTAATGGGTGCACCTTATGCTAAGGATAGTTCCAGAGGGCTGAGTGGTGTGTGTCAGGACACAGCTCCAAGAGGGGGCAGTGACTGCAGCAGTGGATACAGCTGAAAACAGTCAAGGCAAAGCCCACAGGAGCAGAACTTAGCAGCAGCACAAACTTATTTTCAGTGGCAGAGTGCCACGTGGTTTAAGAGAGGTTTTAAAACACAGACCAAGGTTTAGCTTGAGTCTGTGTGCTGAGAGACAGAGCCAGCAGCCAGGATGCAGGGGTTGTTTGTAAGAGAGGTTTTAGGACACAGACCAAGGTTTAGCTTGAGTCTGTGTGCTGAGAGACAGAGCCAGCAGCTAAAATAATAAAATAAAAGTATAGAAAGTCTCACAGAGGGATTCTTACCATCCCCCAAGGCAGCAGCAGAGGCAGAAACAGCAAGCACATCAGAAGGCTCGGTACAGTCTTGATAATCAGGAGATCTCTCAGGCAGCAATTTGTTCTTCGTGGGGGGGGGGGTTTAAAAACGGGGATACGCTCAAAAATAAAACGAGAGCAGAGAAAGGACCCCCAGAACCCCTGGTTGATCAGACCAGGCAGCAATGCAAGAACCTTTCTGAAGTCTGTTCAAAAAATGTCTGTTTTTAAAGGCAAACCCTGGCAGCTTCCCGCCAGTTACTCTGATTGGCTCCCCCTCTTACAGGGAGGAGGGAGGCAGAGAAAAAACTGCAGGCAGCCACAGAGGCATGTTTGGACTAGCCCTGAGCCCAGAGGTATGACTCATGCCCAGGATCCTAAAAACACAATAGGTCTTGCAGCTCTGGACAGTGGCCACCTACACCAAGCCCAGGTTTTAACAAGGTGATACCAGGACTAACCCTTTGAACAGGGCAGTGGTCCCACTTAGCATAAGTGGCCATCCCTTTGAGAAGGGCAATGGCTCTGGTTAGACAACTTAAGGGGCCCTCCCTTTGAGAAGGGCAGAGGCCCTGGTAAACAACTTAACAGCCAGGGAGGGGCGGCCATAGAGGAGAACAAGAACAAAATGGAGTAAGGGGACAGCTTTAAGAAACAAAATGGAGCTGTAACAGACAGGATATATTACAGGGGTAACAGTGTAATGGAGGACATGGCAGGGGCAGTGGCAACAAGGTGCCTTTGGTACTTGTCATTTAAAATCCAATTAGGGAGGGCAATACATGCTGAAGGATTTATCAAAACACAGGGCACAGCCTGTAAAATAAACCCCAACATCCAATCAATACCACATTCCCAAGCATGGGTCCCACAAATTTCTTCCTGCTAGTGTATAATTCTTTGTTTCTCCACCAGGCTGAGTTCTTAATGTCCTTTCTAGTCAGGAATTCCTGGACTTTGGCAATTTCGGTGGAGCAAGTGTCCCTTCTTTTTCCCCGAAACAATCGTGGTAGGGCATCCTACAGGGGAGAGGTTACCAGCACATCACCCTGTCATGGTTTTGCTTCTTGAAGAAAAATCCAAAGGCACAGTAGGTCTGTCAGTGGACAAGGGAGAGGTTACTAGCACTTCACCTTGTCCTTTTTCCCTGCTGTCCAGAAGGCACAGCAAAGCTAGAAGGAGAAATAGGCCAATCATCAGTAGGAGAATCCTCCCAAGGTGGAGGGGTCTTTTTGCAGTGAGAATCATGGGTCCAGGCAGGTAGTCCTTGGCACTTCATGGAAGTGTTGGTGGTTAACAGGACTCAGAAAGGGCCTTTCCAGTGTGGAGCCAGAGCAGTCTTTCGCTGATGGACCTTTACATAGATCCAGGCTCCTGGTTCCAAGGAGTGGCAGGGCTGCTAGGGTCTTTGGGCAGCGCTTCTTTACTTGTGAGAAAAGAAACCTAACTCATTTCATTGATGCCTGGCAGTGTTTTGCAGATCTCATAGCTGCTTGGGCACATTCAAGCCCCACCTTTTCTTGGTTTTCAGCTAAGTCTTAGCTGCGAGCAGTGTCCTTGAATGGGGCCAATGTCTTATCTTTAGACTGAGCATACTAGCTATTTTTTTCCCCCAGTTAATTCGTTCTGTTCTTTTCCTTCTCCCCTTCTTGGCTTCTTTTAACCTACAAAGGAAACTTCCACTCTTCACTCATACACCTTTTCCCAACAATGAACACATAAACATTGCCACTATACAGTACATTAGTCTTATTATTCAATGTATGCCACATATACCCTTCCAGTAAAATAACTTTATTACAGAGCTTTGGAGCAACAAGCCAGGACAAGCACACCCACTTTGAGAGTCCACTCAGTACAACCTCTTGTGTCCAATGGCTTCCCACCCTCCCCAGCCCTCTGGCTAGAAATCTGAGGTAGCCAGAAGGATCCCATGTGCAATATGGGAGTGGGTTAACTTTTCATGTCCTTGCTTCCAACGACTGTTGGTATGCAAATTTTAACAAGAATTTTTCCAGTTAAAAGATCTGGCCAATGAAGTTTCTTTTTCTTACTTAAGTAAATGTATTAGACTTTAGTATATCACGTTCTCCTGATTTATCCAAACACTTTGTATTCCAAAACTCCACCAGAGAGTTTGCCTGTCCCAAGTCAGGGTAAAGGAGGAGGGTTGGGCGTGGGGCTAGCAACTCCACCCTGTAAAAATCAGCTTGCTACAGAAACGCCAACAATAGAGTTAACAGAGACTTTTAGCCTGGAAAAAGAAGGGTCTTCAACTCGAAGATGCATGACGCTGGGTGGTGAAAGCCGCGAGGAAGCCACTAAGCCGATCACCCTTCTTGCAGCCAGGAGGATTACCATCGGCACATGGAATGTGAGGACCATGTACGAGTCAGGAAAGACGGCGCAGGTTGCAGCAGAGATGAGGAGCAACAACCTGACCCTACTAGGCATTAGCGAGACAAGATGGGCGCAAGCTGGACAGAGACGACTGTTGACAGGAGAGCTGTTGCTGTATTCAGGACATGAAGAGAGCGACGCACACCACACACACAGGGAGTAGGCTTCATGTTGTCCAAGCAGGCACAGAGAGCACTGATTGGTTGGGAGGCACATGGTCCCAGGATCATCACAGCATCCTTCAGAACTAAAATGAAGAGGATTAAGATGAATGTTGTTCAGTGCTACGCTCCAACCAATGACAGTGAAGAGGAGGACAAAGACTACTTTTACAACAGACTCCAGAAAATATTAGAGACTCTCCCAGACAAAGACATTACCATCCTTATGGGAGACTTTAATGCCAAAATTGGACCTGATAACACCGGATACGAACAAGTCATGGGGACCCATGCTCTGGGAGAGATGAGTGAGAATGGAGAGAGATTTGTGGATCTGTGTGCACTTAACAATCTGGTCATAGGAGGCAGCATCTTTCCTCACAAGTGGATCCACAAGAGTACCTGGGTATCGCCAGCAGGCATGACAGAAAACCAGATCGACCATGTCTGCATTAGCAAGAAGTTCAGAAGATCCTTGCAGGACGTTAGAGTTAGAAGAGGAGCAGACGTGGCGTCCGACCATCACTTAGTGGTGGCCAGATTGAAGCTGAAGCTGAAGAAGAACTGGATAGACGCGTCAGACAGAAGAGCGAAGTACAACGTCAACCTTCTGAAGGACCATAAGACCAAGGAAGATTTTGGATTGACGCTGAAGAATAAGTTTTCAGTACTACAGGATCGGTCTGAGGAAGAGGAAGACAGTGTACTCAACAGATGGCAGAAAGTGAGAGACACACTTAGGTCAGCATGCCAGGAAGTGCTTGGAATTAAGAAACACCAGCAGAAAGAGTGGATCACAGCAGAGTCCTTGACAAAGATAGAAGACAGAAAGAAGAAGAAGGCAGCAGTCAACAACAGCAGGACTAGAGCAGCAAAGGCCAAAACTCAAAAAGAGTATGCTGAAGCCCACAGAGCAGTGAAGAGGAATATTAGGAAGGACAAGAGAGATTATGTGGATGGACTGGCAGCAGAAGCAGAGCAGGCAGCATACAGCGGTAACATGAAACAGCTGTGCGATACTACCAAGCGACTGTCTGGAAAGTTCAGCAAGCCAGAACGTCCCGTTAAAGACAAGCAGGGAAAGTCTATAACAGGAATAGAACTACAGATGAACAGATGGGCGGAGCACTTTGAGAACTCCTGAACAGACCAGCACCACCAAATCCACCAGACATCGACCCAGCCAACGAGGACCTCCCAATCAATTGCGATAAACCAACCAGAGACGAGATCAGAAAAGCCATCACCATGATGAAGAACAGGAAGGCGGCTGGACCTGACGATATCCCAGCAGAGGCCCTGAAAGCAGACCTGGATGCCTCAGTGGAAATGCTGTACCCCTCTTTGAGAAAATATGGGAAGAAGAAGTGATTCCGGCTGACTGGAAAGAGGATATCTCATCAAAATCCCCAAGAAAGGAGACCTCAGCAACTGTGCCAACTATAGAGGAATCACACTCCTGTCGGTGCCAGGAAGGTCTTCAACCGAGTCCTCTTAGAGAGAATGAAGGATGCCGTCGATCCACAGCTACGAGATGAACAGGCAGGTTTCGGAAGAACAGATCATGCACGGACCAGATAGCAACGCTCCGCATCATAGTCGAGCAGTCTATGGGTGGAACTCCTCGTTGTACATCAACTTTGTTGACTATGAGAAAGCATTCGATAGCGTGGATCGAGAGACCCTCTGGAAGCTCCTTCGGCACTATGGCATCCCAGCAAAGGTGGTCAACCTGATCAAGAATTCATACGACGGCATACACTGTAGAGTGATCCATGGAGGGCAGCTCACAAACAGCTTCCAGGTGCAAACCGAGTCAGACAAGGATGCTTGTTGTCACCACTTCTCTTTCTTCTCGTCATCGATTGGATTATGAAGACATCCACTTACAAGCGTAGGAATGGAATCCAATGGTCATTGTGGACCCAGCTTGATGACCTGGACTTTGCCGACGACCTTGCACTCCTTTCGCACAGTAAACAGCAGATGCAAGAGAAGACCAACGTAGTGGCAGCCACGTCATCACAGGTTGGCCTCAACATCCACAAGGACAAGACCAAGATCCTTAGGATCAATTCCATCAGCAACGACCCAGTCACACTGAATGGAAGCCCCCTGGAAGAAGTACAGTCCTTCACCTACCTAGGTAGCATCATCGACCAGCAGGGTGGCACAGACGCAGACATCAAAGTAAGGATTGGTAAGGCAAGAGCAGCCTTCTTACAGCTCAAGAACATCTGGAGCTCCAGAGAGCTGTCTTTGGCAATAAAGATTCGACTGTTCAACTCCAACGTGAAATCAGTCTTACTGTATGGAGCTGAAACCTGGAGGACAACCAAAACAACCACCAGGAAGATCCAGACCTTCATTAATAGCTGCCTCAGAAGGATTCTCCAGATCCGCTGGCCAGACCCCATCAGTAACATCCACCTCTTGGAGAGGACCCATCAACTCCCAGCAGAGGAAGAAATTAGAAGGAGAAGGTGGGGCTGGATAGGACATACACTACGCAAGCAGCCAACCAACATCACCAGACAGGCACTGCAGTGGAACCCCAAGGCAAGCGGAAAAGAGGCCGCCCAAGAAATACCTGGCGACGCGACCTTCAGGTTGATAGCAAAAAATGGGCTATACCTGGAACCAGCTAGAGCGAATGGCCCAGGATAGAAGACTATGGAGATCTGTTGTTGGCGGCCCATACCCGGTTGGGGTGACGGGCATGAATGAATGAATGAATTTGTATTCCAAGTTGAATAAAACAAGTATCTGCTTTTTTTTTATTTAACCCTCCTGTTTGATTTTAAACTAGACTATTTGATGAAAATATTAAACACAGCAATTCTGGCCACGAGACAAACCCCACAAGACAGGACATAGAACACAGAACATAATTCCTATTGTGCCAGTAAATGCATGGTACGTTGAATGCTGTTCAGCTGGCAGCAGTTTTCTCTGATTATCTGAAAGACAAAAAAAACAGAGGTCTACCCTTCTGGGCAGTCAGTCATTGCTTAAAAGATACAAATACCCTTGTTGATTTCAGGCAAAGAGGGAATTACCCTGTATTTTCTTGTATATGTTTCATAGGCAGCCCAGGTTTCAGTGGCTTCTACCTTATCAGTTAGCTAATTTGCATTAATGGAGATGCTTTCTGGCTTGCTTCTGGATCCAAAGCTATTCACAGCTTAAAGATTATTACCTTAAAGGGACATAATTAACTTTACCAGAATTTTGATTGCTTTTACTTTTAACTCCTGCTTTCAAACACTGAAAGAAAATATCACTACTTATAGTGGCCCCTTAGAGCCTAATAGGGTTTTAATTACATAGCACTATATACATTTCTTTAGCTAATTCGACTACATTGTTCATAGCCAAATAATTGCAATCAAATAATTTCTTGCCTGGATTTATTTACAAACATTTCAAAGACACCAAGAACTTTCCTCTTTAGCATTTTACAAAGTTCAACTGCTGTTCCTCTAGCAACTACAGAGTTAACTTCTCACTTCTTCCTTAAATCACTTGCTTGTCTCCCAACAGCCAATTTTATCAACTCACATCACCATTTCAAGTATCATTTTCAAGTATTTCTCTTCCATTTTGGTGGCAAAGCCCACCAAACATCTCATTGAGATGGACGTGTTCCCAGGGAATGTCTCAATTACAAAGAATCAACATTTCCCAGCTGAAATAAATGTTCTGCTGGAAAACTTTCTTCTTTTTTTCTTTCGAAAGGACTTTTGGCTTCAAATTTTATTTTATTTTTAGACTGTGGCTTTTATGTTTTGTGGCACACAAGCAGACAAGTTAGAGAAAATATAAAATACTGTTGCTGAAAGTTTGCAATATCTTGTCAATTTGTTTATTAAGACCAGAACAACAGTACATAGGAACCCCAAAATCAGAGGGAGAGAACATAGGCTACTGTCTATAACAGAGAGGCACAACTCACTGGGTACCTGCTGATTGACTGCTGCTAAGTCCCAATTTTGTTCTGCCTTACTGAGCTGCCTAGCATGCAAGCACTTACAGAAACCCTTCCCAACATGTAAAGTCACAGTATTCAATTTTAACACAACTGCAAATACACCAGAGCATCAATGGAATAAAATTGTCAGACACATAGAAAAACATAAACTCTTGAGCAATAGTCAACATGGTTTCTGTAAAGGGAATCGTGTCTTACTAATCTATTAGAGTTCTTTGAAGGGGTCAACAAATGTGGACAAGGGGGATCAGGTGGACATAGTGTACTTAGATTTCCAGAAAGCCTTTGACAAGGTCCCTCACCAAAGGCTCTTATGTAAATTAAGCTGTCATGGGATAAAAGGAAAGGTCCTTTCATGGATTGAGAGCTAGGTAATAATTGGAGATATACCAATCTCCTAGAACTGGAAGGGACCTTGAAAGGTCATCAAGTCCAGCCCCCTGCCTTCACTAGCAGGACCAATTTTTGCCCTAGATTCCTAAGTGGCCTCCTCAAGGATTGAGCTCACAACCCTGAGTTTAGCAGGCCAATGCTCAAACCACGGAGCTATCCCTCCCCTGGTTAAAGGACAGGGAACAAAGGGTAGGAATTAATGGTCAATTCTCAGAATGGAGAGGGGTAACTAGTGGTGTTCCCCAAGGGTCAGTCCTAGGACCAATCCTATTCAATTTATTCATAAATGATCTGGAGAAAGGGTAAACAGTGAGGTGGCAAAGTTTGCAGATGATACTAAACTACTCAAGATAGTTAAGACCAAAGCAGATTGTGAAGAACTTCAAAAAGCTCTCACAAAACTAAGTGATTGGGCAACAAAATGGCAAATGAAATTTAATGTGGATAAATGTAAAGTAATGCACATTGGAAAAAATAACCCCAACTATACATACAACATGATGGGGGCTAATTTAGCTACAACGAGTCAGGAAAAAGATCTTGGAGTTATTGTGGATAGTTCTCTGAAGATGTCCACGCAGTGTGCAGAGGCGGTCAAAAAAGAAATCTGGATGTTAGGATTCATTAATAATGGGTTAGAGAATAAGACTGAGAATATATTATTGCCCTTATATAAATCCATGGTACGCCCACACCTCGAATACTGTGTACAGATGTGGTCTCCTCACCTCAAAAAAGATATTCTAGCACTAGAAAGGTTCAGAAAAGAGCAACTAAAATGATTAGGGGTTTAGAGAGGGTCCCATATGAGGAAAGATTAAAGAGGCTAGGACTCTTCAGTTTGGAAAAGAGAAGACTAAGGGGGGACATGATAGAGTTATATAAAATCATGAGTGATGTTGAGAAAGTGGATAAGGAAAAGTTATTTACTTATTCCCATAATACAAGAACTAGGGGGTCACCAAATGAAATTAATAGGCAGCAGGTTTAAAACAAATAAAAGGAAGTTCTTCTTCACGCAGTGTACAGTCAACTTGTGGAACTCCTTACCTGAGGAGGTTGTGAAGGCTAGGACTATAACAATGTTTAAAGGGGACTGGATAAATTCATGGTGGCTAAGTCCATAAATGGCTATTAGCCAGGATGAGTAAGAATGGTGTCCCTAGCCTCTGTTCGTCAGAGGATGGAGATGGATGACAGGAGAGATCACTTGATCATTGCCTGTTAGGTTCACTCCCTCAGGGGCACCTGGCATTGGCCACTGTCGGTAGACAGATACTGGGCTAGATGGACCTTTGGTCTGACCCGGTACGGCCTTTCTTATGTTCTTAACATTTTCTGTTGTACAAGGTCTCTCCTTTTTTGGAACCCTTGTTTCTAAAAAAGCCATGCGAGACTTGAATCAAATTTCAGTGACTAATTATCATGTGTGTGGCATCATCATTAATGCGTGTTCTATGTAGTTAGGTTATTGTCTTCTTTAGGAAATTTGGGGAAACAGGAGCCCTGGGAAACCCTGTTCCCCTCATACACACTGCACATTTGCTGCTACCTGGTGCTGGCTGAGCAGTAGCATTGTGACATCAGAGAGGATCCACCACTCAGCACCCGTCCCTCCCGTTCATTTGCAGCCCAGCTCAGCCCCGGTCCCTTTCGCCAGGTGGGGCCGGGCAGCTCCCCTGCGCTGCGATCCAGCACCGGGCACCGCGGAGCACCGGGCAGGCTGTGCAGGGTGGGGAGGGATACTCGCATTGCTGACACCTGCCTGCCTCAGGGCTTTCTCCCTGCCCGCCGCGAGGATCGCGAGGGAGGGCAGCAGCGTGCCGCTGAGAGCCGTGTCCAATTGGCCGGGTGGCTGCCTGCAGACAGCACGGGGGAGAGAACCAGACAGCCCTGTAACGCCGCCGCTGCTCGGGACCCGGATCCACGCTGCTGTGCCACCGAGACCCATCAAGTGCCACGGGAGCGGGGGACACCCCCCCCACCCCAGGGAAGTGTCAGGGGCTGCTCGGGCTGGGAGCCCGGCGGAGAGTCCAGCTGGGGAGAGGCTCAAAGGGGGGGGGGGGTAAAAACGTTGCACCAAAAATATGAAAAAGTTGCCAGACAAAAACCCTTTAATTACAGCTCGGACGGGCCCCTCCGGAGCAGGGGGGCGGGGCCAGCCGCGGTCCCGCCGCCGGGCAGCAGCAGCAGCAGGAGGGGGCGGCGCGAGACGGCTCCCGGGGATTCCCTGCTCGCGCCGCTGCCGGGGGGAGCCGCTGCTGCTGCGAGCTGGTGCGCGGGGGGTGTCCTCGCGGGCGGGGCTCGCGCCCAGAGCGCTGACACTGTCCGTTCGGAACTGTGACACCGCCCCACTTGTGACGTCACCGCCCTCTGCCCCCCCCGCCCAACCAGCGTGGTCACCCGGGCTCCGCCCACTGTCACCGCGGCAACCACCAAAACAAACGTTCTCGGCACGTGGGGCAGGGGAGGGTAAGGATGGGCCGTGACGCAAACAAACCAGCGGGCTGGCAGCGCGCGGCAATGACGTCACCGAGGAGGAGTCCGCGACGCAGGGGCGGCTCCTCCCCCCGCGCCCCCGCTCGCGGTCAGCGACCCGGCGCCTCGCGCACCTGTGCTGGAGGGGAGGCGGCGGCGGATGCAGGGACGGGACGGAGGGGACGGAGGGGGCAGGGACGGATGGAGACCGGACGGGACGGAGGACAGGGCTGGGGGGATGCAGGGACGGGACGGAGGGGACGAAGGGGGCAGGGACGGATGGAGACAGGGGACGGGACGGAGGACAGGGCTGGGGGGATGCAGGGACGGGACGGAGGGGACGAAGGGGGCAGGGACGGATGGAGACAGGGGACGGGACAGAGGACAAGGATGGAGAGACGCAGGGAAGGGAGTGAAGGATGGACGGAGCGGGAGGGTGACCAGATCGCAAGCGTGAACTATCAGGCCACGTTGGTGGAGCTGGGGGGGAGACAGACAGACACAGGTGCGCAGCCCATTGGGAGCCAGAGGCACACTGGTCCGCCTGGCCGTGTGCTACCAGCGTGCCCTTTCCTATGTGCCCTAAGGCATTCCTATGTTATTCCATAACATTCCTATGTGCCATAACATTCTTATGTGCTGAATAAGAGCACATAACATTCCTGTGTTCCCCTCCCAACACCAGGAGGGGTGTGTGTGTGTGCCCTTTCCTATTCTTATGTGCTGATCAGTACTGTGGTAGCAGAACTGAAACTGAAAAGGTAGCAGGCAGGACTATGCACAAAGAGAAAAGGGATGTAGACCTGCCCTTTGTACCCTGCAGGACCTGTGGTCACAGGCCCTTCCTAATTTGTGGGGAACCAAGGAATATAAAAAGTAATCTCTTGTAAATTGAACCAATGTTGTCTGACTGCTAGAGTTGGAATCTTGATACTAATTTTTCCTAATGATTGTAAGTTATTTACAGTCACCTGGCTGGCCTTTGAGGACTGACAAATCACAGCCAGAAGCTCTTTGATTTTTGGGAAGGCCCCAGATCATTTTGCAGCTGGAGTGGGCAGCACCACTCAGGCTACCGTTGATACATTAGGACCATCACAAGTTCTTCTGCTGAGCATCCAGCATGACGTTTGACCACAAAAGGGGCAGACAAATAGAAGAGGCAATATAGTATGTAGTGGGCTCAGGGATGAGAACAAAGGACTAATCCTAGCGTTGACACTGGCTCCCACTGTGGCCCTGGTCAAATCACATAGGCCAAAATTTCCATACTTGAGTGCCTATAGTTATGTACCTAAATCATTGACTTTAATAGGGTATTAGAGCAGTGGAAGCTACTCCAGCCATTGATCTTTTCCCATTTTGCATACTGAGGAGGAGAGTGCTTCCTTGTGTCCCCCCTTGCAAGGATTCCCAGCACCCACGAGTTACTCATGTGGGTATTGAACATAAAATTTTCTACCATGCAAAAATACATTTTGTTTTCAAACAATCCAAGGACTTAGTTGACACGGAGAATTTTTTTAGAAAAAGGGCAAAATAGCTTGACATTTCAAAAGAAATCACTGTTTAATTTTCTTTATAGTTCAAACATTATTTTAAAGGCGTTGAACTCAGATGTTCCTGAGGTTTAACAATGACTTGTATACATAGCTCCCAGAATGGAACCTGTGCAAACAAAAAATAAACAATAATAGTGTCTTTTAAATTCACGGTATTTTTAAAGACACACAGAGGAGAATCAGCCAGGCTGATTCATTGTATTTTCCCTGTGCTGATGAAGGAATTAGAGACAATAACAGAGCTTGACAAAACCAGCTAAAGCCACCAAACCAACTGGAGGGTTAAATCTATCAATCAGCAGTAAATATGAAATATAGGGGAGTGGGATCAGGGCGATGCCCTGGGGAGAAGCCCAGAGAACTCCTCTTCCCCAAATGTCAGAAGAGGGAAGGTGCTGGGATTTTTATCCGAATGCCCTCCCTGAGTCCTATTTAGAGATTCAGGTTCTTTAACATTATAGCTGTCCCAAGTTTGCATAGTGCAATGCTTGAATTTACATGAAGAGAAAGTAGAGAGTAAGTAGTAAAGTTCTTCCAATTTTAAACTAGATGTATATTAAATTAAATCTGTGCTAATTAATCAGATGCATAAAGAGTATTTAAGACAACAGCTCAGCCCCTCTCACCCACCCTCTCTCCATCACCATTGTCAACTTTCTCTGGATGTGTTTTTATGGATAAACTGAACTGATCTGACTGGCTGAATCAAACAATAAGTTGTTCTAAACGAATCACGATGCTTCAGGTCAATAACTGTTTGGGAAACATCTGTTACGTTACTGCTTCAACATTCAGCTGAGAAAATTATTAGATATATATTCTGATAATTTGAACAGAAACAAAGTCATCGTAACAGAACATTGAGAGAGGATCAAAGCCTTAGGTTTTGAAAATAAATATCACACGTCAACATTTTTTCCATAAATGCTTCGGCAGCGGGAGACCATTATCCTAAGATAACATTCTCCAGCAGAGAGATGATCTCTTAATTAGAGCAATATGTAAACTACTTTAGGATGCTTGATATAAATCCTGCAAACTGATTCATTGATACTTTTACTAAGATGAATTTTGATATCATGGGATGAAATCCTGCCCTATTGTAGTTTATAGAACGAGGAGTACTCGTGTCACCTTAGAGACTAACACATTTATTTGGGCATAAGCTTTCATGGGCTAAAACCCACTTCATCTGATGCATGCAGTGGAAAATACAGTAAGAAGATATATATACAGAGAACATGAAAAAATGGGGGTTGCCATACCAACTCTAACAAGATTAATCAATTAAGGTGGGATATTATCAGCAGGAGAAAAAAAAACTTTTTGTAGTGATAATCAGGATAGCAAACAGTTGACAAGAAGGTGTGAGTAACACTAGGGGAAAAATTAGCATGGGGAAATTTTTTTGGAAAAGTTATTTTGTTGAAGAATTGCGACTTTTGGGTCTGTAATCAAGCGTCTAGGGAGGTTGAAGTGTTCTCCGACTGGTTTTTGAATGTTATAATTCTTGACGTCTGATTTGTGTCCTTTTATTCTTTTATGTAGAGACTGTCTGGGTTGGCCAATGTATATGGCAGAGGGGCATTGCTGGCACATGATGGCATATATCACGTTGGTAGATGTGCAGGTGAAGGAGCCCCTGATGGTGGGGCTGATGTGATTAGGTCCTATGATGGTGTCCCCTGAATAGATATGTGGACTGAGTTGGCAACTGGCTTTGTTGCAAGGATAGGTTCCTTGGTTATTATTGTTGTTGTGTGGTGTGTGCTTGCTTCAGGTTGGGGGGCTGTCTGTAAGCGAGGACTGTCCTGTCTCCCAAGGTCTGCGAGTGAGGATCATCCTTCAGGATAGGTTGTAGATCCTTGATGATGCGCTGGAGAGGTTTTAGTTGGGGGCTGAAGGTGACGGCTAGTGGCGTTCTGTTATTTTCTTTGTTGGGCCTGTCCTGTGGTAGGTCACTTCAGGGTACTCTTCTGGCTCTGGAACACCTGGCATTGGCCACTGTCGGTAGACAGATACTGGGCTAGATGGACCTTTGGTCTGAGCCGGTACGGCCGTTCTTATGTTCTTATACTTGGGGAAAATGACTAGCAACCTGGCTACCATGGCATGAGCTACCTTTGACAACTGATTGCCTCCTTATTACCAGAACATCATTACAGAAAGGAAGCTTGTAATGAAACAGGGCCAGATGTGGATAGCCGGGATAGCCTCCTGCTGTGCTCATTTGGGTTTGTATTGTAGTACAGTGCAGTGTTTCTTTACAAAGGGCAATTGTTTGCTACTTTCCTTAGTAGGGACTAGGTGAAAATAAGATGAAAAATTCCAGCTTTTTGTTGGATATTGTTTATCTGCTCCTTGCACATTCAGGGTAATAGCTTAGAACTTTCACGAAACTGAAGTTGCATAAAATGAGTTTTGTTTTAATACAGTTTAATTTAATTACTTTCAATTATCTGATAAACACAGCATTGAGTGGTGAAAAAGGGACTGTCACAAAGATAAGAATGGCAATAAAATATATACTGAAAACAACAGATGAGTAAGAGCTTCATTGTTTAAATAGTACATAGAAAGAAAAAACTATTATATATTAAGAAAAAAATAGAGAAATTAACAAACCAAAAAAACCTTCATTTAACGTTACTTACGTTTGCTTTCATCAATAAAATAAACCATAAAATAATTAGGAAATACAAAGTCAAAATTTTCAAAAACGATTAAAAGATTACGAAATTTTATGTTCTCTTGTTAGCAAATGTCCAAATAAGTGTTGCCCTGGGCACCCTTAATTCAGTCCTCTTGTGCATTTCCATGATGATGCAGACTTTCATTATCTGATCCCAGGAAGAAGATCAGCAGGAAGAAATGGAATAAGAGGAAAGAGAAGATGAGAAAAGAGGAAAGGAGGAAGAGGAAGCCCAAAGGACAAATTTCAAACACCATGGCGAGTCACAGATTCATAAATTCCAAGGCCGAAAGGAACCACTCTGGTCTGACTTTCTATTTAACATCGGCCATTGAATTTCCCTGAAAATAATTCCCACAGAAATTAAAGCAGATTGTTTAGAAAATCACACAATCTTGATTTATTTTAAAAAAGGCCAGTTGTGGAGGATCCAGCACAACCCTTGGTGTATGGCTCCAAACCCTGAGGTTAAAAATGCGCTTTCTCTCTAGTGTGAATTGGTCTAGGCTTCAACTTTCAGCCATTGTCTGCTCTTAACCTTTATCTGCTAAAGTGAAGAGCTCATTAGTAAATATTTCTTCCCTTAGGCTCACCGCTTAACCTTCTCTTTGAATGAGCTCCTGTACTCTGTCAGCACAAGGAGTGTTTGCTAATCCTTTCATCATTCATGTGGCTCTTCTGTGAACCCTGTCCAATGTGAGAGCATCTGTCTCAAACTGTGGACACCAGAAGTGGACACAATTTTCCAGGAGTGGTTGCACCAGTGCTCAGTACACAAATATGGAACCTCTCTATTTCTACTTGAGATTCTGCTCTTTGTATGGCTCCAAGAGTCACATTTGCCCCTTTGGCCACTGGGAACTCATGGGGAGCTGATTATCCCCCATGACCCCAAGTCTTTTTTCAGAGTTGGTGGTTCCCAGGTTTGAATCCTCTATCTTGTACACAGAGCCTATATTTTGTCTTACTTTCTACACAGGTGATGACTTCTTTCGACAAAATCTAAACACAGAAATGAAAAAAACTCACAAAGAATCTCCTCCCCACCAATCCCCTTGGTCCTCACAGAGAGACAGCAAAGATGGAGGCTTGCTGCAACCAGGCTACAGGGGTCTCAGGAGCTTCCCCCTGCCCCATCCCTGTCCTGCCTGGCTGTTGTCAAGGGAGCTCTGTGAGGTCACATCCGCCTCATCGTCTTTGCCCAATAGGCTGAATTCCTGCCAAAGGCCTTTGTGAAGTCACTGCCACACTCACCTTTCCCTTGCAGGCCTGATGTCTGCCCCTGGCCAGCCAGTTCGATGTTTGAGTTGCACCCCAAGATCTCCCCACTTGGTCATTATTGATTCTGGGAGCAAGCAGGCTACCCAGTAAAACAGCAGAGTCTGTTCCTCACCCCACAATGAGTTTTTCACAGAGGTGTCAGTTGAGAAAAAATTTGATGGCCTAATCCGGCCTCTATTTCTCAGGCTATGAAATTTCACACACTTAGCACCATATTAAGCCCAATCGCTTGTAGGAATTCACTAAAAGGCACTTTCCAGAATGACAACAAGTTGTGATGTGAGGATAGCTGGAAACAGAGAATCCACCTTTCCCCTAGCTAATTTGTTCCAGTGGCTAGTGTCTCTCACTGTCAAAAATGTGTGCCTTACATTTAATTTGAATTTCTCAGGCTTCAGCTGACAGCCATTGGTTCTTGTTGTGCCTTTCTTGGCTAGATTGAATTAGCCCTGCCCCATGAAATCCGATCTCCCCATCCTGCTGGGAGCCCCTCAGGCAGGAGCACCCCAGTGGGTGCCTCCTAGCTGTTTGTCTTCTGGATTTGGGACAGGACTTCCCCTGTATGGATGCTCTCCGTAGGGATATCAGATGCACCTCCAGAGGCAGTGCAGAAGCAAGTGCACTGCATCAGCCTGTCATTGGGATCAGGGCTTTGGCCTTGGCAGCTTCTGCTTCAGCCACATCTCTGGGTGCCCAGGCTCAGGGCTTCTGACCCCTGTGGCCACCTCCACATTTGGGAATGTCTTGTAGTTTCAGAACGGTTGGTGGCTCCTTCCCTCCAAGCCCAGGTCTGAAGGCAGGACGGCAGTGAGGGTGGCAAGGCTGTGACTCTCCTACAACAACCTTTGAACTCTTCCACTCTTCCATTTTGGTGGGGAAGCCCACCAAACAACATCTCATTGAGATGGACGTGTTCCCAGGGAATGTCTCAATTACAAGGAATCAACATTTCCCAGCTGAAATAAATGTTGTGCTGGAAAACTTTTTTTTTTTTCCTTTCGAGAAAGGACTTTTGGCTTCAGATTTTTTTTTTTAGACTGTGGCTTTTCTGTTTTGTGGCACACAAGCAGACAAGTTAGAGAAAACATAAAATATTCTTGCTGAAAGTTTGCAATATCTTGTCAATTTGTTTATTAAGACCAGAACAATAGCACATAAGAACCCAAAAATCAGAGGGGAGAGAACATAGGCTACTGCCTATAACAGAGAGGCACAACTCACTGGGTACCTGCTGACTGACTGGTGCTAAGTCCCAAGTTTGTTCTGCCTTACTGAGCTGCCTAGCATGCAAGCACGTACAGAAACGCTGCCCAACATGTAACGTCACAGTATTCAATTTTAACACAACTGCAAATACATCAGAGCATCAACATTTTCTGTTTTACAAGGTCTCTCCTTTTTTGGAACCCTTGTTTCTAAAAAAGCCATGCGAGACTTGAATCAAATTTCAGAGACTAATTATCATGTGTGTGGCATCATCATTAATGCCTGTTCTATGTAGTTAGGTTATTGTCTTCTTTAGGAAATTTGGGAAACAGGAGCCCTGGGAAACCCTCCTCCCCTCATACACACTGCACATTTGCTGCTACCTGGTGCTGGCTGAGCAGTAGCATTGTGACATCAGAGAGGATCCACCACTCAGCACCCGTCCCTCCAGTTCATTTGCATACTTGCGGAGAATGAATAGCAACCTGGCTACCATGGCAAGAGCTACCTTTGATGACTGATTGCCCCCTTATTACCAGAGCATCATTACAGAAAGGAAGTTTGTAAAGAAACAGGGCCAGATGTGGATAGCCGCGATAGCCTCCTGCTGTGCTCATTTGAGTTTGTACTGTAGTAGGGTGCAGTGTTTCGTTACAAAGGGCAATTGTTTGCTACTTTCCTTAGTAAGGACTAGGTGAAAATAAGATGAAAAATTCCAGCTCTTTTTCTTGGATATTGTTTATCTGCTCCTTGCACATTCAGGGTTATAGCTTAGAACTTTAGCGGAAACTGAAGTTGCATAAAATGAGTTTTGTTTTAATACAGTTTAATTTAATTACTTTCAATTCTCTGATAAACACAGGATTGAGTGGTGAAAAAGGGACCTTCACAAAGATAAGAATGGCAATAAAATATATATTGAAAAGAACAGATGAGTAAGAGCTTCATTGTTTAAACAGTACATAGAAAGAAAAAACTATTATATATTAAGAAAAAAATAAGGAAAGTAACAAACCAAAAACCCCTTCATTTAACATTACTTAAGTTTGCTTTCATTAATAAAATAAACCAAAAATAATTAGGAAAAGAAAGTCAGGATTTTCAAAAATGATTAAAAGGTTACGAAATTTTTACTCTTCAGCTGACAGCCATTGGTTCTTGTTGTGCCATTTTTGGCTAGATCGAATTAGCCCTGCCCGTGAAATCCGATCTCCCTGTCCTGCTGGACCCCCCAGCCAGGAGAACCCAGTAGGGGCCTCCTAGCTGTTTCTCTGCCCGGCTGGGGACAGGACTTCCTCTCCGTGGGGATATCAGACGCACTTGCAGAGGCAATGCAGAAGTGAGTGTGCTGCATCAGCCCGGTGTTGGGCTCAGGGCTTTGGCCTTGGCAGCTTCTGCTCCAGTCACATCTCTGGGTGCCCGGACTCAGAGCTTCTGGCCCCCTGTGGCTGCAGCCAGGGCTGGGGCACTGGGCTCAGGACTTTCATGCCCTTCCCAACTCCTGACGGCACTCTGGGTACCTGGGCTCAGGGCTTCTGCCTGGCATCTGAAGTGAGAGCTCTGGGCTTCCCTTGCAGTTCCTTCTGGGGCTCAGGGTCCATTTCTCTGAATGCCCCGAAAATGGTAGGAGCCGAGCTGTTCCCAAGTAATAGGTAGGAGCTGAGGTGCTACAACATGAAACCTCTCTGAGGCTCTTATCTGCTCCACAGGGACGTCTGTCTTCTCACTCAATTAGCAGTGGGACAGGGAAAACCCCAAGGAGGCTCCTCCTCGCGCTCACAGGCTGTCGGGGCAGAGAATTCACCCCAAGGCCACGCTTATGAGTCTGTATCATAACACGCATGCACAACAGCACTGCACAAAGTTTATAAACGTCACCTTAACTCTGATGGTTCCTAACGTTTAAAGGCCCCCCGGGGTGCAACTTGGAGCTGGGGTACCGCTGAGCTCTCTGTCTCCCCAGCCTGGGCGCCCTCTCACACTGCTGCTGGGAGAAGATGCAGCTCGCTCCCGTCCCTGCACTCACACAAACCTTTGCACAGGCAGGGACACACCCAGCTGCAGGGACCAGGAAGCTTCTCCCCAGCTCCCCAGCCTAGGTCCCCAGTGCTGCAGCGTCTTGCCCTGGCCAAAAGCCTGACGGGATCACTTTATTACCCAGTCTGCTCCTCCCTCCAAGTGGAGAGGATCATGCACCAGTCTCTGGTCCTGAGCAGGTGCCCCAACCACATCTAGCAACACAAAGAGTTTTAGGAAATAGAACACACATTGATTAACTATGCAAAGATAGGCTTGAAGGGATTGTAAGCAATGAGCGCACAGCTCAATGCAGGTTACCCAAGAACTGAACCAAAAGAACCCTCTGCTTTGGCCTCAGCGGCAGATCTGGGGCGGTGAGAGCTGAATTCCAGACTCACTTTCCTGCTCAGCCGCAGCTCTTTCCCCCAGGTCTCTCCCCTTGCCGGCAGGCTCCGGCTCAGCGGCTGGCTCCAGCCACCGCAAAGAGTCCGAACCCTCCCTGCCCCCCAGAGCTGGGCACAAAGGGGGCTAATGCAGATCTCTCCCCCATACAGACCCGGCTGGGGCAGCAGCAGCATCCCAGGCAACCACCGGCCCCCCAGCAGACCCCACACTCCAAATGCCCTGCACCGCACACACCTGCCGGCCTCACAGCTCCTCCCCACCCTCCCATGGTCTCATGGGCTCATAGACTCGAAGGTCAGAAGGGACCATAGTGATCATCTAGTCCCACCTCCTTCACAACGCAGGCCACACAATCTCACCCATCCACTTCTATAGCAAACCCCTAACCTATGTCTGACTTACCGAACTCCTCAAATTGTGCTTTGAAGACCTCAAGCTGCAGAGAATCCTCTAGCAAGTGACCAGTGCCCCATGCTGCAGAGGAAGGCGAGAAACCTCCAGGGCCTCTGCCAATCTGCCCTGGAGGAAAATTCCTTCCCGACCCCAAAGATGCTGATCACTTAAACCCTTAGCATGTGGGCAAGACTCACCAGCCAGCACCCACGAGAGAATTCTCTGCAGTAACTCACATCCCAACCCATCTAACATCCCATCCAGACCACTGGGCATACTTACCTGCTGAGAATCAAAGATCAATTGCCAAATTCATTGCCAAAATTTGGCTAGCCCATCATACCATCCCCTCCATAAACGTATTAAGCGTAGTCTTGAAGCCAGATATGTCTTTTGCCCCCAATACTCCCCTTGGAAGGCAAGTCTAAACTCCCTAGTGTCCACTTGATAGCCACTGGTTCTTCTTCTTCTGCACAGCATCGCTCGTGGAGAACAAGGAGCTGCACATCTACAGTCGTACTCTATCTTTGTTTCAAGAATGAAAACAAACTACCACCTCAGAGGACCGGAATGGATTTCAGCTGATGGACAGCTTTGCTCAGTGTTTGTACATTTTAACAGGAATATACTGAATGATTAAATTCATTTCACGTCCCCGTTCAGCAGAACTCCTGAACATACAGGAGATGGATATGAAAATATAGATCACTTAAAAAAGAGGACATGTAAGAGAGCAGCTGGACTTGAACCAGAAACCTCTCGATCCACCCTCAAATGCACCACCACTGAGTTCCCTGAGGCAGCTGAGTGTTGGAGCCAGTGATCTTGAAGAGTATGAAGGGGACACTTATTTCAAAGAGCTTCTCTTCCATTCCCAGACATGAGTGGTTTTAAAAATGGAGTTTCATTACATTTTCTATGTGCATGTAAACACCACAGCTTGCACAATCCCACAACTGCTCAGTCTCACCAGAGCACAATAACTTTGGAGGCCCCACACCCAGCTACCCAGCTCTGCGGCCTTTAACCTCTTCAGCAGTTCTCCAATGCCTTAAAGCCACAGGGCACAGCATGGAATTTGACCCCATTAATCCTAAATCAATTTGGATGTAAAATCTTTGCAAAAATATTTTGTTTTCCAAACCAAAAGCATCTCCCGTTTGTGGCGACCACTAAAACTGTCTCTTCGCACACAAAGAGGAGACACTTCAATTTGGAAACGAGATAAGATGCTTCAGTCAGGGTAAGCAGTTGCTCCCCTTCATGATTGAAAGATCATAAAATGCCAGTAAAATTGACTTTCAGCCCTTACACAGCAGACCCCACTGACGGCATCTCCCCGGGGCCGGGTGGAGCCAGCTCACCTTATCAAACCTTCCCATACCCGGGGGAACGGGAAAGTGCGAGGCTGCAGCGCCACCTAGTGGCCACAGGACAAATCGCCGGCTGCTGCACCTGTGGGCACTGGGAGTTCGCTTAACATGGAAAGCTGCCTAATGCAAGGTTGGCAAAACGGGGGTCTGCTGCACTACATCATCATCTGCAATGACTCAACCCGATAGGACACCTCCTGTGCTACGCTGCTACTAGTGACCCTCTCAAACAGGTCCCCACAGCTCCCCAGCCTCCCTCCACCAGGAGGCAGCTAGGAGGGGCTTGTTACACTGCTCTACAGCCAAAATGCTTCTGAAATAAATGGAGTCCAACTTTACTAATTCTGGGTCACTGAGAACGAAAATGATGCTTAAAATTCTTGATTGGCTCTAGTTTTCAAGATATGCTATTGAGTCAGTATTTATGACCCTTGACTTGTGAATGGGGGAGGATAAGTGAGTTATAAAGGGACCGGATCTCAATTTAAACCAGTAATGACTAAACTACATCTTTGACTGGATCTATGAATAAATCTATGAATGGCTTTGGACAGTACTTGCTTTTTAGGCAAAACAATGAAGGATACAATCTGAAGCTGGTATTGCCTCATACATGATATGAATTGCATCATGTTATTCCTAGAAGTCATGGATGATGCAATCATAATGAAGCTGAACCAATTGCCCTATATCAGCTCTAGAAATCATACAGTGTCTTGCTCTCTTATTTGTCAGTGTTTGATTTTGCAAAGGGACCCATTTCTCTTTAGCCAAAGTGAGCAGAGATGCCTCGTACTTGTGTGAACAGTGCAGATAACTTGTGCTATGTTTGTGGTGAGGTGACTTTTACATCACAAAAGTGCAGTACAAACACTATGGTTAAGAAAGCCTATCACTTTTCTTTTGGCTGCAAAATTGGAGATCAGGTGTGTGTTGGAAGCAATGAGTGTGGCAATCTCAGTGAGCCGACGGAGGGTGACGGTGGTCAGAGAGAGACAACGGAAGGTTAAAGGGGCAATGATGGGCATAACGATGATGATTGTGTTGTATTTCATTCCTTAGATCTGGTGCCACGGCCGGCCCTTTAGCCTTGTAGTTTACCAAGAGTAAAACTAAATATCTGTTGAGATACAAGGGAGAGTCTGTGTCCATTCCTGCTAGCTGCACAGGGGTTTGACGTTGCTGCTTTCAATCCTCCGACTCTGCCGAGACAAGGAACAATTCAGGCGGTCACTGAACTGAAGGAGGGACGATCTTCTGACAGGGAGGGACGGCTCCTCTTAAAGGTGTTTGGCAGGCAGCCTCCTTCCCAGGTCTGTCCCGACAACACCCAGTTGAAAAGGGACTCTCCTCAGCCCTCCTCAGCCCGGTGAAAAGGAGTGAGTGAGCGTGGGGGAGAGCGGCGACGGAGGGAGATGGATTGAGTGGGCCAGAATCCTCGATGAAGGGGCAGGATGAGGGTGTTCAGTTTTGTTGGGTCAGAAAGTTGGCAACCTCAGATCCAGGGAAACAACTCAAACACTCAACGAGTCTGGCCAGGGCAGGACATCAGCTTTGAGGAGGGGTGGGTGTGGCAGTGACATCACAAAGGGCTTTTGCAGGAACTCGGCCTATTGGGCAAAGGTGGTGGGGAGGGGGTGACCTCACAGAGAGACCCCGACATCAGCCGGGCAGGACAGAGGTGCAGGGCCAGGCCAGTCTCTGAGACCTCCCGGCTTTGCTGCCGCAAGTCACCTTCGCGAGGTCTCTCCTCGAGGGCTGAGAGAGAATTAGGATTCAGAGTTGTGAGCATGAGGAGGAACCTCTGTGGAGTTTTCTCCTTTCCTCCCACTGATTGTGCCGAAAACAAACTTCCCTTTGAGAAGGTAAGAGGCTCAGAGAGGTTTGGAACCTGTTCAGTCTGATCCACCTGGCGCAGGCAGCATTCTAGGCACAGACAACACTGGCTTCAGGTGGCAGAATTTGATTTCCTCCCTAGGTTTTGATGATTGGAATCCCTGGGGACATTGGGGTGTATCCTTTTTGGTTTATCTTTTCCTCTTTCCTCCTTCCTTTCTCCTCTTCTCTTGCTTCTTTTTTCCCTTTTCCAGCTTCCCTCCCTCTACCTAGGAGGGACGGGTCTGGAGTGCGGGCAGGGGAGGGGTATTGCTCTCATTGCGGGAGGTCCTCACCAAGAGGTGGGTCTGGGTCTGAGAGTGATCCCCTCTGATGGTGTCCTGGGCCGTCCTTTGGGACATCTGGTGAGACCCCTCAGCCTCCTGCCACTCAGAGTCTCAGTGCTGATTGGCTGAGCAGGGGGCTATCGACACCAAGGAGACTCAGGTCAATTTGGTCTCTTTTCAAATCAGGCAAATAAGTCACAACCAATCCAATGTATGGAATTAATCTTGCTGCTTCTCTCCATTAATTGTCTCTTGGCAGGTCATGATTTTCAGTAATGTCCTAGGTCTTCTAAAATACTTGCTGAATAATTACTATGAACCACTGTTGGTCTCTAGCTCACTTGAGGGCACTTTATTCTGATCACTCAATGTGTGAAATTCAAGATGTGAGAGAGAGGCTGAAAGTCAGGAGCAGTGTTTCCTCTAATTTGTTATGTCCATGTGTGGAATGAATTTTGTTTTGGGCACAAATATGGAGGTGAGGTGTGACACATCACCTGCATATTGCGCTCCTTACAAAATTCATTCTGCACATGGATGGTGTGTGGCAGGGGTGAGGCTGAAAGGTTTGGAGTGTGGGAGAGGCTCGGGGGGGGGGGGGGGGGGGCGCCGTGAGGGGAGGGCGCCGGCGGGGGGGGCCGGCTCGGGAGTGGGGCTGGGAATGAGGGTCTCAGCATTGGAGCAGAGGGTAGGGGCGCAGGGGGTGAGGGCTCTGGGGTGGGGCTGGGAATGAGGAGATTGGGGAGCAGGTTGCCCCAGAGAGAAAGAACTGCCCCCTCCAGCCCTCTCTCCCCACAGCAGCTCAGGGCCAGATGAGAGGGCTCCTGTCTCCAAGCCGCAGCAGCGCCGGTGGGGCTGGGTTGGGACTGAGGGAGGCGACAGGATTTATTTTTCCGAAGTCAAAAGGAGGAAGGGATGGAGTTATGCTTAAGTTTTTACCTCATAACCTTATTCCTGTCTAACCTACAGGACACTATGGGAATAAGACACTATGGCATGTGGTGACATCACAAGAGCAGAGGATGTGAGAACTACAGCAACTGAGAGGGTGGGGATTTAGAGTCGGATTGTTTCAAATGCCGCATTTGTGGGCTGACATTTAACAGCAACGCTTAGCTAACACAATGGAGAAAGGAATTCTCTGCTAAAGATTCAACCTGCCCCTTTGGCCAACTCCACCCCTTCCCTGACCGGGTGTGCTCAGAACACCTCTCCCGCCAGCCTCCCACACACACACACACACAAGCCCACAGCTGGGCACCCAGCACAAAGCAAGGGAGGGGTTGCTTGGCTTGTTTTACTTTTACTTTTCAAAGGCTTTTTAAAAAGCATTTTCTCCCCCTGTTCCCCATGGTGAGGAAGCAGATGGTTAGTTAAACAAAAGTTAAACAAAAGTTAAAAGGTAGAGTGACTAAAATGAAATCCCTGCAAGTTGCATGGGCCCTTTTTAAAGACACCATAATAGAGGCCCAACTTCAATGTATACCCCAAATTAAGAAACACAGTAAAAGAACTAAAAAAGAGCCATCGTGGCTTAACAACCATGTAAAAGAAGCAGTGAGAGATAAAAGACTTCCTTTAAAAAGTGGAAGTCAAATCCTAGTGAGGCAAATAGAAAGGAGCATAAACACTGCCAACTTAAGTGCAAGAGTGTAATAAGAAAAGCCAAAGAGGAGTTTGAAGAACGGCTAGCCAAAAACTCCAAAGGTAATAACAAAATGTTTTTTAAGTACATTAGAAGCAGGAAGCCTTCTAAACAACCAGTGGGGCCCCTTGACGATCAAAATACAAAAGGAGCGCTTAAAGACGATAAAGTCATTGCGGAGAAACTAAATGAATTCTTTGCTTCAGTCTTCACGGCTGAGGATGTCAGGAGATTCCCAAACCTGAGCTGGCTTTTGTAGGTGACAAATCTGAGGAACTGTCACAGATTGAAGTGTCACTAGAGGAGGTTTTGGAATTAATTGATAAACTCAACATTAACAAGTCACCGGGACCAGATGGCATTCACCCAAGAGTTCTGAAAGAACTCAAATGTGAAGTTGCGGAACTATTAACTAAGGTTTGTAACCTGTCCTTTAAATTGGCTTCGGTACCCAATGATTGGAAGTTAGCTAATGTAATGCCAATATTTAAAAAGGGCTCTAGAGGTGATCCTGGCAATTACAGACCGGTAAGTCTAACGTCGGTACGGGGCAAATTAGTTGAAACAATAGTTAAGAATAAAATTGTCAGACACATAGAAAAACATAAATTATTGAGCAGTAGTCAACATGGTTTCTGTAAAGGGAAATCGTGTCTTACTAATCTATTAGAGTTCTTTGAATGGGTCAACAAACATGTGGACAATGGGATCCGGTGGACATAGTGTACTTGGATTTCCTGAAAGCCTTTGACAAGGTCCCTCACCAAAGGCTCTTACGTAAATTAAGTTGTCATGGGATAAAAGGGAAGGTCCTTTCATGGATTGAGAACTGGTTAAAAGACAGGGAACAAAGGGTAGGAATTAATGGTAAATTCTCAGAATGGAGAGGGGTAACTAGTGGTGTTCCCCAAAGGTCAGTCCTAGGACCAATCCTATTCAATTTATTCATAAATGATCTGGAGAAAGGGGTAAACAGTGAGGTGGCAAAGTTTACAGATGATACTAAACTACTCAAGATAGTTAAGGAGATTGTGAAGAACTTCAAAAAGCTTTCACAAAACTAAGTGATTGGGCAACAAAATGGCAAATGAAATTTAATGTGGATAAATAATGCACATTGGGAAAAATAACCCCAAATATACATACAATATGATGGGGGCTAATTTAGCTACAAGGGCGTCAGGAAAAAGATCTTGGAGTCATTGTGGATAGTTCTCTGAAGATGTCCACGCAGTGTGCAGAGGCGATCAAAAAAGCAAACAGGATGTTAGGAATCGTTAAAAAGGGGATAGAGAACAAGACGGAGAATATAGTATTGCCCTTATATAAATCCATGGTACGCCCACATCTCGAATACTGTGTACAGATGTGGTCTCCTCACCTCAAAAAGATATTCTAGCACTAGAAAAGGTTAAAAAGGGCAACTAATATGATTAGGGGTTTGGAGAGGGTCCCATACGAGGAAAGATTAAAGAGGCTAGGACTCTTCAGCTTGGAAAAGAGGAGACTAAGGGGGGATATGACAGAGGTATATAAAGTCATGAGTGACATTGAGAAAGTGGATAAGGAAAAGTTATTTACTTATTCCCATAATACAAGAACTAGAGGTCACCAAATGAAATTAATAGGCAGCAGGTTTAAAACAAATAAAAGGAAGTTCTTCTTCATGCAGCGCACAGTCAACTTGTGGAACTCCTTACCTGAGGAGGTTGTGAAGGCTAGGACTATAACAATGTTTAAAAGGGAACTGGATAAATTCATGGTGGCTAAGTCCATAAATGGCTATTAGCGAGGATGGGTAAGAATGGTGTCCCTAGCCTCTGTTTGTCAGAGGATGGAGATGGATGGCAGGAGGAAGATCACTTGATCATTGCCTGTTAGGTTCACTCCCTCTGGGGCACCTGGCATTGGCCACTGTCGGTAGACAGATACTGGGCTAGATGGACCTTTGGTCTGACCCGCACGGCCTTTCTTATGTTCTTATGTTTTCCATTGCCCAGGAGACCCAGCCAGGGACTGATGTACTGGAGATATGTTGGGAAAAGGAACTGTCTGAATTGCCAAGGCAGGAAGCCAACAATCTACAGCAACATCATTAACCACAAACTCACTCTAAGCATGCTCCAGCCAGAAGGGAAATGGGCAGGAATTCTTGCTGTTCAGCCATGGCCACACATACAGAGATGCACAGCAGTGAGGGTGCTGGGCAAGCTGGTCTGAGCGAACAATTGGAAATGATCCTTCCGTTAGAACAGAACCAGAGTGTAGAAAGGCCCAGTGTTAAGTGGTTGAGGCTGAGGCCTTAGGAAGCTGGCCTACGATACCATAGGGATCTTTCTGTGGAGGTTTGAGTCTTGCCAGCTAGGGAAGCTGGTGTGTGGTGTCTTTGTGGCTGCACTTTCAGTGATGCAGGTTTCTCTATCCCATTGTTCCTGGGTCATACTACTAGATTGCCAGCTGCTTTTCAGCTGCAGTGTGGAGACTGTTTGTGTGTGTGGAGAGACAGTGTGTGTGTGTGTTGGGGAAGAGTGAGTGTGTTGAGGTAGGTAGGAGCGGATCATTATTATCCCTACTTGAAAGAGGGAGACGCTCAGGCTGAGAAAGGAGAATTGACTTGTCTTAGGTCACAAAGCCAGTCAATGGCTGAATTGGGAATAGGACCCCCAGAGCCCTGATTTTCAAATTAACCGTCGGATCTTGAATTTCATACATTGAATGACCTCAATAAAGTGCTCTTTGATGAGCTCCAGTCCAACAAGTGTGCACAGTAATTATTCAGCCAGTATTTGAGGAGAACTGAAATGTTAGAGAGAATCATGAACTGCTCAGAGACCACTAATGCAGAGAAGCAGCAAAATTTGTCAAACATATAACTGGTTATGACTTATTTACTTGGTCTTAAAAGAGAACAACAAGGACCTGAGTCTCCTCCCTGTCAATAACCCCCTGTTCAGGCAATCAGGGTAGAGACTGAGGAGGGGAGGCTGAGGGTCTCACCAGAGAGCTAAAAGGATGGCCCAGGTCACTGGCGGGAATCACTGCCCCAGCACTACTGCAGCTCCACAGTTTTGGGTGGACCTCCCACAGTGAGAGCTGCCGAGCCCTCTCCCGCAACACACACACACACACACACAGACACACACACACCCCCCTCCTGGTCTTGGGGGGGGAACAGGAGAAAGGACAAAAGAAGCAAGAGAGGAAGAGAAAGGGGGGGGGGAATGGAGGAAAAGTTGAAACAAAAAGGACAAACCCTAATGTCCCCAGTGATTCTAAGGGACAAGATCCCAGGTGTGGAATAAAATTCTGCCTCCTTAAGATCATGTTTTCCATGAATTCAACTGTCACCAGAATGATCAGACCGAACAGTTTCAAACCTCGAGGAGGCTCTAACCCTCTAAACAGGGACATCTGTTTTCTAGTAAAATCACTAAAAGGAAGGAGAAAACTCAAAAGAGGTTCCTCCTGGCGCTTACGTCCGTGAACCCGAATACTCTCAGTCCTCAAAGAGAGACCTGGAGAAGGAGACTTGCTGAAGCAAAGCCACAGGGTCTCTGAGGTTTCCCTGGCCCCTCGCCCCTGTCCTGCTTGGCTGATGTCAGCATCTCTCTGTGAGGTCACCACCTCCCCACCACCTTTGGCCAATAGTCTGAGGTCCTGCAAAAGGACTTTGTGATGTCACTGCCACACCCCTCCCTTGCTGTGCTAATGTCCTGCCTCTGGCCAGGCACTTTGGAGGTTTGAGCTACTCCCTGTGGATCACCCCACTCAAGGAGCATTCGTTCTAGGAAGCAAGCCAGCTAGACAGTAAAACATCAGACGCTGCTCCCAATGCTACACTTAGTTTTTCAAAAATTAGTTGACTTTATGGCCAGAAGAGACCATTAGAGCATCTAATCTGACCCTGCATATCACAGGCCTCCTGTATGACACAAGAGCTACTTTGGGGGTAAACACATTCCAGAAAGGCATCTAGTCTTCATGAAATGACGTCACGAGATGGAGAATGCACCAATTTCCTTGGTAGCCTGTTCCTGTGGTGAATCATCCTCACTGTTGAATATTTGTGCCTTAATTGTAATATGAATTTGTCTCTTTTCACCTTCCCGCCATTGGGTTTTTTAATGCCTTTCTCTGCTACATTAAAGAGCCCTTTAATAGCCAATCTTTCCTCTCCAGTAAGGCACTTCAACATTTCAATGAAGTCACCTTTCAATCTTCTTTTGATAAGCTAAACTGGTTGAGCTCTTTCAATAGCTCACTAGAAGGCATTTTTCTCCAGCCCTCAGAACATTTGGTGGCTCTTTGCTGCCTCAACTCCAATTTCACACCATCTTTTTCAAATGAGGACACCAAAACTGGAGGCAGTATTCCAGTATCAGTCTCACTGATACCATGTCACCTCCTGCGACGTTCTTGACATAATCTGTAACTGTATAGATCACCGTTGCCACCACTGTTCTATATTTGCAGCCAATATTGTATAAAGGTGGTCACATAAAGGGTCTATGGAGAGGTGATGATTGGCTGATTATAATTATGCTATCTCTAGATATGTATCATTTTTGTAGTTGACATTATGAATATTGGCTCTATGCTGCCTGTATTTCCAACTTGTGCTATGCTTCTGGGGAACACCCCAGCCAGACAAATTGGTGTCAGCTCTGCCTAGCCTGCTTGATGGCCCATTAAGGACCATCAGCTATACAATTGACCCATTGAGAGAAGGCAGATATGCCTTGTGGCTCAGCAAGGTGTGCAGGGACCTGCCTATGGACAGAACTCTAAGGTTTTTCTATGTCGCGTGCTGGATAGAGTGTCCTTGGGACAAAGAAAGCAAAGACCACATGGCAAGAGACTATAAAAGACTGATGCCTCATTTCTTGATGGGGGGGGTGAGTAGCTGGCAGGAAGGAGTCCTAGCAACTCTTCTGGGAGTGCAGGGGAAGAATGACTCCCCCTTCTCTACATTCTCCCTCCTGCCAGCTACTCACCCCTGGATTCATCCTTAGCTCCTAGGATCTTTCTGCTCCAAAGGCTCCATAGTCCTGGGGTGGGGAGGGTGTCACTGCACAGTCTGAAACACAAGGGAGGTTTCTGGAATTGAAGGAAGGAGCAGAAAATGGAGAGGAAAGAAACAGAGAGAAAACGCCTCATCTCTCTCCCCTTCCCCCCCCCCCCCATCAAGAAATGTTACCAAGAACCAGCATTAGGGGAAACGGTGCCCTGGGCAAAACTTGTACTTTGGCAAAGTTCTTGGTTCAGGCTTGTAGCAGTGATGGAATAAACTGCAGGTTCAAATCAAGTCTCTGGAGTACATCCACAACTGGGATGGGCCATTCAGTCCTTTGTACAGAGCTTCAGTATGTAGCCAAGTCCCTCCAGAGGTATGAAGCAGGACTGAAGACCAGATGGAGATGAGGCATCAGTCTTTTATAGTCTCTTGCCATGTGGTCTTTGCTTTCTTTGTCCCAAGGACACTCTATCCAGCACACGACATAGAAAAACCTTAGAGTTCTGTCCATAGGCAGGTCCCTGCACACCTTGCTGAGCCACAAGGCATATCTGCCTTCTCTCAATGGGTCAATTGTATAGCTGATGGTCCTTAATGGGCCATCAAGCAGGCTAGGCAGAGCTGACACCAATTTGTCTGGCTGGGGTGTTCCCCAGAAGCATAGCACAAGTTGGAAATACAGGCAGCATAGAGCCAATATTCATAATGTCAACTACAAAAATGATACTAATCTAGAGATAGCATAATTATAATCAGCCAATCATCACCTCTCCATAGACCCTTTATGTGACCACCTTTATACAATATTGGCTGCAAATATAGAACAGTGTTGGCAACGGTGATCTATACAGTTACAGATTATGTCAATAACGTCACAGGAGGTGACAGGGTATCAGTGACACTGATACTGGAATACTGCCTCCAGTTTTGGTGTCCTCATTTGAAAAAGATGGTGTGAAATTGGAGTTGAGGCAGCAAAGAGCCACCAAATGTTCTGAGGGCTGGAGAAAAATGCCTTCTAGTGAGCTATTGAAAGAGCTCAACCTGTTTAGCTTCTCAAAAGAAGATTGAAAGGTGACTTCATTGAAACGTTGAAGTGCCTTAATGGAGAGAAAAGATTGGCTATTAAAGGGCTCTTTAATGTAGCAGAGAAAGGCATTAAAAAACCCAATGGCTGGAAGGTGAAAAGAGACAAATTCATATTACAATTAAGGCACAAATATTCAACAGTGAGGATCATTCACCACAGGAACAAGCTACCAAGGAAATTGGTGCATTCTCCATCTCGTGACGTCATTTCATGAAGACTAGATGCCTTTCTGGAATGTGTTTACCCCCAAAGTAGCTCTTGTGTCATACAGGAGGCCTGTGATATGCAGGGGTCAGATTAGATGCTCTAATGGTCTCTTCTGGCCATAAAGTCAACTAATTTCTGAAAAACTGAGTGTAGCATTGGGAGCAGCAGCATCTGATGTTTTACTGTCTAGCCGGCTTGCTTCCTAGAACGAATGCTCCTTGAGTGGGGTGATCCACAGGGAGTAGCTCAAACCTCCAAAGTGCCTGGCCAGGGGCAGGACATTAGCACAGCAAGGGAGGGGTGTGGCAGTGACATCACAAAGGCCTTTTGCAGGACCTCAGACTATTGGCCAAAGGTGGTGGGGAGGTGGTGACCTCACAGAGAGATGCTGACATCAGCCAGGCAGGACAGGGGCGAGGGGCCAGGGAAACCTCAGAGACCCTGTGGCTTTGCTTCAGCAAGTCTCCTTCTCCAGGTCTCTCTTTGAGGACTGGGGGAGTATTGGGGTTCACGCACCTGAGCACCAGGAGGAACCTCTTTTGAGTTTTCTCCTTCCTTTTAGTGATTATACTAGAAAACAGATGTCCCTGTTTAGAGGGTTAGAGCCTCCTCGAGGTTTGAAACTGTTCGGTCTGATCATTCTGGTGACAGTTGAATTCATGGAAAACATGATCTTAAGGAGGCAGAATTTTATTCCACACCTGGGATTTTGTCCCTTAGAATCACTGGGGACATTAGGGTTTGTCCTTTTAGTTTCAACTTTTCCTCCATCCATCCCTTCCTCCTTTCTCTTCCTCTCTTGCTTCTTTTGTCCTTTCTCCTGTTCCCCTCCCAACACCAGGAGGTGTGTGTGTGTGTGTGTGTGTGTGTGTGTGTGTGTGTGTGTGTGTGTTGCGGGGGAGTGCTCGGCAGCTCTCACTGTGGGAGGTCCACCCAAAACTGTGGAGCTGCAGTAGTGCTGGGGCAGTGATCCCCGCCAGTGACCTGGGCCATCCTTTTAGCTCTCTGGTGAGACCCTCAGCCTCCCATCCTCAGTCTCTATCCTGATTGTCTGAGCAGGGGTTATTGACAGGAGGAGACTCAGGTCCTTGTTGTTCTCTTTAAGACCAAGTAAATAAGTCATAACCAGTTATATGTTTGACAAATTTTGCTGATTCTCTGCATTAGTGGTCTCTGAGCAGTTCATGATTCTCTCTAACATTGCAGTTCTCCTCAAATACTGGCTGAATAATTACTGTGCACACTTGTTGGACTGGAGCTCATCTAAGAGCACTTTATTGATGTCATTCAATGTATGACATTCAAGATCCGATGGTTAATTTGAAAATCAGGGCTCTGGGGGTCCTATTCCCAATTCAGCCATTGACTGGCTTTGTGACCTAAGACAAGTCTGTGGAAGCAAGGAAAGAATTAATAAGGATTTGAAGGGGATTTTAATGCATGTTAGTCAGTTAGCAAGAGTCAGGCCATACTGTGACCCTTATGACGTGAGATTTGTAGAAGCAAGATAATGTAAGACAGAGTGAACTGTGTGAAAGTATTACGACCTTGCAATGTGCAGTCTTGCTTTTTCTAGTATGATAGTAGAAAAGCTTATGTATAAACAAAATGTATTTGTTGCTTTTTACTGTCTCCATGATTGTCTAAGCTTGTCTGTAACAAAGGTATAAAGGCTTGATGTAATTGTTTACCAGTTGAGAGACCTGGCCAGGACCCTGTGTCCTATGGCACTCTCTCCTCCATTGTAATTACTGGAGAAATAATATAGTATTTGATTTTGCTGCATCCAAACAAAAAGCGAGAACTGAGTTTTTCTTCGACAATTCAATTCTCCTTTCTCAGCCTGAGCGTCTCCCTCTTTCAAGTAGGGATAATAATGATCCACTCCTACCTACCTCAACACATTCACTCTTCCCCAACACACACACACACACACTGTCTCTCCACACACACAAACAGTCTCCACACTGCAGCTGAAAAGCAGCTGGCAATCTAGTAGGATGACCCTGGAACAACGGGATAGAGAAACCTGCATCACTGAAAGTGCAGCCACAAAGACACCACACACCAGCTTCCCCTAGCTGGCAAGAATCAAACCTCCACAGAAAGATCCCTATGGTATCGTAGGCCAGCTTCCTAAGGCCTCAGCCTCAACCACTTAACACAGGGGCCTTTCTACACTCTGGTTCTGTTCTAACGGAAGGATCATTTCCAATTGTTCGCTCAGACCAGCTTGCCCAGCACCCTCACTGCTGTGCATCTCTGTATGTGTGGCCATGGCTGAACAGCGAGAATCCCTGCCCATTTCCCTTCTGGCTGGAGCATGCTCAGACTGAGTTTGTGGTTAATGATGTTGCTGTAGATTGTTGGCTTCCTGCCTTGGCAATTCAGACAGTTCCTTTTCCCAACATATCTCCAGCACATCAGTCCCTGCCTGGGTCTCCTGGGCAGTGGAAAATATAAGAACATAAGAAAGGCCGTACCGGGTCAGACCAAAGGTCCATCTAGCCCAGTATCTGTCTACCGACAGTGGCCAATGCCAGGTGCCCAAGAGGGAGTGAACCTAACAGGCAATGATCAAGTGATCTTCCTCTTGCCATCCATCTCCATCCTCTGACAAACAGAGGCTAGGGACACCATTCTTACCCATCCTCGCTAATAGCCATTTTTGGACTTAGCCACCATGAATTTATCCAGTTCCCTTTTAAACATTGTTATAGTCCTAGCCTTCACAACCTCCTCAGGCAAGGAGTTCCACAAGTTGACTGTGCGCTGCATGAAGAAGAACTTCCTTTTATTTGTTTTAAACCTACTAATTTCATTTGGTGAACCCTAGTTCTTGTATTATGGGAACAAGTAAATAACTTTTCCTTATCCACTTTCTCAACATCACTCATGATTTTATAGACCTCTATCATATCCCCTTAGTCTCCTCTTTTCCACCTAGAGGAGAAGGTGCCATTGTTAGTGGGCTTTCCTTCCCCTGCCCACTTCCCTGGTTCTTGTCACGCAGGCAGCAAAAGACCAGAAGTCGGAAGCACAGGCAAAGTGAAGTTTACTGGGGTTAATTTCCAAGCAAGCAGATTCCGAAGCCCTTCACACCAGTCAGGCTTATCTCTATACAGTGATAGAGTCTGTTCCACATTGTTCCCTTCCCAGCTCTGACACTGCAGAGCGTTTACCCCACATCCCTACAGACAATTCTTCCCTGGGTGCTGGCTGGTGAGTCTTGCCCACATGCTCAGGGTTTAGCTGATCACCACATTTGGGGTCAGGAAGGAATTTTCCTCCAGGGCAGATTGGCAGAGACCCTGGGGGGTTTTCACCTTCCTCTGCAGCGTGGGGCACGGGTCACTTGCTCGAGGATTTTCTGCACCCTGAAGTCTTTAAACGTCGAGTTGAGGACTTCAGTAGCTCAGACATAGGTCAGGGGTTTGTTACAGGAGTGGGTGGGTGACAGTTTGTGGCCTGCGTTGTATAGGAGGTCAGACTAGACGATTATAATGGTCCCTTCTGACCTTAAAGTCTATGAGTCTATGAACTCTGACACTGCAGAGTGTTCACCCCACGTCCCACTTCCCAGCTCTGACACCACAGAGCCTTGCCTGTGTCCCTGTTCCCCGTTCCCTAGTCCCATCCCCCCCGTTAGCACCCCCGTCCCCCAGCCCGAGCTGACAGAGTGGAGCAGGCTGGGGCCAGGTCACTTCACTTCCCGCCGCCCGGGAATTGCAGGGCAGGCCCGACCCCACACTCACAGGGCGGCGGGAAGTGGAGTGATCCGGCCCCAGCCCGCTGCACTCTGCTCCCAGCCTTGGAACTTGGGGGGTGGGGTGGGGAAACACCCCCCAACAATCACCAGCGGTGCAGCTGGGAGCTGGTGGAGCAGAGCGGGCTGGGGCCAGGTCGTTCCACTTCCCACCGCCCGGTGAGTGCAGGGTGCACCTGATCCCTCCTGCAGTCTACCGGGATGTAGCTCAGGGGAAGGGGCGGAGTGGGGGGGGGGAGATGGGATGGAGCAGGGGTGGGAAGAGGCAGGGTAGGGGCTTTGGGGAAGAGGCGGAGCAGGGGCAGCTTTCCTGGCCGGCTCAGCCAGTCGGGGGATCGGGCTGGCCGCTGGAGGAGTACGGAGCTGCATAGGGCACCAGGAAAAATGGGGCAATTTGGTGCCTCCACATCCCTTCACCAGGCAGTGTCCCTGTTGTGTGGGCTGTCTTCATAGGTCCTTTCTCGATCTTTCTCACCCTCTTGTCTTGAGTCTCCTGTGTCTCTGCTTTCTAAGCACAGACTAACTCTGGCTGTTCAGAGGAGGGGAGGCCCATGCCTATGCGTGGCCAGCAGACAGCGACAAAGACCCCTAGCCAGCCTGCTCCCTGCCATGCCAAACACCCACTGAAGGCCACCCACAGATTAGCATGCGCAGCGGCTGCTGATGGTCTGTGGCCAACATCAGAAGACGGTAGGAAAGCAGGGCCAGCCACCCCCGGTGAGGCCTCTAACCGTTCCCACTCTCCGTGCTCACTTTAGCAGTGGGGCAGGAGATTTTATCCAAAGAGGCTTTTCCCCAGCTGGCGAGAAGCAGAGAAACACCCAAGCTCCCACGGTGCTATTTAGCAAACCCCCTCAAGCACAGGGACAGATGCACATTTGGAAGAGGGAAACTGCTCTACATGCTAGCCTGGGCAGATGCCCATTTTCTTTGGCAAGTCAGGAAGCACCTGGGACTCATGCCCCAGCCTTTGTGACGCCCACCCCCCAACTCCTTCCCGGGGCTCTTGCTTAAGCCAGAGCATTGGCCTGAGTGGCCAAGAAGAGGTTCCAGCCCTGAAGGGAGCAGGACTTTCAGCATGAAGGTAAAACTGCACAAGCACAACGGGACTTGACCCCTCAATCACCTGATCCAAAGTCAGCTACTTTATCCATTAGGCCACATGGTCACATAAGAAAACTCTCTCCAAGTACTTCTTTGGAGAAGACAGACACTATGTTTCTCAGACTAAGATCATCTACTGAGGGGGCTGAGACTCTCTGGGCACAAGAAGTTGAGATCCCAAAGACATATGAGACTTAATTCTATGGGGTCAGGTGCAGGACTTTGGCAGGGAGGCTTAGGTAAGGGGGACTGGGGTGCAGCGGATGGACCGGCTGTCTAGGTGCGGAGATTTAGTCGCACTGAAGCACAGGAGGGAGGAGGAGGAGGAGGAATCCTGCTGATGGTCAGTGGCTGTGCAGAAAAAAGGGTGTTGATTTCCCCCATCCTAAATGGGCTGGTTGGCTTGACCCTTCTCCTCTGCGGAACGTGGTGGGGACTGTAGCTCGCCCCTCGGGGGGCAGGAGGGCACAGGTGCGGGGCACTGGGGTCCGAGGCGCCGGGACGGCGGCTCCGGGGGGGTCGGGCAGGGCAGCGTCTGTGGTTTACATTCTGCATTGCCTGGTGCTGAGCCATTGCACAATCCCCAGTCACGCCGCACAGCACACCTCAAGAGGCGGTGGGGGGCCAAGCAGATGATCCAGCACGAGGGGGGAGAGGAAATGTGGCTGGGGGGAGGAAAGGTCTTGGGCTGCACTGGGGGAGTGCAGAGCAGGGGTGACCCCAGAAACCTGCAGCAAAGGGATGGACAGGTGGGCTGGGTGGATAGACGAGGCAGTGAGCCTAAAAGGGGAGTGGGGTCTAATGGTCAGAGCAGGGTGGGGGTTGTGTTCTATCCCTAGCTCTGGGAGCTGAGTGGGGTCTAGAGGTGAGAGCGGGGGACTGGGAGCCAGGACTCCTGGGTTCCATAGTGGCAACTGTCTTTTCCTGTGTCTCCCTCCCTAGAGATCCCTGCCCAGCCCCCTAGCAGAATCTGACTGGGGGAGGGGGTTGCCCTGCCACTCCAGACTTGTGATTAGAACCCCTCCTCCCAAGGGCTCTGACATCACGGAATCTCCCTCCCACATCAGAAAGTAGGAGCCCTTCCCCACATGAGGAGGAAGCTAGTGAGTTTCTTGGGGGTCTCTGGCAGAGGTGACAGCACCCACCAGACACCCACTGAGGGCTGCAAGGAGACCCCTACACAGCCCCTGCTACGAGGGGCTGCGGGTGCCCAGCCAGGGTCAGGAGGTGAGATGGGGTCGCAGTGGCAGGAAGGGGGCAGAGCTGGGGTGGTGCCAGGTCGTTGCTGGCTACACCAGGACAAACCACACCGCTCCATTACGTATTTCCCAAGGTGATAGCTGAATACAGGATGTGGAATGAATTCAGGGGAATATTTTGTTTCCAAACAGACTCCATATAGCCAAATGATGGTGCTAATATGCTCCCTGAACCTCCCCATGACTCCAGGATCCCAGCATCTTCCTAATTTGTAGGGTAGTTCTCCTCCCAGGCTCGTGCGAAGGCGGAAGCACCACATAGCCCCATTTCCCGCATGGGAGAATTGAGGCCCAGAGAGGCTGAGTGATGTGCCCAAGGACACTCGGAAGTCTGTGGCAGAGCAAAGCATGTTTATGCCTCCCCCGTCCCGGGTCTGGCCTGCTCCTGGGTCACTGGGTGGTGCAGGGGCGGGAGCTTGGGGGAAGGGGCAATGTGAGGGCAGAGGAGGGGTGTATTGGGGAGGGGCAGTGCGGGTGTGGGGATTCGGGGGAAGGGGCAGAGTGAGGGTGGGGCATTGGAGGAAGGGACAGGTGATGTGAGGCAGGGACCTCGGGGGCAGGGGCAGCGTGAGGGCAGGACCTCAGGGGCAGGGGCAGGGCTTTGGGGGAACGGGCAGAGCGAGGGGGCCTGGGATGAGGAGGGTTAATTCAGTTCAGTGGCTGGTTTGTGTGTGGGTGACACTGTTAGTGCGGGGGGTTTAAAACGCGGGGCTCGCCCGCGGTTGGTGGAGGGGGGGGGGGCTGGGGTGGGACAGCGGGAGTGAGGGGCGCTGACCAGTAGCCGGGTACAAGGCTCCTCAGACACGCACAGAAACCAGCTCACCCCGGGGGCGGGGTTAGAGCCCCAGCAAAAAAGGGGCGCTGGGACCATACCCCCGGAGCAGACACAGGGGTAAAGTCACCGGCCGGTGACCGACCCGGCACGCCCCTGCCCCGCACAGACCTGCCCCCGCCAGGTTTGGGGGCGGAGCTCGGCCGCCCGGTCCTCGCCCTCCCCCGCCCCGCTCAGCTGCTCTGTGCAGGGGCGAAGCAGCGCGCACGTTCCTACGGGGCAGGTCAATACACTGCACGGGGTGGGGGGAGAGGTGTCAGGTTGACCCAGGGACCCGCCCTTCCCTGGGCTCGAGAGGACGGGCGCCCGGGCAGGCTGGGAGTTGTAGTTCCTGGCTCTTCTCAGAGCGGCAGGGACGGCCTGGTTGCTCAGACAACGCGCCCATCACAGTGCACACTGGGTAGTGTATTTCTCCCTCTGGCAGGCGGCCTCTAGTGGGGGAGGGGCCCTATCCCGTCACTTCGCCGCACCCCTCCCCGCTCCCCGATTGGCGGAGAGAACGCGGGACAGAGACTCGGCGCGAGGGGTAATGCCCCGCTTCCCTCGCCCCGAGGCTTCGCCGCCCCGCCCCGCCGCCCGGCGCGCTGCGGCCGTTGGGATTCGACCCGCCGCGGCCAGGGGCGGCCCCAGCCCCGGGAGCCGCGGGGGTGCGCGGCTCAGTCCCGCGGGCGGCACCAGTGGGACTCCGCCCGGCGCTGCTGGGGGCCTGGCCGGGGGCGCGGGCAGCCGGCGGCCGGGCGGGGCAGGTCCGAGGAGCGCTGAGGCGGGACGGTGAGTGGCGGCTCCGCACGGGCTGGGGCTCAGACCCCAGTGCCAGGCGCCAGGCCCAGCCTGCCGCGCCCCTGCCCCGGGAGCCGGGCTGGGGCGGGGGCATAGGGCAGAGGCAGCGGAGTGAAAGGGCTTCACCCCCGCGGGCCTGGGGGCAGCAGCAGGTGGGGCAGGGGCTGAGCTGCCGGGAGCAGCCCCACGAGCGGCCTGGGGGCCGCGGGGCCGGGCGAGGTCCCGTCCCGTGTGCGCAGGGACCGAGGGGCAGAGTCAAGCTGTGCGTTGTCCGGCAGTTCCGGGGCTGCAGCCTCTTCGCGCCCACGGGCCCTTTGTGACCCTCAGAGCAGCCCCGGATCTGCCGTGGCCCTCCCGAGGCCCTGCCCTGCTCACGCCGGCCCCCTCCCCTGCCCTCACTCACTGTCACCAGGCCGGGCGGGGGGGCAGGCTCTGGGCTGGATTAACATGGGGGCAAATAAAATCAGGACATGCCTCTGTGGGGAGGGGGTTTCAGTTGTTGCTAAAGGTGGGGGAAGCCCTAAGTCTCTGTCTGATTGTGTGTGTCTCTCTCTCTCCTCAGGATATTGGCGTTGAGTTTCCTGGGTGAGACGCTGCTGATTCAGAAAAGGATTAGACATTTATATGGACCATATCATCCAAACTTCGCTGGTATACAAAATGTAGAAGGGATATAAATCCTTATGCTTCAGGATATAAGCCTACCACCAACTGATAGGGGTCAGGAAGAACCTTCTCCTATGGGCAGGTTAATCCATAATTGTTTGATATTGTGTTTCTCAGACTTTCCTCTGAGGCAGCTGGGCCTGTGACTTGCCCTGAAAAATAGATCATTGGTGGGCCTTTATATTATGGGGCTGATCATTTTTTGTTTTATGGTAGTGTTTAGATGTCCCAACCAAAATTCAGGGTCCCATTACAAAAACATAGTAAGAGATTGTCCCGTGCCTCAAATACAATCTAAACAAATAGACAAGATAGGCAAACAGTAGGATAAAGTATTATTAACCTCCATTTATAGATGGGGAACTGAGGCAGAGATGAAGGACCAGTGTTTCAAAGATATTTAGGTGCTTAAGATGCAAACAGATGCTTAAAGGTGCTTTTGAAAATTGCACCAGCAGATTAGGTGCATAACACCCACTGATTTCAATAGGAGTTAGGCGCCAAACCTAACTTAAGCACGACTGGTCTATTTCCCATTCCAATTTTCACCAAAACCAATACGGTTCTGCTCACTGATGCCTAGAATATTCCTGGAATTTTGGAATTGCTTGGATGTGGTGTTCACAAGTTCATGTTACAAGCAGAGAAATGCTATCAAGTAGAGTGAAGAACTCACATTACTCAGTAAACAAGTTTTCAAATGTTTTCCTCATACAGATCACTTCTTCAGATAAAGAATATTTCTTCTCCCAACCCGCCCTGCCTCACACCTACAGTACCCCACAGCAAGAAGAGAGCTTAGTGACATGAAAAGGTAATTTTAGGACAGGATTAAGGGCATGGGTGCAAACCAAGTGGTTTAAAAGTGGTGGGTGCAGTCAGTCATTACATGATGATGTACACAGTCTGTGACATCACACTCCATTGCCAATGAAACAATAGTGACATCTCGTGCAGAGAAGTGTAAACAAGAAGCAGGCAGCATTATCTTCTGCAGATATAAACAACTTCTTTGTCTGAGTGATTGGCTGAATAAGATATTATATTACGCCCATAACATCACAGGCCATAGGTGGTCAAAACACCTGACTTTATGGTCACCGCTGTGGTGATGGCACTTCCATATCACTGCTACCTGATGGCCATAGATGGTCAGACCTTGTGGGATTTTTCCTTATATGCATATTCAGAGCCACAAGTAACAGGTGACCCATCTCAGGCGAGTAATAAAGAGATTGTGTGACACACCAGCCAGCCTCTGCCTATAAAAAGGCTGGAGCTGCCAGCAGGGCCAGCTTTAGGCCAATTCAACCACCCCTGAATCGGGCCCCGCCCCTAGAGGGCCCTGTGCCCAAGCCCCAGTACAGTGTACTGGCAAGAGCCGGTGCGCTGTACCGGGGTGGCCCGGCTGTAGGGATATTAAAGAAGGTTTATATTAAACATGGTTTATAAAAGAAATGATTTATTAATTTATTGTTAATTAATACTTTATAACTTAAGGTTTATGTTAGAAGTAAATTTGTGATTCCCAACATTTAGCCTCTAACCTGCAAGCCACCAGCTGTATCTGTGTGAAGCCTGCTCAAAGAGATACTTGGTATAAAACTTGTTAAGCTCAAAGAAATACTTTGTATAAAACTTGTTAAACATTAATTATCTCTAAGTAAGCCAAAACAGTAGCTGTTATAGTGTATAAATAGAGATCCCCACCCTCTGTAAGTTTTCATCTCACTTTATCTTTGCTTGTTAAAAGACAGGAGGGTCACATAAATTGGTAACACCCTAAAGGTAAAAAGACAGTGAACTAGATGTAATTAAGATAGAGAATGTATGTGAATGCATGCCTAGTTTAAACAATGAATGAATGGTTAGGAAGTTACCAGCCTGAAGAATTCAGTGTCGGCTGAAGAAGGTGTCAAGTGGGATCAACCAGAAGACCCCACTACCTCAAAGGAAGGAAAAACAAGCATCTGACAGAATGGAGCCAGCCACCTGCTGATTGATTTAGCAACAGCAAAATGAACAACTCATGGACTGACATAGGAATAAATTCCTATCAAACTGGACTCTAAAGACTGAGGACTTTGAGGGCTTGGCTACACTTGCAAATTTGCAGCGCTGCAGCAGGGTGTGAAAACACACCCTCTCCAGCGCCGCAATTTGCAGCGCTGCAAAGCCCCAGCGCTGGGAGCGCGGCTCCCAGCGCTGTCCGTTATTCCCCACAGGGAGGTGGAGTATGGACAGCGCTGGGAGAGTTTTCTCCCAGCGCTGGCGCTTTGACTACACTTAGCGCTTCAAAGCGCTGCCACAGCAGCACTACCACAGCAGCGCTTTGAAGTGCTAAGTGTAGCCACAGCCTGAGTCTATGGTTCTGCTGCCAGCCTCCAGGAGCATCAAATGCATCTGACACAGACTTGGCTCCATCCTCATGACCAAGATACCTGGCCAGTAACTTGGCATGAGCAATGTCTAGGCTGGTAACTATAACATCTGTACAGAACCTGAATGAATGATTGTGTGAATGAATATATGTGTGTGTGTGTGTGTGTGTGTGTGTGTGTGTGTATAAGGAATAAGTAGTGATAGAAATAAGTAGTAAAACAACGTTGTTTACTGTTGTCTTTTGTTTTGTTATGGTATTTACAATAAATGTGGCATCTTTGCCTTATCCCTCTTAATTAGATCCTGTTGGTTTTTATTATATTGGTATAACACGGCTTCCCCCGGGCGGGGGGTATTTAAAGGGCCTGGGGAGCTCTGGGGAAGTGGTGCAGCTTTGGCGGCTATTTAAAGGGCTGGGGCGGTAGAAGCAGGGGAGCCCTGGGCCCTTTAAATAGCCCCTGAGCCCGGGCTGCTGCTGCTACCCTGGTGGGGGAGGGAGGAAGAGGGGGCAACCACCGTACAGGGTGGGCTGCACCCCCTGTCCGCAGCCAGCCCTGTCCGCAGCTAGCCCCTGCCTGCACCAGCCCTGCCTGACCGGCCCGTCTCCAGCCAGCCCCGCATTCCCTGCCCTGCCTCCAGCCCCGGTCTCCAGCCAGCCCCGCACTCCCTGCCCTCAGCCAGCCTGTCTCCTGCCCGCCCCTGCCGCACACCCTGTCCTGCCCGCACCAGCCCTGCACCCGTTGCCCTGCCTGCAGCCAGACCCTACCTCCAGTCAGCCCCTGCCCTGCCTCCAGCCAGCCCCATGTCCACTGATGCCCTGCAGTTCCCAGGGCAGTAACCCTGCACACCTGCTTCAGTGAGGGGAGCAGGAGCAGCTGGGACCCACACATGTGGGTGACCAGACGGCAAGTGTGAAAAATCAGGACAGGGCGTGGGGCGTAATAGGAGCCTATATAAGAAAAAGCCCCAAATATTGGGACTGTCCCTATAAAATGGGGACATCTGGTCACCTTAGCTGGAACATTTTTACAGTTCTTGGTAATAGCAACACATTAGTTACAAAATTACCATTAGTGATAACAACAAATTCATTGCAAGGGTCCACCTACAATCATTTTTGTCATCATGCCACACCTTTGTCTCAATACCATTGGGGTTTGCACCTTATAGGTTAACCCGTGCATAGGCGGCAGGTTATATACACCTGCGGTGCCCGGGCTCCAGGAATATTCAGGGGCCGGGTGCCCTGCTCCAGCAATATTTGGAGCTGGGTCTCTCCCTCGGCCCTGCCTGAATCGGGCCCCGGCCCTTACCCTGAGCCTCTCCAAAGCCCCAACCCTCCGCCCCAGCCAGATTTCCAAACAGTCACTAAATTGGTATGTAACTAGCTCACAAAACTAGGGAGGGGGTTGGGAAAATTCAGGGGTGTAGGGAAATCACTGACGGAACCACTGGATTCCCTGACATCTCCAGTTCGCTACCAGGCAGTTCTTGCCATTGGACATCTGAGGTAGGCTATTTTCTGCCATATTTCCTGGCACTGTGATGCCTTCTTATTTGTTAATTCATGAAAGTCAGGTTGGGAGCAGTCTAATGCCTGCAGGGTTTGGCTCACCAGGGCCGCCTGGGGGAGCAAATGGGGCAATTTGCCCCAGGTCCTGGCCCTGCAGGCCCCCACGAGAGTTTTCAGGGCCCCTGGGTGGGGTCCTTCACTCCAGGGGCCCTGGAAAACTCTCACGGGGTCCAGTCTTCGGCAGCAATGGCGGCGGGGAACTTTCGCCCGGGACCCACCGCTGAAGTGCTGGGCCTTCGCGGCAATTCCCGTGCCGAAGACCCCAGGCCCCTGAATCCTCTGGGTGGCCCTGTGGCTCACATGCTGCTCACCAGCAGGACTTCAGTTCTTAAGGATTTGAATGTGTCCATTTGGGGTTTGTGCTTGAAAGACACAAGATTGGAGGTTGTGGAGCATGCAGTACAATGGAGCAGAGTTCAGATGGGGAGGAGGTGTCTGGCTAGCTGGTAGGGGAGAAAGCTTGTGGGTTTCTAAAATGAGATTTGAAGTTTTAGCTTTACTTCTAGAGGAGCCAATACTTAATAGAGGTGCAAAGTGAAGGGTTGTTTGCACTTGGGGTTCTAGATTGGGACAATCTCTAGTCATTGGACCCATTTCTTTTACTTGGAGGTGGTACTGAGTCTAATACATGACTTTTCTCTCTATCTTTCTTCTGCCAGCAAGCTCAAACCATCTCTGACCGTGGAGGAAAACTGTGAGCTCCTTGGTCAGTGCTTCAAAAGTTTATTTCCCTTCCTCCCTTGGAGAAGATGAAAGAGGAAGACGGGACAGCAAAGGATGCTCTGCATATACAAGTACGTGACAACAGTTCTCCTCCGGCACCATCCACTGTATTTCTGCCCAGCAGGCACTGGGTGATGGCAGTCACACATGGCCTCTCTGGCAAGGTTATGGTTAGCTTTCCCAGCCCACACACACAAATGATCTGTGCTGAGCCTCACTCCTTCTTTTCTGGTTTCAGTCACTCTACATGAGGTCCTTGGAAGCCCTTGGCAAGCTAGTGGTTGTTATATCCTTGGGGGCAGCCGGTTTAGGAAGCAATCACTTGAGGCCAGAGAGCAGACAGCTTACAAAACTGCCATTTTATTTACAGATACAGAGAGCTCACTCAGCCGGCTGAAACCGGCTGAGCTATCCCTATTATTCTAACTCAGTTGCCATAGTAACAAAACCATGACAACCAAAAACACAACAGTAGAGACTTTGCTGGAGGAAGAACCAACCGCAGACTGGTTCCAGGAAATGTCTGATGTGAGGAGACCATTGAACCGTGGTGGAGATTGTTTCTTGTGTTACAGCAGGGAAGAGTCAGAGATTTAGGGGGTCAAGCTTCAGTTGTGGAGGAATTTTCAACAATGGAGTGAATTTTAGGAGAAAGCACCCAATTCTTCCTGGGATAAGCGGGCATGTGCCCCACTGAAATCCACGGAAGCTATGCCATTTTATGCCAGGGCTGGATTGGGACCAAGTTCTTACAATGTCGTTGACACTACTTGGAGCGGCAAGAAAATCACCACTGCAGTAGCCAAATCGAAGAAAACCAGTTGAAACTAATCACTTCTTCTAAGAGAAATTCATGAATATTGAGTTAAGCCCTGTGTATGGAAACTCATTCAGAGGAAACTTCCTGTTCCTCAGACATGAACAGAATATTGTGAAGGGCTGAGGGGTGGGGAGTTTGATGCACGTTCAGTATAAAAATGAAGTTATAAAAGGAGCTGGGCTGGGGGGACTTCTCTGCTCTTATTCAAATTAATAAAAGAAATGCTCCTCTCTGTCATTTTGCCAATCAATGTGGGAGAAGTTGCCCAGGAAATAGACCACAGCAGCAGACATCAAACAGCATGCAATGTGCTAGACAGCTCCCATCAGACAGTCTACAGCAGACATCACATACACGGGCCCAGATTCATCTCTCATGTAACTCCTTTGGCTTCAATCACCAGAGGTGAATCTGGCCCCTGGGACTTGTATATCTAAGGGGCTCTTCCATTAGACATGTAATTCCTTTGCTACATGGAGGTCAGATGCTTTGGAGAGGGATTTTAGTGACAATTAAACCTGTTTAAGAGGAACTTTTGGGAGGGATTTTCTGGTACTAACTCTGTCCATTCCCCTGCTCTACCAACAGCTCCTCAGGACATGGTTCAGTTCGGGGAAGGAGTGGGAGAGAGAACGGGCCTTGCAGGCCAGCACCCAGCTGCAGACTGCCTATCAAGAGGTAGTTCATAGCACAGTGAGTATAGCCTTACTCTTCCTTGAGCTGACTTCCCTGCTTACATCAGATCTGACACTCAACGCAAATGCATGGAAACTCTTCCAGGACAGCAGCTGGGATCTCAAGGTGACTAACATCCCTCTGCTTCCGTGAGTGAGAGGTTTACACAACAATGCTGTGACCACACTGCGGGCAGACTGCAAGAAGTAGAGGGAGACAACCACCAAACTGATGGCTTATTCTATCATTAGATTCACCAAGTCGACAACAAAAGAGCTTCCACCGTAGTTAACAAGATGCCAAACATGGTCCCCTTTTTGGCATTCCAGACCTTGGCTCCCATCTAAACATCTCTGTCTTGGAAGAGGGGGGAGGGATAGCTCAGTGGTTTGAGCAGTGGCCTGCTAAACCCCAGGTTGTGAGTTCAGTATTTGAGGGGGCCATTTAGGGAACTGGGGTAAAAATCTGTCTGGGGATTGGTCCTGCTTTGAGCCAGGGGTTGGACTAGATACCTCCTGAGGTCCTTTCTAACCCTGATATTCTATGTCTAATATAGTGAGCCGTTACTGCAAACCTGATTCACCATATGTGGGGTTCACTGATCATAAAGGCCCAGATGCTTATCCCCAGGTCAATGTGAATCTCAGGTCTTCCCAAATATCACGCTGTCAGCCAATCCTTAACTAAATCTAAGATTTATTGTTAAAAGAAAGAAGAGTTACAAATGGTTAAAAGATCAATATCCAGACAAGTGACTTTCCATGTTCATAGTTCAGGATCACAACAGTGATGGAATAAACTGCTGGTTTGTAAAAGTCTCTCTGGAATCATCCCAACAGATCAGAATCCAAAGGCAGCTTAGATGTAAAGTCTGTTAGTTTTTCCAGGCATTTTCCAGGTTCTTCCAAATGATTATTTGGAAGATCTCTGTCCTATGGCTTACACTGTCCCTGTTCAACATTTAAGCAGTCTAGAGATGATAGGATCAGGCCCGAGCCTTCTCTTTTATAGCTATTCTACCAGGCTGACAAGCCTACCTCACAGAAATTGTCACAGAAGGCCCTTCCCCAATGCGGATGGCCTGTTGTACTTTGCTTTGAAGATAATCTTCTATTTCCTGTGCATACCCAGTAAACTAGTTACATTCATTCACATAAGGTAATTAGCCGTTCTTCCATTATAACACAGATAGTTAAGCTGAAGATAATGTAGAAATGATTGGTTTCCTGAAGTGTCTTACATCTTTGATTTTAAGGCTAACTGAACACCTTGCACACATAATTAAGGCAATTAAGCCACAAAGGGAATTATCATATACAAGCTAATTTAGTTACATTGTGAAACTTCTAACCCGGTATAGATAACCACAGACAAATACACTTAGCATCTATTGTTCATTTTTGAATGAGTTGATGATTGCTAGTCTAATACATCTCTTTGAAATTCACATGCACGTGAACTGTCTTGACACAGTAGAAGTGCCTCTTGTTAAGTTATTATGGGTCATACACAGGTTGACTGGTCTGCCAGTGTCACAAATGCATTCTTGGTTCTTATGCTCCCAGGATGCTAAAGCTGAATTTCTATGTAATCAGCTAAGAACATAAACCATAAGAGTGGCTATCCTGGATCCCCAGAAGAATGGTTCATCTACCCAGTATCCTGTCTTCTGACAGTGGTGGGTGCCAGATGCATCAGAGGAATGAACAGAACAAGGCAATTGTCAAGTGAACCATCCCCTGCTGGACAGTCCCAGCCCCGGCATCTGGCAGTCAGAGGTTTAGAGACATCCAGATCATAGGGTTGCATCCCTGACCATGTTAGCTAGTAGCCAGAGATGGACCCATCCTCCGTGAACTCATCTCATTCTTTTTTGAACCCAGTTATACTTTTGGCCTTCACAATCTCTCCGTGGCAATGAGTACCACAGGTTGACTGCATTGTGTGAAGAAATGCTTCCTTGTTTTTGTTTTAAACCTGCTGCCTATTAATTTCATTGGGTGACCCCTTGTTCCTGTGATATGTGAAGGGCTAAATAACACTTCCTTATTGACTTTCTCTACACCAATCAAGATTTGATAGATCTCTATCATAGTCCCTCTTAGTCGTCTCTTTTCCTAGCTGAAAAGTCCCTGTCTTTAATCTCTCCTTATATGAGAAGTTGTCCCATATGCCTAATAATTTTGTTACTCTTCTCTGTATTTCTTCCAGTTCTAACATATCTTTTTTGAGGTGAGATGAGCAAAACTGCATGCAGTATTCAAGGTGTGGAGGTACTGTAGATTTCTATAGTGGCATAATGATATTTACTGCCCAAGGCCGGCTCTACAGTTTTTGCCGCCCCAAGCAGCCGGCTGAAATAAAATAACTACTTGGTGTGAATTCATTTCCTGAGCTCTAGTGAAGTGACATTAATGTATTCTCCAAGTTCATCTTTAAAAATCTGGCTTGCTAATGCTCAGGAAAATTTGGAGTCTGAAAAATAAATACTAGTCCAAGGTACTGATCAGAAATGGTTAGATCATTTGCATTTATTAATTTGTTGCTGCTGGATGGATTCAGGCTGCTAAGGGTTACATTTTCACATTGCATCAGCTGAGAGCAGGGGCAGCTCTAGAAAGTAGGCTGCCCCAAGCAGCGCGGAGCGCTGCGCCGCCCTTCCCCGGTCCCGCGGCGGGTCCCCTCTTCCCGCGGCTCCGGTTGAGCTCCTGCCGGCATGCCTGCGGCAGGTCCACCTGAGCCGGGACGAGCGGACCTGCCGCAGTCATGCCTGCGGGAGCTCAACCGGAGCCGCGGGAAGACGGGACCCGCCGCAGTCATGCCTGCGGCAGGTCCGCTCGTCCGGGCTCCGGTGGACCTGCCGCAGGCATGCGGTGGGAGCTCAACCGGAGCCAAATGCCGCCCCCCCGGGAAACGGCTGCCCCAAGCGCCTGCTTGGCGCCCTGGTGTCTAGAGCCGCCCCTGGCTGAGAGAGTTGGTGCCATTTGGTATATTTTGAGAAGGTGCCCTTTATCCAAAAGGTAACAGCAGATTTCCTCGTTGTTTTTAACTTTATGCAGAACCTGGTGACTTTTCATTTAGGCTTATGATGGAACTAATAGAGCATCAAGCTTATCTTAGCAGTGTATTTGCTTTGATGGACCTTGTAGTTTGCACTAATGCATTTTATGCCAATGTTGGCAGTTGAACACAGTGACAGCAAAGGTTAGAGTTTTTGTTATAGCACTTGATGTTAGCTCTAGGAACAGCCCAATCCTGGCACTAAAAGATTAAGAGATGATAGTACAATAACTTGTGAATTTTAAATGAGATCAAAACCAGTTGCTGTCACCATTTCTTCCTGGTGTGTTCTTGCATGGAGGTCTATCCAGTGTGGAAACCTCCCCTGGACATTCCCTTCATGTTGTTTTCATTTGTGCTGTGGTAACAGTGAATGAGAAGAAGCAGACATGGAAGAGTGGCACTGGTCAGAGGTCTAACCAAGCCGCACACCTACTTTCTCATTTATTGTTCTGGTTGGATCACTACCCATGCTGGGTTTGAACATACAGTCCATATGTTCAAAGCCTCCTACGTGGATCTGTGCATTATTGTGTGAAAAGTTTTTCTCAGTCTTTTGACTTTATCCAACCAGAATCTCATATTCAGCTCGAATTGTTTGCTGAATGTTGAGTCTCTAAAGTGCAGTTCCAGTCAGGAAAGTGACTCTGTAAAAATAGAGAATGTCAGCGTCTTTTACTGATTCTATTTCTCTTTCAGTGGCTTCTATGTCACACTTGCTCAAAACCATTTTTTAACTTTCAGCACTGTAAGTTCATCTAGGGATCTCAGAATCAAGCCCAAGTGTGTTCTCCTTCATGTATCCTCACCAGGCAATTTTGTCAGTGAGGCATGAAGCAGACTAGAATATAGCTCACTGTCGCACAGCTGTGTTGGCTCTACAGTAAAAATGTCAGTACATGAAGCAAATGATGACTCTGAAGACCCAAGGAGAGTACCGGTGGGCCATTTTACAGAGCCATTTTTCTGAGCACAGTCCTGTTGCAAGCCTTAACTATGAACATTTGTTAGTCTTTGTAGCAATGTGCAGTGCTGCAGACATAGCAGAGTGAACACAGGGATAGTTACAATGACCAAGAAAGCTCTTAGGAAAGATTGGATTTGCAGGGCAGTGTACAGACCTTTCCTCTCTTCCCTTGTGCTCAGTTAGATTTACTAGATTAATTTGCAAATAATCCAGTTAACTTTGTTTAAAAATGTGAACTGCATCTTGAACGACAGTCAAATTACATTGCATACATTGAGAGATTCAGTCTCAAGACATCCCTAGGTTTACCACGCTGTGAGCAGCATTGCATTGAGACCTTTGAAAAGGAATTAAGAAATCAATCTCTTTCTCCACATCAGTATGATCCCGAGCTTTCGTCACGGCAGTTTGGGGTTGAGCTCTCCTGACTGACCAATGAGGAGCAGCGGTGCCACTGGTGGTGGAGAAGCTCATAAACTACATTGAAATGCATGGATTGTACACCGAGGGCATTTACAGGAAGGCAGGCTCAACCAATAAGATAAAGGAGCTCCGACAGGGTCTTGATACAGGTAAGATGAAAAGAGAGAGTCTCAGAGGGGAGCAAAGGGACAGCCGAGAACCTCTGTGAACAGGGAATTCATGTCATCTAAAGGGGGCCAGAGCAAAGGAACCGTTTTCCCTTCCCCCACCGTAGACTCTGGCTTTTGGTACCATGAAACTACAGACATTTCTCTAATACCAGCCTTCACCAAAAGTCTGCACTGTGTTAGAGCCCTCCTGTCTTGTGGAACTGTTTAATTCTTCCTTGTTTTATTCCTCCTCTTGTGCACAAGTGTGCAAAAAAGAAATTGGGAGAAAAAGCTTCATTAGCCAGGCTTCATATTTATCAACATCACCTAGACTTCCAAAGTGCTTTACAAACTCTCTCTAAAGACTTTCACCCCTGGAAAACTGGCTCCTTTCACGACAAGAATTTTAACATGGTCATATTAAAAAAGTAGGTGCCAAGGTTGTGCACTGTGTGATCTGAGGTTGCTACAGTATTGATACCTGTTTTTCTATGCAGTGTTGTTGTAGCTCTGCTCACTGTAGAAGAGCCTGAGACATAAGCCCTTGTATCAGAGGCCTGAGGGCTGGGCTAAAGTAGCGGTCAAAACTTTGCTGATATAAAACAAAATCCGGCTGTGAGCTAGAGGCAGGCCCTTCTCACAGAATCTGGCAAGAACAGGGCTGATATTGCAGAAACACACGTTGCTGAGTGCTAAGCACAAAACACACACACACAGACACATTCCAGAAGGGTGGTACCAGAACACCCCATACCAAGAATGGTACAAACACATTCCCCAAAGACAACAGGAACCTATTGACCCTGCCTAAAGATATGGTCAGGATGACAATATGATGGATAGAAATGTACAAGGTGGTGGGTTGTGATATCAGAGGATGTCAACTATCAGAGGAGCAATATGTAACTTGTTTGTATCTCTGTATAAAAATGTATCTTGGGGGCAGTGTCTTTATCTAGCCTAGGGAGGAACGGAAAGTCCCGCCATTTGCTGAGCTGGTCCATTGTTATGGGTATACATGTATTAGTGCAGGATACTAGTACTGTGCTTCATCAAAATAAGCCTGGCTGGGTGCCTTCATGCCTTAATGGATCTTGTGGTCATTGGGCGGTTCGCTCGAGGTGTGCCATGTCAGTTGTCTGTGCCAGGCTGGGGTGGCACACAGAGGAACACACACAGGCAGCCGAACATCTGACCACACCCATGATAGTGGAGAGACGGTGAGTGAGGTAATAGCTTCTGTAGGACTGACGTCTGTTGGCAAGAGACAAGCTTTCGAGCTACACAGAGCTCTTCCTCAGGACCTCTCTCACCCACAGAAGTTGGTCCAACAGCAGTGGTTAGGTCATCGCCAGTGCTAGGACTGACAGGAAAACACTGGCTTGTTTACTGGATCAAAACTGATCATTTGCTTTTCTTTGGTTTCTTTTCCACTCCCTCCACTCACTTGCCTCGGTGAACAGATATTGACAATGTGAATCTAGATGACTACAATATTCATGTCATTGCCAGTGTGTTCAAACGGTGGCTGAGAGATTTGCCCAATCCCCTCATGACCTTCGAACTCTACGAGGAATTTCTGCGAGCTATGGGTAAGGAAGGTCCATACAAATCCTATACAATCACACACAAAACCCAAGACAGGGAAGGTACAATTAGCTGCAGGTACCAAACCCAGTTTCTGCTTGCCCAGAACAAGCAGTCTTTTTACTTTAGTTTTATCATCACCATTGTCATGACAAGCAGCAAGCAAGTAGATTGTGTGCTTGTACGATTGTACAAGCGCCAATTGTATGGAGTGTTTGAATCCAAAAGTCATTTTGGTGATCTGTCATCTTTTATGACGTAACTGGCAAGACAGTGCTGGAGCCTCTCCCATCTGCCTCCCTCTTAGAGCCTTTTCCCACTGCCGGGGTCTTTCCTGCAACAGGGAAAGACGCCATCGGGGGTGATGACACTGCTAAAAATAGGCAGTGTAGGTGGGAGCCACGTAGGTGATGCTTAATTTGTGCCAAGGCTTGCCAGGGCTGAGCTCCGGCACATCTGCTCCAGCAGCTCTCTGCTGTTGAAGTCTTTCCTTGCAGCCTCCTTCTGCCAGAGCCTTTCACTGACGTGTAGGTAGGCACTGCAATGTGGACACAGCCTGCTTTTCACTGTGCCATGTAGCCACAGACAGCACTGTGACACAAACTAATCCCTTACACTGTTATAGTAGTCAAAGCCTTTGCCGTTCAGAGCCCTGGTACCACTGGGCTTGCTGTGTGAAAGTTTAAAAAAAAAAAAAAAAAGCTTGAGCCCCGGCACCTCTTTTGTTACAAATTAAGCAGTGTGTGTAGGGTATATCCCCACAGCCTTCATGCATGTCTTTACTCACCTAAGCAGTGCCTCGCCATCTACATTGCTATTTCTGCCCGTGCTAGAGTGGTATGTAGCATATGATTTTGATGGTGAGCAGAGCAGAGTGTGCAGCATAGACGTGCCCCAGGAGACATAGTTATTATTCAGCTCCCAACTCTTTTGGAATCTGTTTAAAAGAAATCAGTGTCTTATGCTCATGTTTTTTGCATAGGATACTGCTACCCGAGGACCTGCAAAGGGGCCTGCTTGTATAGGCAGGGAGAGGAGGGAGTTGTCATCCCTGTCTCTGTGCACTAGCCTCCTGCACAGCTCCCCTGTACTGGGCCATTCACACCACCTTCACAAGTAAAGATGGCAGAAGACAGCATGGGGAAGTTGCCTGTAATATGTGTAACTGTGTGTGCTCTCTCCAGGCCTGCAGGAGAGGAAGGAGACCATCCGAGGCGTGTACTCTGTCATTGATCAGCTCTCTCGCACCCACCTCAGTACCCTGGAACGCCTCATCTTTCACCTTGTGAGGTAATGGCAGACCACAGCGTGGGATCGTCATACTGCAGCCACTCTTTCTCTTCTCCTTCCTCACTAGGGGCCTGATTCTGATACACTTACTCCCCATGAGTACCACCGTACTCCATGAGTAGTTCCACTGGAACAAGGTACTGTTCTCCGTGAGTAAGAGTACCTGAACACGGGCCTATGTGATCCAAGTACTTTTGTCGGGAAAAAGGGGAGTGAAACTTTGCAAGGGAGTGCTTTAAATTCTGAAATGGCTTTAACGCTCTGGACCCAAGGGCTCTTTTTCCAGACAATGCTCTCATTGACAGCTAATGCCAATAATGTTCTTCTTTCGTAATAGCAACAAATGTTTCAGACTTGCTGAGAAGACAACCACTGTAGGTCTCAGCTGATTACAAACACATGGTTCCATGCCATAGACAGGGGTGAGCTGCAGCCGGTTCGCACCGGATCGCGCGAACCGGTTGTTAAATTTAGAAGCCCTTTTAGAACCGGTCGTTCCCAGTGGGACAAACTGGTTCTAAAAGGGCATTTAAATTTAACAAGTGCTCCCTGCTGCCCGGCCCGGCTCACCTCAGCTCTGCCTCCACCTCCTGCCATGAATGCTCCTTCTTGCTTCTCCTCCCACCCTGCTTCCCGTGAATCAGCTGTTAGCGCGGGAAGCCTGGGAGGGCTGAGAAGCAAGCAGGCTTCCCCGGTCCAGGAAGACGACGCTGAGGTAGGAAACCAGGAGGGGCCGTGTGCCCCCGCCGGTCTCCAGCCCCGTCCTGACCACGGCCCCCTGTCCCGGGTCCCCGCCCGGCCCGACCCTCCACGGCCAGCAGGTCCCGGCGCGGCACCCCCTCCGGCCCGCGTTCCTCCCGGCTGCCTGGCTCAGGCTCGGGCTCGGCGCCCTGCCCGGCCCACGTTCCTCCCGGCCGCCCGGCTCGGGCTCGGCTCGGCTCCAGCCGCGGCACCTGGCCGGCCCCACGTTCCTCCCGGCCGCCCGGCTCAGGCTCGGGCACCCTGCCCGGCCCGCGTTCCTCCCGGCCGCCCGGCTCGGGCTCGGGCTCGGGCTCGGGCTCAGGCTCCGCTGCTGCGCCTGGCTGGCCCGCGTCCCTCCCGGGTCGGGGCTGGGGAGTTCGGGGTGGGGAGTGGGTCGGGTTTGGGAGGTGTTAGAGGGTAGGGAACAGGGAGGGGGGTGGACGGGGCAGGGGTCCCTGGGTCGGGGAGGCATGATTCCTCCTGGGGTGAGGAGGGAACCGGTTGTTATGATTTTGCCAGCTCATCACTAGCCATAGACCTAACCCACTGAGGAATGCAGTAAGATTGCAGTGGATCACAGTACTGCCATGTATTGCACCCTTTAGTTTGAACATTGAGGGTCTAGGGATCATGTGTGATGCTTTTGCATGAGCTTAGACAATATCTAGTTCAGGCTATAGTCACTGTGTTACAATCTGCGAAGTTTCCTGCCATCTACATGCATTTAGACACATCTGTGCTCTGTTTCTAAGGCATAGCTTAATGATGGCTAAGTGAGTTGCTTGCTACTGTAATAAATATGCACTGTATCTATTCCTTTTTGGAAAATAGGTTAAGTAGGTCAAAACAAAAGATTTCCTAAAGAGTGTCATGGCATGTTGCGTGGTTCACTCAGTATCCATTGTCTTACCTTTTTGCCCTTGTCTGGTATAATATTTACATCCTGTTGGTCTAGTTCTTTACCAGATACAACAAATTGAAGCTCTTCACTTCAAAGCTATATAATATTGTGGAAAATCTTCCCTGGCAATGACCTCCAGATCTCATGTGCATGTACAGCCCTCCTCTCCCTGCCCTGCTCTGAATTTGTATTTTGTCCTCTTTCTGTTTCTCTACAGGGTATTTCCTGCCAGTGTTATGTGAATTGGAGCTACCTTTAACCCTTGCTGCTTTGTTGTTTATTGTTTAGGATTGCCCTGCAGGAAGAGACCAATCGAATGTCAGCTAATGCCCTGGCCATTGTGTTTGCTCCTGTATTCTCCGCTGTCCTGACACAACTGACCCACTGCAGAGCGTTCAGGACATCAGTAAAACAACCACGTAAGAATATAGCATTACAACTTCCAGGGTAAATCCTGTAATGAGGTCATGTCAGGACAGTCAAATGATCACTGAGTAATGCACTTTAATGTGCTGTAGAATGACAGCTACAAACACATCACTGGTTTGCAAATGAATTGCCTTAATGAAATACTGTCTATTCTATCAGTAACTAGCAGCTGCTAAAGTTAAACCTTTTAAAAACTGCAGGATTGGATAACCTGCACCCAGGAGTTTTTAAAGAACGGGACAGTGAGCTCTCTCCGCCATTGATGTTGATATTTAACAAATCCTGGAGTAATGGGGAAGTTCCAGAGGACTGTACAAAAAGCTAATGTGCCAGTATCTAAAAGGATTAACAGGATGATCTGGGTAACTACAGGCCAGTTAGCTCAATATCAGTCTCAGGCAAAATCATGGGAAAGCTGACGTGGAAGGTAATCAGTAAAGAATTGAAGGATGGCAGTGTAATTAGTGCCAGTCAACACAGTTTTTTATGGAAAATAGGTCTTGTCAAAATTGATTGGATGCCAGGTTTGGTTGGCAGAGGTAACCACGTTGACATCGTTGACTTAGATTCCAGTTGGGTCATCCTGATTAAAAATTAACACTATACAGATTCAGTGCAGCAAATATTAAATGGATTGAAAATTGGCTAATTGATATCTCCAAAGTAATTGTAAATAGGGAATCATCATCCAGTGGGTGGGAAGGGTTTGTAATGGAGCCCCTCGGGGATGTTTTTGACTTCAACTGGAATTTTAAGAATAAACATGTTAGATTGTGAGAAGCTCAGATAATAGGGCACTGTGGGTTAGATAAGTACCTAGGATGGATAGTGGATGCAGGAATCATTTGATGAAATTCTATGCAGGAGACCAGACTACATGAACCTGCCTGGCCTTCAAATCTCTCCTAGAAGCAATTCTTCTGCCTACAGATGTGAAAATTACTTTGAATCACTCTTCTAAAGGTTCCTTGTAAGAAGAAGTCTCTTTGTAACTTGACTTATATACGCCGCCTTGTATCATTACTGCTCTAAAAGGATTTCTTCCAGAAAACAATACTGATGGTATTAAACAAAATATCTGCCCCAGACACCTAATCACTGTCATTGCCCTGCGACTGCCTGTCCAGCTTGGATGCAAACAAGCACAAGTGTGTGTGTCTACAAATAGATATAGCTAGATAGCGCAGCATATCCGAAATGGCCATTCTTTCAGCCTTTCATTTGAACATGCTGTGCTTTCCTAACCTTGGTGGGTATTTGCCTTTCCAGGAAGGACCTGTTTCCTGATGGAGCCCTTGGGAGCCCTCCCTTTAGTCCTCTAGTTTAGCTCCCTGCCTAGTACCATTTTGGGCATTTCAACCACACTGTTCGTTTCCAGCCCACGAAGCAAGAGAATTGGCGCAGCACTTAGGCGACATGGCCAGCTCAAACACAGCCAGAGTTTTATCCTCCCGTTTTACCACTTTCTTTTTTCCTTTTTGCAGCTGTGTGGAGTTGATTGTCGTAGAGCAGATGAATAAATACAGGGCTCGTCTCACGGACATCAACAGCCTGGAGTTTGCTGAGAACAAAGCAAAAAGCAGGCTGTCTTTGATCCGCAGATCAGTGGTAAGATTCGGGTGGAGGGTGGGAGGGGCTGAGCTGGTAGTATGTTCTGTTCCTGTGTCAGGAAAAAATGGAGCAGACCTTTCCTTTGTTTTAGGAGGACAAGTTTCTCCAGCCATGTCATTGATCGTAACTTCCTTTTATACATAAAATTCAAAGGAGAACCTCGTGTCCATGCAGCTATTGTGTATTTGCATAGTTTATTCAGTGTGTCTGTTGTAACTGAGAAGAATGTGCATGGTACTAAATTGAAAATCAGAGAATAATTTGGTACTGATAAGCCAGCCCCGTCCTTTCCTCTCCTTTTCACTCAGACTAATCTCCCCTAATCTTCTCCTGCCTATTACAGTCTCCCTAGCCTCTTACACCTCCCAAAGCATCATATCCAGGGCCAACAGAGAGACTGAACCTCAGTCCTGCACTTGGCTCCTTGCGTTTCCTGAGCCACACATTTATACCACAAAAAGCCCAAAGGAGATGGGAATGGTGTCTGTCAAGAGTTCTAAAGGAGAGTGCCACAGAAACGTGGTCTCTGGATTTCACAGGCTCATTTGTACATTTTGGGGATATATTTCGCAAATTTGGACTAATTTATCCTGTGTTAATCAACTCTTTGCTGGCTCTGTTTATGACCTCCTCACTCCTGCACTCACGTCCCCTAATCCCACAGTGGCCTGCTGTCTGGTACTGCCCACTGTGTTAAAACCCTTCACTTGTTTCCCTCCTACATAACTTCAGGGGGAATCTGGGGTGAAGCTGCCCTTAACCAAGCCCTTGCTTTGACTCTCTGTGTGCAAGTCACTTCATTAGTACTGCCTTCAGCAGCGAGGACTGAACTGAGCTGCCTATAAAGGGTCACTTTCTTTTCCTCCACTGCCTTTCTGGGAGTTTGGAATACCAGCTCATTTAGCTTTCACACACCCAACTGGGTAGATGAATGAGAGGCAGAGTCTGGGAATTGAAGCGACCTGTGTCCCCCTTTGCTGTAAGCTGAATAAGCAACAGGCTGTCATCTGCTGTGTTCTGCTCATAGAATGAGAAAGAATGGCTGATTTATCACAGGACAGTCAACCCAGGTCTGTGCTGCTGAAAGGAAGAGCAGGCTCTCCATTTATAAGGATCCAGTATCCTCCCACCACCTCCAACACTGCCAGAGCCCGGAGCCGGAGCCGGAGCCGGGCAGCCAAGGCCGCCACTGCGCCCGGACCCCAGCATCTGTATCAGTCGCGATTCCTGCCCCCGTGCCCGGAGCCGAGCTGCGGCGGTCGGGGAGGGCTGCGGGGCCGGGCAGGGCGCCGCGGCTGGAGCCCGAGCCCGAGCCAGGTGGCCGGGGAGGGACGCGGGGCCAGCCAGGGCGCCGCAGCGCGAGCCCGAGCCTGGGCCGCGCGGCCGGGAGGAACGGGGCCGGCCAGGGCGCCGGAGCCCGACCCCGAGCCGGGCGGCCGGGGAGGAACGCGGGGCCGGGCAGGGTGCCCGAGCCCGAGCCCAAGCCGGGCGGCCGGGGAGGAACGCGGGGCCGGGCAGGGTGTTACCAAGGACCAGCGTTAGGGGAAACGGTGCCCTGGGCAAAACTTGTACTTTGGCAAAGTTCTTGGTTCAGGCTTGTAGCAGTGATGGAATAAATTGCAGGTTCAAATCAAGTCTCTGGAGTACATCCACAACTAGGATGGGCCATTCAGTCCTTTGTACAGAGCTTCAGTTTGTAGCCAAGTCCCTCCAGAGGTATGAAGCAGGACTGAAGACCAGATGGAGATGAGGCATCAGTCTTTTATAGTCTCTTGCCATGTGGTCTTTGCTTTCTTTGTCCCAAGGACACTCTATCCAGCATGCGACATAGAAAAACCTTAGAGTTCTGTCCATAGGCAGGTCCCTGCACACCTTGCTGAGCCACAAGGCATATCTGCCTTCTCTCAATGGGTCAATTGTATAGCTGATGGTCCTTAATGGGCCATCAAGCAGGCTAGGCAGAGCTGACACCAATTTGTCAGGCTGGGGTGTTCCCCAGAAGCATAGCACAAGTTTGAAATACAGGCATCATAGAGCCAATATTTATAATGTCAACTACAAAAATGATACATATCTAGAGATAGCATAATTATAATCAGCCAATCATAACCTCTCCATAGACCCTTTATGTGACCACCTTTATACACTATTGGCTGCAAATATAGAACAGTGGTGGCAACGGTGATCTATACAGTTACAGATTATGTCAAGAACGTCACAGGAGGTGACATGGTATCAGTGAGACTGATACTGGAATACTGCCTCCAGTTTTGGTGTCCTCATTTGAAAAAGATGGTGTGAAATTGGAGTTGAGGCAGCAAAGAGCCACCAAATGTTCTGAGGGCTGGAGAAAAATGCCTTCTAGTGAGCTATTGAAAGATCTCAACCTGTTTAGCTTCTCAAAAGAAGATTGAAAGGTGACTTCATTGAAACGTTGAAGTGCCTTAATGGAGAGAAAAGATTGGCTATTAAAGGGCTCTTTAATGTAGCAGAGAAAGGCATTAAAAAACCCAATGGCTGGAAGGTGAAAAGAGACAAATTCATATTACAATTAAGGCACAAATATTCAACAGCGAGGATGATTCACCACAGGAACAAGCTACCAAGGAAATTGGTGCATTCTCCATCTCGTGACGTCATTTCATGAAGACTAGATGCCTTTCTGGAATGTGTTTACCCCAAAAGTAGCTAGTGTGTCATACAGGAGGCCTGTGATATGCAGGGGTCAGATTAGATGCTCTAATGGTCTCTTCTGGCCATAAAGTCAACTAATTTCTGAAAAACTAAGTGTAGCATTGGGAGCAGCGTCTGATGTTTTCCTGTCTATCCGGCTTGCTTCCTAGAATGAGCGCTCCTTGAGTGGGGTGATCCACAGGGAGTAGCTCAAACCTCCAAAGTGCCTGGGCAGAGGTAGGACATTAGCCCAGCAAGGGAGGGGTGTGGCAGTGACATCACAAAGGCCTTTTGCAGGACCTCAGACTATTGGCCAAAGGTGGTGGGGACGTGGTGACCTCACCGAGAGATGCTGACATCAGCCAGGCAGGACAGGGGCGAGGGGCCAGGGAAACCTCAGAGACCCTGTGGCTTTGCTTCAGCAAGTCTCCTTCTCCAGGTCTCTCTTTGAGGACTGAGAGTATTCGGGTTCATGGACGTGAGCGCCAGGAGGAACCTCTCTTGAGTTTTCTCCTTCCCTTTTAGTGATTTTACTAGAAAACAGATGTCCCTGTTTAGAGGGTTAGAGCCTCCTCGAGGTTTGAAACTGTTCGGTCTGATCATTCTCGTGACAGTTGAATTCATGGAAAGCATGATCTTAAGGAGGCAGAATTTTATTCCACACCTGGGATTTTGTCCCTTAGAATCACTGGGGACATTAGGGTTTGTCCTTTTTGTTTCAACTTTTCCTCCATCCCCCCCCACCTTTCTCTTCCTCTCTTGCTTTTTTTGTCCTTTCTCCTGTTCCCCTCCCAACACCAGGAGGGGTGTGTGTGTGTGTGTCTGTGTGTGTCTGTGTGTGTTGCGGGGGAGTGCTCGGCAGCTCTCACTGTGGGAGGTCAACCCAAAACTGTGGAGCTGCAGTAGTGCTGGGGCAGTGATCCCCGCCAGTGACCTGGGCCATCCTTTGAGGTCTCTGGTGAGACCCCTCAGCCTCTCCTCCTCAGTCTCTACCCTGATTGGCTGAGTAGGGGGTTATTGACAGGGAGGAGACTCATGTCCTTGTTGTTCTCTTTAAGACCAAGTAAATAAGTCATAACCACTTATATGTTTGATGGATTTTGCTGCTTCTCTGCATTAATTGTCTCTGAGCAGTTCATGATTCTCTCTAACATTGCAGTTCTCCTAAAATACTGGCTGAATAATTACTGTGCATACTTGTTCCTCTGGAGCTCATCTGAGAGCACTTTCTTGAGGTCATTCAATGTATGTAATTCAAAATCCGATGGTTAATTTGACAATCAGGGCTCTGGGTCCTATTCCCAATTCTGCCATTGACTGGCTGTGTGACCTAAGACAAGTCAATTCTCCTTTCTCAGCCTGAGCATCTCCTCTTTCAAGTAGGGGTAATAATGATCCGCTCCTACCTACCTCAACACACACACTCTTCCCCAACACACACACACACTGTCTCTCCCACACACAAATAGTCTCCACACTGCAGCTGAAAAGCAGCTGGCAATCTAGTAGGATGACCCTGGAACAATGGGATAGAGAAACCTGCATCACTGAAAGTGCAGCCACAAAGACACCACACACCAGCTTTCCCTAGCTGGCAAGTATCACACCTCCACAGAAAGATCCCTGTGGTATCGTAGGCCAGCTTCCTAAGGCCTCAGCCTCAACCACTTAACACAGGGCCTTTCTACACTCTGGTTCTGTTCTAACGGAAGGATCATTTCCAATTGTTCGCTCAGACCAGCTTGCCCAGCACCCTCACTGCTGTGCATCTCTGGTTGTGTGGCCATGGCTGAACAGCAAGAATTCCTGCCCACTTCCCTTCTGGCTGGAGCATGCTTAGAGTGAGTTTGTGGTTAATGATGTTGCCGTAGATTGTTGGCTTCCTGCCTTGGCAATTCAGACAGTTCCTTTTCCCAACATATCTCCAGCACATCAGTCCCTGGCTGGGTCTCCTGGGCAGTGGAAAACATAAGAACATAAGAAAGGCCGTACTGGTGCAGACCAAAGGTCCATCTAGCCCAGTATCTGTCTACCGACAGTGTTAATGCCAGGTGCCCCAGAGGGAGTGAACCTAACAGGCAATGATCAAGTGATCTTCCTCCTGCCATCCATCTCCATCCTCTGACAAACAGAGGCTAGGGACACCATTCTTACCCATCCTGGCTAATAGCCATTTATGGACTTAGCCACCATGAATTTATCCAGTTCCCTTTTAAACATTGTTATAGTCCTAGCCTTCACAACCTCCTCAGGTAAGGAGTTCCACAAGTTGACTGTGCGCTGCATGAAGAAGAACTTCCCTTATTTGTTTTAAACCTGCTGCCTATTAATTTCATTTGGTGACCTCTAGTTCTTGTATTATGGGAATAAGTAAATAACTTTTCCTTATCCACTTTCTCAATGTCACTCATGACTTTATATACCTCTGTCATATCCCCCCCTAGTCTCCTCTTTTCCAAGCTGAAGAGTCCTAGCCTCTTTAATCTTTCCTCGTATGAGACCCTCTCCAAACCCCTAATCATATTAGTTGCCCTTTTTGGAACCTTTTCTAGTGCTAGAATATCTTTTTTGAGGTGAGGAAACCACATCTGTACACAGTATTTGAGATGTGGGCGTACCATGGATTTATATAAGGGCAATACTATATTCTCCGTCTTGTTCTCTATCCCCTTTTTAACGATTCCTAACATTCTGTTTGCTTTTGATCGCCTCTGCACACTGCGTGGACATCTTCAGAAAACTATCCACAATGACTCCAAGATCTTTTCCTGACGTTGTAGCTAAATTAGCCCCCATCATATTGTATGTATATTTGGGGTTATTTTTCCTAATGTGCATTACTTTACATTTATCCACATTAAATTTCATTTGCCATTTTGTTGCCCAATCACTTAGTTTTGTGAGAGCTTTTTGAAGTTCTTCACAATCTGCTTAACTATCTTGAGTAGTTTAGTATCATCTGTAAACTTTGCCACCTCACTGTTTACCCCTTTCTCCAGATCATTTATGAATAAATTGAATAGGATTGGTCCTAGGACTAACCCTTGGGGAACACCACTAGTTACCCCTCTCCATTCTGAGAATTTACCATTAATTCCTACCCTTTGTTCCCTGTCTTTAACCAGTTCTCAATCCATGAAAGGACCTTCCCTTTATCCCATGACAACTTAATTTAAGTAAGAGCCTTTGGTGAGGACCTTGTCAAAGGCTTTCAGGAAATCCAAGTACACTATGTCCACGGATCCCCCTTGTCCACATGTTTGTTGACCCCTTCAAAGAATTCTAATAGATTAGTAAGACACGATTTCCCTTTACAGAAACCATGTTGACTACTGCTCAATAATTTATGTTTTTCTATGTGTCTGACAATTTTATTCTTAACTATTGTTTCAACTAATTTGCCCTGCATCGACGTTAGACTTACCGGTCTGTAATTGCCGGATCACCTCTAGAGCCCTTTTTAAATTTTGGCGTTACATTAGCTAACTTCCAATCATTGGGTACCGAAGCCGATTTAAAGGACAGGTTACAAACCTTAGTTAATAGTTCATAACTTCACATTTGAGTTCTTTCAGAACTCTTGGGTGAATGCCATCTGGTCCCGGTGACTTGTTAATGTTGAGTTTATCAATTAATTCCAAAACCTCCTCTAGTGACACTTCAATCTGTGACAGTTCCTCAGATTTGTCACCTACAAAAGCCAGCTCATGTTTGGGAATCTTCCTAACATCCTCAGCCGTGAAGACTGAAGCAAAGAATTCATTTAGTTTCTCCGCAATGACTTTATCGTCATTAAGCGCTCCTTTGTATTTTGATCGTCAAGGGGCCCCACTGGTTGTTTAGCAGGCTTCCTGCTTCTGATGTACTTAAAAAACATTTTGTTATTACCTGTGGAGTTTTTGGCTAGCCGTTCTTCAAACTCCTCTTTGGCTTTTCTTATTACACTCTTGCACTTAAGTTGGCAGTGTTTATGCTCCTTTCTATTTGCCTCACTAGGATTTGACTTCCACATTTAAAGGAAGTCTTTTATCTCTCACTACTTCTTTTACATGGTTGTTAAGCCACGATGGCTCTTTTTTAGTTCTTTTACTGTGTTTCTTAATTTGGGGTATACATTGAAGTTGGGCCTCTATTATGGTGTCTTTAAAAAGGGCCCATGCAACTTGCAGGGATTTCATTTTAATCACTCTACCTTTTAACTTTTGTTTAACTTTTGTTTAACTAATCATCTGCTTCCTCACCATGGGGAACAGGGGCAGAAAATGCTTTTTAAAAAGCCTTTTGAAAAGTAAAAAGTAAAACAAGCCAAGCAACCCCCTCCCTTGCTTTGTGCTGGGTGCCCAGCTGTGGGCTTGTGTGTGTGTATGGGGGGGAGGCTGGCGGGAGAGGTGTTCTGAGCACACTCCGGTCAGGGAAGGGGTGGAGTTGGCCAAAGGGGCAGGTTGAATCTTTAGCAGAGAATTCCTTTCTCCATTGTGTTAGCTAAGCGTTGCTGTTAAATGTCAGCCGACAAATGCAGCATTTGAAACAATCCGACTCTAAATCCCCTGCCTCTCAGTTGCTGTAGTTCTCACATCCTCTGCTCTTGTGATGTCACCACATGACATAGTGTCTTATTCCCATAGTGTCCTGTAGGTTAGACAGGAATAAGTTTATGAGGTAAAACTGAAGCATAACTCCATCCCTTCCTCCTTTGACTTCGGAAAATAAATCCTGTCGCCTCCTCAGTCCCAACCCAGCCCCACCGGCGCTGCTGCGGCTTGGAGACAGGTGCCCTCTCATCTGGCCCTGAGCTGCTGTGGGAGAGAGGCTGGAGGGGCAGTTCTTTCTCCCTGGGGCAACCTGCTCCCCAATCTCCTCATTCTCAGCCCCACCCCAGAGCCCTCACCCCTGCGCCCCTACCCTCTGCTCCAATGCTGAGACCTCATCGCTAGCCCCACTCCAGAGCCTGCACCGCCAGCCGGAGCCCTCACATCACTGCGCCCCAACCCCGAGCCTCTCCACACTCCAAACCTTTCAGCCTCACCCCTGCCACACACATCCATGTGCAGAATGAATTTTGTAAGGAGCGCAATATGCAGGTGATGTGTCACACCTCACCTCCATATTTGTGCCCAAAACAAAATTCATTCCACACATGGACATAACAAATTAGAGGAAACACTGCTCCTGACTTTCAGCCTCTCTCTCACATCTTGAATTTCACACATTGAGTGATCAGAATAAAGTGGCCTCAAGTGAGCTAGAGACCAACAGTGGTTCATAGTAATTATTCAGCAAGTATTTTAGAAGACCTAGGACATTAATGAAAATCATGACCTGCCAAGAGACAATTAATGGAGAGAAGCAGCAAGATTAATTCCATACATTGGATTGGTTGTGACTTATTTGCCTGATTTGAAAAGAGACCAAACTGACCTGAGTCTCCTTGGTGTCGATAGCCCCCTGCTCAGAGACTCTGAGTGGCAGGAGGCTGAGGGGTCTCACCAGATGTCCCAAAGGATGGCCCAGGACAGCATCAGAGGGGATCACTCTCAGACCCAGACCCACCTCTTGGTGAGGACCTCCCGCAATGAGAGCAATACCCCTCCCCTGCCCGCACTCCAGACCCATCCCTCCTAGGTAGAGGGAGGGAATCTGGAAAAGGGAAAAAAGAAGCAAGAGAAGAGGAGAAAGGAGGGAGGAAAGAGGAAAAGATAAACCAAAAAGGATACACCCCAATGTCCCCAGGGATTCCAATCATCAAAACCTAGGGAGGAAATCAAATTCTGCCACCTGAAGCCAGCGCTGTCTGTGCCTAGAATGCTGCCTGTGCCAGGTGGATCAGACGGAACAGGTTCCAAACCTCTCTGAGCCTCTTACCTTCTCAAAGGGAAGTTTGTTTTCAGCACAATCAGTGGTAGGAAAGGAGAAAACTCCACAGAGGTTCCTCCTCATGCTCACAACTCTGAATCCTAATTCTCTCTCAGCCCTCGAGGAGAGACCTCGCGAAGGAGACTTGCGGCAGCAAAGCCGGGAGGTCTCAGAGACTGGCCTGGCCCTGCACCTCTGTCCTGCCCGGCTGATGTCGGGGTCTCTGTGAGGTCACCCTCCCCACCACCTTTGCCCAATAGGCCGAGTTCCTGCAAAAGGCCTTTGTGATGTCACTGCCACCCCACCCTCCTCAAAGCTGATGTCCTGCCCTGGCCAGACTCATTATGCCCATCGTTGCCCCTTTAACCTTCCGTTGTCTCTCTCTGACCACCGTCACTCTCCATCGGTTCACTGAGATTGCCACACTCATTGCTTCCAACACAGCTGCTTTTCAGCTGCAGTGTGGAGACTGTTTGTGTGTGGGGAGAGACAGTGTGTGTGTGTTGGGGAAGAGTGAGTGTGTTGAGGTAGGTAGGAGCGGATCATTATTATACCTACTTGAAAGAGGGAGACACTCAGTCTGAGAAAGGAGAATTGACTTGTCTTAGGTCACAAAGCCAGTCAATGGCTGAATTGGGAATAGGACCCCCAGAGCCCTGATTTTCAAATTAACCGTCGGATCTTGAATTTCATACATTGAATGACCTCAATAAAGTGCTCTCAGATGAGCTCCAGACCAACAAGTATGCACAGTAATTATTCAGCCAGTATTTTAGGAGAACTGCAATGTTAGAGAGAATCATGAACTGCTCAGAGACAATTAATGCAGAGAAGCAGCAAAATCCATCAAACATATAAGTGGTTATGACTTATTTACTTGGTCTTAAAAGAACAACAAGACCTGAGTCTCCTCCTGTCATTAACCCCCTGCTCAGACAATCAGGGTAGAGACTGAGGATGGAAGGCTGAGGGGTCTCACCAGAGAGCTCAAAGGATGGCCCAGGTCACTGGTGGGGATCACTGCCCCAGCACTACTGCAGCTCCACAGTTTTGGTTTGGAATAAAATTCTGCCTCCTTAAGATCATGTTTTCCATGAATTCAACTGTCACCAGATGGATCAGACTGAACAGTTTCAAACCTTGAGGAGGCTCTAACCCTCTAAACAGGGTCGGCTGTTTTCAAGTAAAATCACTAAAAGGGAAAGAGAAAACTCGAAAGAGGTTCCTCCTGGCGCTCAGGTACGTGACCGCAATATTCCCCCAGTCCTCAAAGAGAGACCTGGAGAAGGAGACTTGCTGAAGCAAAGCCACAGGGTCTCTGAGGTTTCCCTGGCCCCTCGCCCCTGTCCTGCCTGGCTGATGTCAGCATCCCTCTGTGAGGTCACCACCTCCCCACCACCTTTGGCCAATAGTCTGAGGTCCTGCAAAAGGCCTTTGTGATGTCACTGCCACACCCCTCCCTTGCTGAGCTAATGTCCTGCCCCTGGCCAGGCACTTTGGAGGTTTGAGCTACTCCCTGTGGATCACCCCACTCAAGGAGCATTCGTTCTAGGAAGAAAGCCAGCTAGACAGTAAAACATCAGACGCTGCTCCCAATGCTACACTCAGTTTTTTAGGAATTAGTCGACTTTATGGCTAGAAGAGACCATTAGAGCATCTAATCTTACCCATGCATATCACAGGCCTCCTGTATGACACACTAGCTACTTTTGGGGTAAACACATTCCAGAAAGGCATCTAGTCTTCATGAAATGACGTCACGAGATGGAGAATGCACCAATTTCCTTGGTAACTTGTTCCTGTGGTGAATCATCCTCGCTGTTGAATATTTGTGCCTTAATTGTAATATGAATTTGTCTCTTTTCACCTTAGGACCCGGCGAGGTGGGAGTGTGCCAGACCTTGGGCTGCAGCCCAAGCCGTAACTTCTACATGACAATTAAACAGCCCCACAGCCTGAGTCGTGTGAGCCCAAGGCAGTGGTACGGGCCAGCCACCGGTGTGTAACAAGTTTGCGTGGAGAATTTGCGGCAAAACTGGGAACTGAACCCAGATTGTTTCAATTCTTGCCTCCCCCCTTAACCGCAAGCCCAGCGTGTGTGTGTACAGCATTGTTTTGGTCTGTGTTTGCCTTGTATTGGCTTCCAAGGGAGGCTGTGGAATTTCCTTCATTGGGGTTTTAAGACCAGGTTAGAGATACGCCAGTCTGCAAATGTATAGGGATACATGGTCCTGCCTCAACACAGCGGGCTGGAGTAGATGACTTCTCAAGATCCCTTCCAGACCTACATTGAAATAATTCTCTTTTGTGCTGCGTCATGTTCTACACTGAGCTGTTTTGCATGGTGCCATTTGGAACTGTGATCGCACCATTTTGTGTAGCAGTTTTATGGTGAATTGTTTTGCCTCAGCTTGTTTTCCATTGTGTACTTTTGTCCTAGGATGTCATAGTTCGCATCGTGTTGCTTTCTTTTCCTTTGTATTGTCATTTTATGCTGTGGAGTGTAGGTTGTGTTTTTTTTCACCCTGAATTTTCCTGACACTATGTTGTGGTGAGTTTTATTCTGTATGTTGTGTTTTTATATGTATATATTGCATAGCATCCTAGAAATGTAGGGCTAGATAGGACCTCAAGATGTCATCAAGTCCAGCTTTCTCTGCTGAGGCAGGAACAAGTATATGTAGATTATCTATGACAGAGCTTTGTCCTATTTGTTCTTAAAAACTACCAGGGAAAGAGACTCCCAGCCCCTTGTAAGACTGTTCCAGAGCTGAACTGCCTTAGCTCTGGGGACACCCACACAGATTTTAGTGGTGAGCAGCTCTGGAGAGAGAGAGGAGACCCCAGTGAGTGGGCAGTTGGATAAAGAGACTAAAGTTGGGAGGAGAAACATTGACGTGTCCAAGGTCACCCAGGCTGTCTGTGACCGAGCTAGAAATAGGTTCTAGTGCCACCGTACTGCTGTTTCTGAAGGTCTCTGCCACACTGCTGTTTTAGGCACTGGTGCAAACCCTTAGTGTAGACAGAATTTACACTAGTGCACTCTGGCACTGGTGCACCATGTCCCAGTTTGAAGGTTTGGGGTGGGGAGAGGGGCTGTGACCTCCTGAGGCCTGAGGCTGACTGAACGGTGCAGCTGGTAACGGAGGGGCAGCACTGAGTGCTGGAGGTATGAGCCAGGAGCACAGCCCCACAGGACTGGACACTGACTTCTCCTGACCCAGGACACACCCCAGCGAGGTGGTTTGTCCATGGATGTGCAGGCTGTCTTGGCAGAGCAGCTCATTTGCAATCCCTGCACACCTCTTCCTACAGTGTGCACTGGGACCTTTCCAAGCTGCGAGTGACAGGGCTCGGGAGTTAACAGGATCTGTTCCTGGCTCTGTCATGGATCTGTTTGGTGACCTTGGGAAGTCACAGCTCCTCTCTGTAACACTGTCTTCAGTGACTCGAGAGCACTAGCACCAGCCTCAGGCAGACTGGTGAGAAGCAGGGCACAAACCCCAAATTGGGTGTGAGGTCTGTATGGAGATTTCACCAACCAAGTATCCAGTGTAAACGCTTCAGGCATTGTAACAGCATTAACATGGAATCACAGACAGTCCTCTTGGGTGATCCCATATATCTCACCACGCAGGTGAGCTCACCTTGTGACAGGTGGTCCCTTACTCCAGGGGTTCCCAACCTTTTCTTTCTGAGCCCCCACCCCTACCCTCCACCCCCACACGCTATAAAAACTCTACTGCCCATGTGGGCCACAATAACTGGTTTTCTGCATATAAAATCCAGGGCTGGCGTTAGGGGTAGCAAGCAGGGCAACTGCCTGCGGCCCCATGCCACAGGGGCCCCCGCAAAGCTACATTGCTTAGGCTTTGGCTTCAGCCCTGGTGATGGGGCTCAGGGCCCTGGACTTCAGCCCCCTGCGCTGGGACTTCAGCTTTCTGCCCTGGGACTCAGTGAGTCTAATGCCGGCTTTGCTTGGCAGCCCCCTGAAAGGTGCTCACGGCCCCCCAGGGGGGCCCTGGTTGAGAACCACTGCCTTACAGCACGAATCACAGCAATGTTCAAGTTACTGCCAGTCCCAAAGGACCCGTCACTTCCTTAGGTCAATTAAATCTTAGATCTTCCAACAAAGACACTTGTAGCCAGTCCTGTCATAACCTGTATTAAGACTTATTTAAAAGGAAACGAGAGTTGTTAACAAAGTTAAAGCAGGTAATCCTATAGATGCAGATGAGTTGCAGTCTTAAATTTCAAAGGTAATAGAAGCTTCTGTAATAAGCAAGCTCTACATATTCTTTAGGACTAACTCAGGCTAAGCAGCTGGGGATCTCTTGCTTATGCCTAGAAACTTTGCCCCAGCGTCCAGGCAGCATACAGACAATCAGTTCCTTCTCTATGGGGTTTTTCATCCCCTTCCTACCATGTGGTCTGAGCAGGAAACTTAGCTACTGGGAAGTGAAGAGCACAACAACAGTCTTGTGTCTTTGTTAACATCCCATAATAGTCTCTCTGGTGTTGATGGACCTTTCCTGCCAGGCAGGGTGTAATGCATTCTGTTGCCAATCAGCACTTCACATTGGTAAAGTCTCTCTCCTGTTTGGTGATTTACAGAGCCACAGAGGCTCACAATGCAACTAGTCAGATGTTAACTCAGGCAGCAACTTACAAGTATTCAATAAAGTCTAAACACAAAACACATTCTTATGTTCACAGTCTGTATGAGGAGTATCTACTCATTTGGACTCACTGGGGAGCCACAGAAAGAAACAAGGTGTGCTGAGGCAAGAAGGCCCAATCCCAGAGCCCCCAGGGTCATGCTTCCCAAAAGCTAAAACTAGGCCCAGCCCATGAAAGGGGCACTCCCAGGAGAGACTGTGTAAAGGCTGGAGCGTCAAATAACTTAGTTAATCTGAGAGAGCTGCCTTGGGGACAATGACAGGGCACTCAAGGCAGGATGAAGTATTATCTAGACTAGGAGTGGCCAACCTGAGCCTGAGAAAGAGCCAGAATTTACCAATATACATTGCTAAAGAATCATCAGCTCCCACCCCCTGCTCCCAGTGCCTCCCACCCATGGGAAGCCACACTAATCAGCACCCCCCCTCCTCGCACTCCCGATCAGCTGCTCATGCTATGCAAGACACTCGGTGGGGACGGGGGATGGAGCGTGGGCACTGCAGGCTCAGGAAGGGGGTGGGAAGGGGTGGAGTGGGGCAGGGCCTGTAGCTGAGTAGTGAGCACACCCAGCACATTGGAAAGTTGGTGCCTGTAGCACCAGCCCCGGAGTTGGTGCCTGTACAAGGAGCTGCGTATTAAATTCTAAAGAGCCACATGTTGGCCACCCCTGATCTAGACCATCCCTGAGAGGTATTTGTCCAGCCTGCTCTTAAAAATCCCCAATGATGGAGATTCCACAACCTCCCTAGGCAATTTATTCCAGTGCTTAACCACCCTGACAGGAGTTTTTCCTAATGTCCAACCTAAACCTTCCTTGCTGCAATTTAAGCCCATTGCTTCTTGTCCTGTCCTCAGAGGTTAAGAACAATGTTTCTCCTTCCTCCTTGAAATGAACTTTTATGTACTTGAAAGCTGATCATATCTTCTCCTGACTAAACAAACACAATTTTTTCAGTCTTCCCTCATAGGTGATGTTTTCTAGACCTTTAATCATTTTTATTGCTCTTCTCTGGACTTTGTCCAATTTTTCCACATCTTTCCTGAAATGTGGCACCCAGAACTGGACACATTACTCCAGTTGAGGCCTAATCAGTGCAGAGTAGAGCGGAAGAATTACTTCTCATGTCTTGCTTACAATACTCCTGCTAATACATCTCAGGATTATACTTGGGTTTTTTCCAACAGTGTAACACTGTTGACTCATATTTAGCTTGTGATCCACTGACTCTCCCAGATCCGTTTCTCCTGTGCTCCTTCCTAGGCAGTCATTTCCTGTCTTGTATGTGTGCAACTGATTGTTCCTTCCTAAGTGGAGTACTTTGGATTTGTCCTCATTGAATTTCATCCTATATTCTCCAGTTTGTCCAGATCATTTTGAATTGTAATTTAGCCTCCAAAGCACTTGCAGCCCCTCCCAGTTTGGTATCATCTACAAACGGTATAAGTGTAACAGAGAGACTCTGCTACTGGGAGGGTTTCACTATGTCTAGGAGGGTTGCACCCTGGTGGGAGGGGGCTAGGCCTGTACTGGAATAAGGTCATTTTGTGCTACACAGTGTGGCAGAACCTAGAATGTCCATTACCAGGGAAAAATGCTGGGGGGAATTGACATGTGGAAAGGACAGAAACCCTGTCTGAATTCTCTCATTTTGCCCTTCTTGCCCTGGCAGGCTACAGAATAATGTCCACCTTTCACCCTAAATCATCCCCTCCTCCCAGCAGGAAGGAAACGGCTGCAATGGAGCTGGCTCAGGTAAGGGATTATCAGGGAGCTGGTGGTGGGTTCTGCTTGGACGGAGAGGAGAAGTAAATGAATAGGAGGGTGGGAGCTGCTAGAGGTAGTGGGAGGCAGGAACTGTCTAGGGTGTGGAATGGGAGGGGAAATGATGTGACAAACCTGCTGAGACTTGTGTACTCTAGGGTGTGATGGGCTGTCAACTCGGGGGTGCAGTCTGGGGGGCTTCTGGGAAACACTGTCCCTCTAACCCTCAAACTGGGTTGGCCCTTCTCACACTGCCAGCCTCTCCAGGCCCTGTTATTACCCAACAGGACAGCAGGTGGCACCACGCATCCAACTAAGCTACCTGAGTGCTTTACCTAAGCCACTCAAAGACAGATAGAAGACAAAAGCCAATTTCCCAGCCATAAGTGGTAGCAAACAGATCAAAGCAGATTACTTAACAAATAACCAAAAACTCAAACTAAGCTTAACATACTATCTGGATAGAATTTGAATAGCAGTTTCTCACCCTGACTGATGATACAAGCAGTTCACCAAGTTTCCATACACAAGCTAAAAATCCCTTTACCCTGGGACCAGCAGTTCCCCCAGTTCAGTCTTTCTTCCTCAGGTGTTTCCAGGAGTTCTCTTGTGTGGGGAATGAGGCCAAGAAATGATGTCACACTCCACCTTATGTAGCTTTTCCATAGTGCGGAACCATTTGTTCCAAACTTGTTTCCCAGTCCAGTTTGTGGAAAATACAGGTACCAAAATGGAGTTTGTTGTCATGTGGTCTGCTCACATGCCCTAGCATGCCCTGCTGAGTCATAGTAGCCATGGCTCATAGGCTAGCTGAAAAATTCACAAGAGGGCTAAGCTCTTCCACGGTCCATTGTCTTTCTTGATGAGCCATGAACACTGTCTGGCTTCTTTGTTGTACCTGAAAGGCTTTTTGTGAGTGTTACCCAGAGTAAACACATTTGAAATACAGATACAGAGTCAATATCCATAACTTCAGTTACGAACATGATACATGCGCACAAATAGGACAGTCATATTCAGCAAATCATAACTTTTCCAATGACACTGAACATGACGCATCTTGCACAAAATGCAACATAATTATGTCCTAATCATTTTATAATCATACCACTATGCTGAATGTGTGGTGTAGTGTCAGGGCCTAATTTCAAGGCACAGGAGTTGGGAATGGAACTTCCACTCTTTGTGGAACAGGAAATAACCCTCCAGCCAGGGCTGGGAAAACTTCCCGGACTCCCAGTGCTGGAGCCTGAATCTTCTGACACTTCATTAGTTACCACGAACCCCAATCTTTGTGGCAACTGCAAACTTTATCAATGATGATTTTATATTCTCTTCCAAGTCATTGATAAGAATGTTAAATAGCACAGGGCCAAAACCAATCCTTGTGGGAACCCTCTAGAAAGAAATCTACTCAAGCATGGTTCCCATTTACAATCATAGTTTTTAATCTGTTTAATGTATGCTGTGTTTATTTTGTATCTTTCTAGTTTTCTAGTCAAAATATTGTGCTGAACCAAGTCATATGCCTTACAGAAGACTAGGTAATGTTTTCACCTCTCAGCTCATCAATACTATTAGCTGCAACCAAACTTTTGATCTCACCCAATAAGGATATCCAGTTAGATTGATTGGATCTGTTGTCTCTGAACCTTTGTTAATTGGTACTAATTATATTACCCTCCTTTACCTCTTTATTAATTAAATCCATATTCGCTGCTCTATTATCTTGCCCAGTATCGGACTAACACGCTTGTAATTAGCTGGGTCATCTCTTTTACACTTTTTAAATATTGGCACAGCATTAGCTTTATTCCATTCTTCTGGAATTTCCCCATTGGTCCAAGTCCTAATTAAAATCAACATTAACAGTCCTCCACCAGGTCTTTCAAAACTCTTAATACAAGTTATCTGGACCTGCTTATTTAAACATGTCTAACTGTAATAGCTTCTCTTAACATCCTCGTGAGTTATTGTTGGGATGGAAAGACTGTCGTTGTCAACGTCTTATATGATTACATCATCTGTTTTTCTCCAACTCCAGGAGTGAAATATTTATTGAACACTTTTACCTCTTCTGTATTATTTTTGATAATTCTGCCATTTCTATCTAGTAATTTACCACTACCATTGTTAGGGATAAATTTTGTACTTAATATACTTTTTTAAAACTTCCTTCTTATTTTCATTAAGTGGTCATTGATTCCTGATAGCTTCCCTTACCAATTTTCTACAATTCTGACTTTATAAAGAATATTCTTTACAGTTGACTTCCTGTTCTTCCATATATTTTATTTGGAGATTCCTACCAGGAGCCACCAGCAGGGTCCAGAGACAGCCCCATCTCCTATATCAAGCCCTGGTTAGTAGCTATGTGATAAATGTGATGACTCTGCCTCTGTCTGTCAGCTGGGAGACACAAAGGTTCTCTCTTTCCATCCTCTGATGCCTCCTGGCTGCTCTAAGCAAGGTGGGATGGGACTCTGTTAACATGTGCCTCCTGGAGCTCCCATTTACCTGGTGCTGCTGTTCCGTGAATAGTGGGGTTGTGAGTGGGGCAGCAGGTACTGAGTGTTGGACTCTTGCTCTTTCAGGGGCCGGTGACCTTCGAGGAGGTGGCTGTGTATTTCACCAGGAAGAGTGGGTTCTGCTGGACCCCACTCAGAGAGCCCTCTACAGGGATGTCATGCAGGAGAACTATGAGACGGTGGTCTTGCTGGGTAAGGAGTCCTGTCGCCTGGGTTATTAGAAGCTGTGGGGTCTCTAAAGAACCTGAGTAGTAATAACTGTATACCTTTATTCATCATACAAGTTTTGCAGGTTTTCTTGCCCCCCTTTTTTGCCTTATCTCCCACACGCTAGTATCATTTTTGGACATGTGCCTTTTTGGTGCCGTCAGTCATTTTAAAATTGGATTTAATATATCCTTATTGGCTATATTAATCACTGTAGCTTTCATGCCTTTTCCTCATTTTAAGAGGAAAATATGCCTCCTGTAGAATTCTAAATTGAGTAAATATGTGTATGACTCATGCATGGTTTGTGTGACAGTGAGATGAGCTCTTTTAGGAGAGCGTGTAATGTTGCCATTCAGGATCCCATGGGTGAAGGGATAAGAGAGTCGTGGGAGGGGGAGAGAAGAGGGGGGAGTAGATAATTCTGGGGTGCCAGGACATGGGGAGGGTGTGTGCAGGGTTAGAGCTAAGAAGCAGCAGGGAGGTAGGAGGTAGTGAGAGATGAGGAGAAAATACAAGAAGCTCCCAAGGTGTCGGGAAATGGTGCCGGCTGAGAGTAATGGGAAGAAGGGAGGAGTGTGGAGAAAGGGCACCCGGGAAGTGGGCTGGGTGGGTCATTGGGAGGAGGAGAGGTTTGAAAATCTAGAGCTGTGGGGATCCCAGACCTTTAACCTCAATCCCTACTGAAGCCTTGTTGCTTTAGAGCCTACACTCCAGTTTTATTTCTGTTCAGTTTCACTTCTTTTTACATTTCCCCCCCCAAATATCATTATTTTAACATTTGACCTCCCTCTCCCACTCATAACCCCTCTCCCCATATAACCTCCCCATGTCTATGCTCAGTGACCCTGGCCACTGATCCTGAGTCCTTGCTGCATTCCTCCCTGTGATGATGCGGTTCTGGCGGGACCCAACGGAGAGTGCCAAATCAGGACCAATTGCTCAAACAGGGCAGTCACAGCCCTAGGCTGGGGTTTTTCCACCTCTAAGGCAAACCAAACCAGCCAGACAAAGAGGACTTTGGTTTCACCCCACTGGCTAACCACAAGTCACACAAGCAATTCCTTAGACACTCCAGTCTCCCAGTATCACCACCAGTGCCACTCGTCCTGGGGATGAATGGTTATGAAAACCAACACCCCAATAAAAGAAAACAGTTCTCTCGATCCCAAAGGACCAAGCCCCAGACCCAGGTCAATATACACATCAGATCTTACCCACAAATCACACTGTTGCCAATCCTTTAGAATCTAAAATCTAAAGGTTTATTCATAAAGGAAAAAGGTAGAGATGAGAGCTAGAATTGGTTAAATGGAATCAATTACATTCAGTAATGGCAAAGTTCTTAGTTCAGGCTTGTAGCAGTGATGGCATAAACTGCAGGTTCAAATCAAGTCTCTGGAGTACATCCCCCGCTGGGATGGGTCATCAGTCCTTTGTGCAGAGCTTCAGTTTGTAGCAAAGTCCTCCAGAGGTAAGAAGCAGGATTGTAGACCAGATGGAGATGAGGCATCAGCCTTAGATAGGCTTTTCCAGGTGTAAGAACCTCTTTGTCCTTACTGTGGAAAATTACAGCAAAATGGAGTCTGGAGTCACATGGGCCAGTCCCTGCATACTTTGCTGAGTCACAAGGCGTGTCTGCCTTCTCTCCATGGGTCAATTGTGTAGCTAATGGTCCTTAATGGGCCATCAAGCCAGCTGGGCAGAGCTAACACCAACTTGTCTGGGATGTTTCCCAGAAGCACAGCACCAACTTGAAATACAGACAGTATAGAGCCAATATACATAACTTCAACTAAAAATGACACATGCACACAGACAGCATAATCATAACCAGCCACCCATAACCTGGTCTTAGACACCTTATATGACCCCCTTTACCTAAGATTTGGTGCCACTACAGGACCTTGGTTGCAAACCATGTTCTATATGGTCCCAGTTTATACTGGGACGGGACCGAGGGGACGAAGGGGGCAGGGACGGATGGAGACAGGGGACGGGACAGAGGACAGGGCTGGGCGGATGCAGGGACGGATGCAGACAGGACGGGACAGAGGACAAGGCTGGGGGGATGCAGGGACGGGACCGAGGGGACGAAGGGGGCAGGGACGGATGGAGACAGGGGACGGGACAGAGGACAGGGCTGGGGGGATGCAGGGACGGGAGGGAGGGGACGAAGGGGCAGGGACGGATGGAGACGGACGGGACGGAGGACAGGGCTGGGGATGCAGGGACGGACGGAGGGGACGAAGGGGCAGGGACGGATGGAGACGGACGGACGGAGGACAGGGCTGGGGGGATGCAGGGACGGGACGGAGGGGACGAAGGGGGCAGGGACGGATGGAGACGGGACGGGACGGAGGACAGGGCTGGGGGGATGCAGGGGCAGGACGAAGGGGGCAGGGACGGATGGAGACGGGACGGGACAGAGGACAGGCCTGGGGGATGCAGGGGCAGGACGAAGGGGCAGGGACGGATGGAGACGGACGGACGGAGGACAGGGCTGGGGGGATGCAGGGCAGGGACGGAGGGGGCAGGGACGGATGGAGACGGACGGACTGAGTACAGGGCTGGGGGTATGCAGGGACGGGACGGAGGGGACGAAGGGGGCAGGGACGGATGGAGACGGGACGGGACGGAGGACATGGGTGGGGGTCTGCAGGGATGGGACGGAGGGGGCAGGGACGGATGGAGAAAGGACGGACGGAGGACAGGGCTGGGGGATGCAGGGATGGGACGGAGGGGACGAAGGGGCCGGGACGGATGGCGACGGGCGGGACGGAGGACAGGGCTGGGGGGATGCAGGGAAGGGACGGAGGGGACGAAGGGGGCAGGGACGGATGGAGACGGGACGGGATGGAGGACAGGGCTGGGGGTGCAGGACGGGACGGAGGGGACGAAGGGGCAGGGACGGTGGAGACAGGGACGGGACAGAGGACAGGGCTGGGGATGCAGGGATGGGACGGAGGGGACGAAGGGGGCAGGGACGGATCGGGACGGGACGGCGGGCAGGGCTGGGGGATGCAGGACGGGGCGGAGGGGACGAAGGGGCAGGGACGGATGGAGACAGGGGACGGACGGAGGACAGGGCTGGGGGATGCAGGGACGGGACGGAGGGGACGAAGGGGCAGGGACGGATGGAGACAGGGGACGGACGGAGGACAGGGCTGGGGGATGCAGGGACGGGACGGAGGGGACGAAGGGGCAGGGACGGATGGAGACGGACGGACGGAGGACAGGGCTGGGGGATGCAGGGACGGGACGGAGGGGACGAAGGGGCAGGGACGGATGCAGACAGGGGACGGGACAGAGGACAGGGCTGGGGGATGCAGGGACGGGACGGAGGGGACGAAGGGGCAGGGACGGATGCAGACAGGGGACGGACGGAGGACAGGGCTGGGGGATGCAGGGACGGGACGGAGGGGATGAAGGGGGCAGGGACGGATGGAGACGGGACGGGACAGAGGACAGGGCTGGGGGGATGCAGGGGCAGGACGGAGGGGACGAAGGGAGCGGGGACGGATGGAGACGGAACGGGACGGAGGACAGGGCTGGGGATGCAGGGACGGACGGAGGGGACGAAGGGCGCGGGGACGGATGGAGACGGAACGGGACGGAGGACAGGGCTGGGGATGCAGGGATGGGACGGAGGGGCAGGGACGGATGGAGACGGACGGACGGAGGACAGGGCTGGGGGATGCAGGGATGGACGGAGGGGACGAAGGGGGCAGGGACGGATGGAGACGGACGGACGGAGGACAGGGCTGGGGATGCAGGGACGGGACGGAGGGGACGAAGGGGGCAGGGACGGATGGAGACGGGACGGGATGGAGGACAGGGCTGGGGGGTGCAGGGACGGGACGGAGGGGACGAAGGGGGCAGGGACGGGTGGAGACAGGGGACGGGACAGAGGACAGGGATGGGGTGATGCAGGGACGGGAGGGAGGGGACGAAGGGGGCAGGGACGGATGGAGACGGGACGGGACGGAGCACAGGGCTGGGGGGATGCAGGGACGGGGCGGAGGGGGCAGGGACGGATGGAGACGGGACGGGACGGAGGACAGGGCTGGGGGGATGCAGGGACGGGACCGAGGGGACGAAGGGGGCAGGGACGGATGGAGACAGGACGGGACGGAGGACAGGGCTGGGGGGATGCAGGGACGGGACGGAGGGGACGAAGGGGGCAGGGACGGATGGAGACGGGACGGGACAGAGGACAGGGCTGGGGGGATGCAGGGACGGGACCGAGGGGACGAAGGGGGCAGGGACGGATGGAGACAGGGGACGGGACAGAGGACAAGGATGGAGAGACGCAGGGAAGGGAGTGAAAGATGGATGGAGCGGGAGGGTGACGAGATCGCAAGCGTGAACTATCAGGCCACGTTGGTGGAGGTGGGGGGGAGACAGACAGACACAGGTGCGCAGCCCCGTTGGGAGCCAGAGGCACACTGGTCTGCCTGGCCGTGTGCTACCAGCGTGCCCTTTCCTATGTGCCCTAAGGCATTCCTATGTTATTCCATAACATTCCTATGTGCCATAACATTCTTATGTGCTGAATAAGAGCACATAACATTCCTATGTTCCCCTCCCAACACCAGGAGGGGTGTGTGTGTGTGCCCTTTCCTATTCTTATGTGCTGATCAGTACTGTGGTAGCAGAACTGAAACTGAAAAGGTAGCAGGCAGGACTATGCACAAAGAGAAAAGGGATGTAGACCTGCCCTTTGTACCCTGCAGGACCTGTGGTCACAGGCCCTTCCTGATTTGGGGGGAACCAAGGAATATAAAAAGTAATCTCTTGTAAATTGAACCAATGTTGTCTGACTGCTAGAGTTGGAATCTTGATACTAATTTTTCCTAATGATTGTAAGTTATTTACAGTCACCTGGCTGGCCTTTGAGGACTGACAAATCACAGCCAGAAGCTCTTTGATTTTTGGGAAGGCCCCAGATCATTTTGCAGCTGGAGTGGGCAGCACCACTCAGGCTACCGTTGATACACTAGGACTATCACAAGTTCTGCTGAGCATCCAGCATGACGTTTGACCACAAAAAGGGGCAGACAAATAGAAGAGGCAATATAGTATGTAGTGGGCTCAGGGATGAGAACAAAGGACTAATCCTAGCGTTGACACTGGCTCCCACTGTGGCCCTGGTCAAATCACATAGGCCAAAATTTCCATACTTGAGTGCCTATAGTTATGTACCTAAATCATTGACTTTGATAGGGTGTTAGAGCAGTGGAAGCTACTCCAGCCATTGATCTTTTCCCATTTTGCATACTGAGGAGGGACAGTGCTTCCTTGTGTCCCCCCTTGCAGGATTCCCAGCACCCACGTGTTACTCATGTGGGTATTGAACATAAAATTTTCCCCATGCAAAAATACATTTTGTTTTCAAACAATCCAAGGACTTAGTTGACACGGAGAATTTTTTTAGAAAAAGGGCAAAATAGCTTGACATTTCAAAAGAAATCACTGTTTAATTTTCTTTATAGTTCAAACATTATTTTAAAGGAGTTGAACTCAGATGTTCCTGAGGTTTAACAATGACTTGTATACATAGCTCCCAGAATGGAACCTGTGCAAACAAAAAATAAACAATAATAGTGTCTTTTAAATTCACTGTATTTTTAAAGACACACAGAGGAGAATCAGCCAGGCTGATTCATTGTATTTTCCCTGTGCTGATGAAGGAATTAGAGACAATAACAGAGCTTGACAAAACCAGCTAAAGCCACCAAACCAACTGGAGGGTTAAATCTATCAATCAGCAGTAAATATGAAATATAGGGGTGGGATCAGGGCGATGCCCTGGGAGAAGCCCAGAGAACTCCTCTTCCCCAATTGTCAGAAGAGGGAAGGTGCTGGGATTTTTATCCAAATGCCCTCCTGAGTCCTGTTTAGAGATTCAGGTTCTTTAACATTATAGCTGTCCCAAGTTTGCATAGTGCAATGCTTGAATTTACATGAAGAGAAAGTAGAGAGTAAGTAGTAAAGTTCTTCCAATTTTAAACTAGATGTATATTAAATTAAATCTGTGCTAATTAATCAGATGCATAAAGAGTATTTAAGACAACAGCTCAGCCCTCTCACCCACCCTCTCCATCACCATTGTCAACTTTCTCTGGATGTGTTTTTATGGATAAACTGAACTGATCTGACTGGCTGAATCAAACAATAAGTTGTTCTAAACGAATCACGATGCTTCAGGTCAATAACTGTTTGGGAAACATCTGTTACGTTACTGCTTCAACATTCAGCTGAGAAAATTATTAGATATATATTCTGATAATTTGAACAGAAACAAAGTCATCATAACAGAACATTGAGAGAGGATCAAAGCCTTAGGTTTTGAAAATAAATATCACACGTCAACATTTTTTCCATAAATGCTTCGGCAGCGGGAGACCTTATCCTAAGATAACATTCTCCAGCAGAGAGATGATCTCTTAATTAGAGCAACATGTAAACTACTTTAGGATGCTTGATATAAATCCTGCAAACTGATTCATTGATACTTTTACTAAGATGAATTTTGATATCATGGGATGAAATCCTGGCCCCACTGCCACACCCCTCCCTTGCTGGGCTAATGTCCTGCCCCTGGCCAGGCACTTTGGAGGTTTGAGCTACTCCCTGTGGATCACCCCACTCAAGGAGCATTCGTTCTAGGAAGCAAGCCGGCTAGACAGGAAAACATCAGACGCTGCTGCTCCCAATGCTACACTCAGTTTTTCAGAAATTAGTCGACTTTATGGCCAGAAGAGACCATTAGAGCATCTAATCTGACCCCCTGCATATCACAGGCCTCCTGTATGCAGGCCCGCCCAGATGGGGGGGCAAATGGGGCAATTTGCCCCAGGCCCAGCAGGGGCCCCCACGAGAGTTTTTCGGGGCCCCTGGAGCAGGGTCCTTCACTCGCTCCGGGGGCCCCGGAAAACTCTCATGGGACCCGGGCCCCCAGAGCTTCTTCGCTCCCGGTCTTTGCCTGCCAGGGGTCCTTCCTCTCTGGGACAGAAGGACACCCCCCCACCACCACCGAATTACCGCCGAAGCGGAACCTGCCGCCGGAGTGCAGCCGGGTCTTCGGCGGGGGGGGTCCTTCTGTTCCGGGACCCGCCACTGAAGTGCCCCAAAGGCCCGTGGTGGGGGCTGCACTTCGGGGGCGGGTCCCGCTTCGGCGGTAATTCGGCGGTGGGGGGCCCCCGCTTTGGGTCTTTGGGGCACTTTGGCAGCGGGTCCCGGAACGGAAGGACTCTCCGCCACTAACTTACCGCCAAAGCGGGGGCCCCCCGCCACCGAAGACCCTGGACCCCCGGAATCCTCTGGGCGGCCCTCGATTTAACAGGGGTTTGTTTCAACTTGTTGCCCCGATTAAAATCTATGGCTAAAAGGCAGCCACTGTTGTTAGTACTTGTACCTGTGTTTGGTGCCACCTCCTTTCCCTTTGGCCTTGTAGTTGACCAAGGGCAAAGCTGAACATCTCCTCAGACACCAGGGAGTGTTTATGTCCATTCCTGCGAGCTACACAGGGGGTTGATGTTGCTGCTTTCAATCCTCTGGCTCTGCCGGGATAAGGAACAATTCAAGCTGTCACTGAACTGAAGGAGGAAGATCAGTTTTTGACAGGGAGAGGGACGCCTCCTCTTAAAGGTGTTTGGCTGGCTGGCAGTCCTGATCCCCAGATCTCGCCCGTGGGGCTCCAGCAGTTTGGGGACCGGATCTCTCCCTTGGCCCCACCTGCTGCCTCCAGGCGCTCCTCCCCAGGGGCCCCAGCAGTGCAGCACAGCTGAGCAGCATCTGCCTGCTCGCTCCAGTGGCTGTCGGCCCCTCCCCATGGCAGGGCAGGGTGGGGCTGGGCCTCCATGCGCTGCCCCCACCCCGAGCCCCTGCAGCCAATGGGACACTGCGGGGGTGATGCCCGGGGGCAGCAGAACGTTGAGGCCCCCCAGCCCACCCCACCTTGGAGACCCAGGTAAGCGCCTGACTCCCTCCCAGAGCCTGCACCGCCACCCCCTCCCCACATACCCCCTCCTCCCTGCAAACTCCCTCCCAGAGCCTGCAGCCCGGTCCACACACACCTGCCCCCAACTCCCTCCCACAGCCTGCACCCTCTCCCTCCACACACACCCTCCTGCCCACCCTAATCTCCCTCCCAGAGCCTGCACCCCCACCCCTCCTCCTGTTCCTCCTACCCCCTGCCCCAGCCCAGAGCCTGCACCCAGCACCCAAACTCCCAGAGCCGTACAAGGAATTTTTGTGCCCGAGGCAAGGGCCAGCTCCAGGCTCTTTGGCTGCGGGTCCTTGATCCCTGTCGGAGGAAGGACCTGCCACTGAATTGCCACCGCCGCTTCATTCATCCTTCGGTGGCAATTCAGCAGTGGGTCCCTGAGTCCCTCTCGGAGAGAAGGACCCACTGACGAACTGCCGCCGAAGAAGTGGCAGCGGAAGCGCCTCGCCCATGTTACGGTGCTGCAAACTCCATCCCAGAGCCTGCACCCCAGAACCCCACCCCCACCCAAACTCCCTTCCAGAGACCAGCCACTCAACCCGTCAGCACCCAAACTCCCCAGAGGCTGCACCCTCCTGCACCCCAATCCTCAGCCCCAGCCCAGGGCCTGCACCCTAGACCTCCTCCCCTCACCCAAACTCCCTCCCAGAGCCTTAGGTAGGTGGGGGGTGGAGTTTTGGGGGGCTGGTTCTGGGCGGTATGAGTGACATTATTGGCCCACTGGGAGGATTGGAGGACTGGCCCTGGCCCTAAGGTAAATTGAGGTTGAGACCCTGCTTTAAGGGATTGGAGCAATGCTGGAGAGACTGACGGGCAGGGAGCTGGGGAGCTGTGTGTGCTCCAAGGAGAGTTGTTGTGCTCTGGTGACACAGAGCGGGGGTGGGGACTTTGTAAGCTGTGGTGTTTGTATAGAGATAAAGTTTACTAACCCCCAGGTTAAAAACTGTTCCTGCTCTGGGCTATACAGGATGTTCTCTGTTGAGAGTGTAGCTCAGTGGGTGAATGTTTCCCTGTAGGGTAATGGGTTCCTAGTTCCACTCCAAATGCGTCCCTTAAAGAAACTTTTTCAAATGAAAATCGATTTCCACACCCATCTCCAGTATGTTCAGGAGTTCGCTGAAGTTGAGGGGGGCTTGAAATGAATTTAAACACTATTTTCCTATGCAAATGAATAAAGACCTAGCAGAGCTGCCCAGCAGCTGAATTCAGTTCCAGTCCTCAGCGTCTCTAAGAGGGACACTCGGTAGCTGAGGCATGTGGGACACCTCTGGGATGATGACAGGAGAAAAAATGCTGGATTCAATGAAAGCTGAGACCATAGGAGGAGAAGGTGAATGGCAACACCACACATAGTCATAACACTCAGACACGGGGCTTCACTGTCACTACCCCTGTGTTTTCCATCATTTATATCCAGGGGTGAAAGTAACTTACAGGACTTACCGGTACTGCCGGAGTCCCGAGGGGGCGTGGCCTCATCCAGAAGGGGCGTGGCCTCATCTGGGAGGGGGCGTGGCCTCTCAAGATTTAAAGGCCCTGGAGTACCAGCTGTGGCTGGGAGACCAAGGGCCTTTACATGAACCAGGGCCTCCCAGCTGCAGAGGTAGCCCTTTAAATTCTGGCCCCAGCCCAGCCACCAGAGCCGCGGCCGGGAGTCCAAGGGCTCTGGGCTGACCGCAGCCGCAGCAGCCCAGAGCCCTTTAAATCCGGCCCCAGCCTGGCCGCCGGAGCCGTGGGTGGGGGGTTTAAAGGGCTCTGGGCTGCCAGCTGTGGCGGGGAGCCTAGAGCCCTTTCAATCCCCACAGCAAAAGCCGGTGCAGTCCGGCACGGCGTATTGGCTCTGCCGCTATGCCGCACCAGCTTGTACCAGCTTACTTTCACCTCTGTTTCTATCCTAAGGAACACACCTCCCCTCCCCACGCACTGTCACACACAACCTTCTCCCCTTGAGCCCCATCCAACACTCCCCCACACACGCCACGGGACACAGCCTCTCGGTGACTCACCCCGAATGGGGCTTGTCTCTTCATCTCCCCAACAGGGGAGCACGGAGCCGAAAGGGCCACAGGAGACTAGTGGAGCTAGGCAGGGATAGAAAAGACTTCCTCCCTTTCCTTCCTCCCTGAGTCCCGTTAATCTCACCCATCAGATGTTCCAGCACCAGGTGGGCTCAAAGAACCAACCTTCCCATGAGCAACGTACGGGTGAACCACATCTTTCAAATGGAAGGATGCTCCCCACCTCTGCTGCTGCCATTCTGCAGCCTTTCATATGGATTTGTATTAGCTAATGCAACCCCCCCACTCCTCTAATCCAGCCATGAAACATGGAGACAAGCTCCTGAAAGCAGGGCCCAGTGGTGCAATGGGTTAGTGCCCAGTACTTACAGAGCAGTGCTGAGTGGAGTGATGCTGAGGTTGTGAGTTCAAACCTCACCTGCAGCCCTAGTTTCCTTTAAGCAAATGGCTTCTGCCAATCAGTTTGCCCTGCAGAAAATACAATTCCTGCTCAGAAGACACTGAGGTCCCCTTGCTTTACAGAGAGCAGGGCAGATTCCACAGATCTACCAGGCTCTGCCCTCCACCAGCTGCCTGTGTCAGGAAGGGTCAGGCAGAGCCCAGAGCACTGCCCCTGACTCCCCCTCAGTCTTTGCTCCCTAAACCACCTGTGTGCTCACCCACTTCGCTGTGAGACTCAAACCCTGCCTGGCTTGCTGTATGCTGGTGTGGTTTTCATCTGCCACGTTGATGTGCATGTGGGTCCTGTGTGATTTTGGTGGATGTCTTGCATAGTTCTGTGTGCATGGATGTGTGTATGATTTTTGCATTAATATTGTTTTTTGCTTTGTATTCTTTTGATATGTGGGTTTTGTGTTTCCTGTTGTGGGCTTTTGCTGTATTTTTGGTGTGGATTTGTTCTTTCTATATTTTGTGAGGTTTTCCTTTTTGTGTATATGGCTCTGTGTGCTGTGTGGGTTTGGTTTTTGTTATGTCTGTGTGGGCCTGTGCAGTGTGTGATTTTCTCATTCTCTGTGTGCGTGTTTGTCTCTCTGTTTGTATCTTCATGTGTAAATTCACTGGAACTTTTCAAAATCTGCACAGCTTTGCCAATTTTCACCAGGAATTTTTCTCCATTAACAAATTCTCACTTGTTCCCTACCCGTTGGTGACCATTGCCCCAGGGGCCTGTCAGTCTCAGGGTCCTGATTTCCCATTGGCCCTTCCCCCTTCTATTGGGACTGGGAACTAGCCAACCAAACCCCACTAAGTTTTAGTAAAGGGCCAACAGTCCCTTACACAAGCCAGCCCTGTGAGAGTCACCAATGTCCCGAGAGAACAGTACAAGCTGGTCCCATGGTGTAAAGGGCAGCACTCAGGACTCTGAATCCTGCAATCTGAGTTCAAATCTCAGTGGGACCTTGTGTTAGCTGGTGGTAAAGATCTGGTGCTCAAAGTGCTTTCCTGTCTCCAGCTATACAAAAGTGGGTCATTTCCCTCCTGCTGGTTAAGTCCTTTCCCCACCAGAGCCAGGTCTTTGGTGGGGGTTTAGAAGTGGCTCTAGTGGTTGGGATTCTCACTGCTTCACCTGATGCCCACAAGTCTGGTGCTTGTAGCCACACTTTTCCTCTTGCTCACATGGCACTTGAAGAAAGCAGTGCCAGGGCCAGGCTTGATAGGCAGGAGGGAGGCAGAGTCCCAGGCTGGAGCCCAGCACACCTCTCCTCCTCTGGGCACCTGGAGCAGAGGCGGCTGGTGCTGACAGCTCTGAGGGAAGGCTTATAAGCCACAGAGCGACTGAGGGCGGGGCTAGACGAGGACAGGACCATGCCTATGTGTGGCCAGCAGACAGGCAACAAGACTCCCGGCCAGCCTGCTCCTGCCATGCCAAACCCCCACTGAAGGCCACCCGCAGACCACCATGCGGGGTGGCTGCTGATGCTCTGTGTCCAACATCAGTAGACGGTAGGAAAGCAGGGCCAGCCCCCCTGGTGGGGCCTCTTACCGTTCCCATACTCCATGCTCACTTTTGCAGTGGGGCAGGAGATGTTATCCCAAGAGGCTTTTCTCCAGCTGGTGAGAAGCAGAGAAACATCCAGGCTCCCAAGGCGCTATGTAGCAACCCCCCTCAAGCACAGGGACAGAGGGAAACTGCTCCACACGCTAGCCCGGGCAGCCGTCCATTTCCTTTGGGAATTCAGGAATAGCAAAGGCTAGACTGGAAGCACCTGGGGCTCATGCCCCAGCCTTTGTGACATCCAACCCCCAACTCCTTCCCGGGGCTCTAGCTGAAGGCAGAGCATTGGCCTGAGCGGCCAAGAAGAGGTTCCAGATTTGAAAGGAGCAGGACTTTCAGCACGAAGGTAAAACTGCATCAACACAACCACAAAGGGACTTGACCCCTCAAGTTCTTAATTCAAAGTCAGGCACCTTATCCGTTAAGCCATGCGGGCGCCTTTTTCATGCACTTCTTTGGAAAAGGTGGACACTGTGTTTCTTGGGTCACCTATTGAGGGGGGGCGAGACTCTCTGGCACAAGAAGTCGAGTTCCCAGTGAGATGTGAGACTTAATTATACGGGGCCAGGTGCAGGGCTTTGACAGGGAGGCTCAGGCATGGGGGATTGGGGTGCAGCGGACGGACCGGCTGTCTAGCTGTGGAGATTTAGTCGCACTGAGGCACAGGAGGGAGGAGGAGGAGGAATCCTGCTGACAGGCAGTGGCTGTGCAGAAAGAGGAGGAGTTCTGGGACTTTCTTTTGCCTCTCTTTTGCCTGCCTGCTCACTCCTGTGGTGAACGGTGAAGATGCTCTTAACAAGCCCAGGTAGCTCAGGTGGTAGAGCATCAGGCTTTTAATCTGAGGGGCCAGGGTTCAAGCCCCTGTCTGCGTGCTCAGCTTTTAAGTTGCCTTGTGTTCCAGGAGCCAAATTCTGTTTACAGCCACATGCGGATTCCCAGAAGCTGTGGCCATTTCCTGGAAAGGCTCCTTTCCTTAGCGATCAGGAGAGAGGTCACATCCACAGGAGCAGGTGTAGAAAGCACAGTCTCTGGCTGCCAGGAAGCGGTGTGCCAACATAGTGTTCTCTACAATGGCGTTTAGATCGGGATAATTTACGTGGCTCAGCACCTCTGCCCAGGCAGCTCCCCCAGCCTGACACACACACACAGCCCCTGCATCCTCCTCAGCCCAGAGGTGAGCCCCCCAGCTGAGTGGGGAATCAGAACCCCCCGAAATTACCCTGGGACCAGCATGATCTGCCTCCGCCCTGCCCTGCTCTGCATGTATTCGGAGTGAGTCGGTTTCCCTGTCCTGCCATGTGTCTCTTCTCCTCCCCAGTTCCTTCCAAACCACCCCCTTTCCCTGCACCCCGGGCTGGGTCTCTGCCAACCCCCTTCTCCCCTCCTGCCCCAATATCTCCCTGCCCCTACAGGTCTATAGGGCTGGATCCTCCCTCCCCCTTCTCCCCTCAGTTCCTGCCTCTGGGGGTCTATGGAGATGGGTCTCTCCCGCCATCCCCTCTCCTGCCCCCATATCCCGCTGCCCCTATGGGTCTATGGGGCTGGGTCTCTCCTCATCCCTTCCCCAATATCTCCTGCCCCAGGCTGTGACGTGCTATGACGTGTGCTGGGGCTGTGCCGTGTGCTGGGGCCAGGGCCGGCCCAGGGTTTTGCCGCCCCAAGCGGCAGGAAAAAAAATCTGTGATCACAATCGGCGGCAGCTCCACTGCACCACTTTCTTCTTCAGCAGCAATTCAGTGGCAGGTCCTTCCTCCAAGAGGGACCGAGGACCCGCTGCCGAATTGCTGCCAAAGACTCGACATGCCGCCCCTTCCTGGGCTGCCCCAAGCACCTGCTTGCTGAGCTGGTGCCTGGAGCCGGCCCTGGCTGGGGCTGTGACGTGCTGGGACCTGCTCACTCCCGAGGGCAACTCACTCACTTGAAACCAGCAGGACAGAAGGTGTCACGTGTCCATGGGCGGGGCTATGCAGATGAGCAGTGTCTGGCGGCAGTAGGGAGAGCAGCGAGATGAACCGAAGGAGCCCGGCGGAGAAAATTCTCTGCGTGGACAGAATCCCACCAGTTTTCTCTGTGTTGGGGTGGGGGCAGATTTCATGATATCATAGCCCCTGGGAGGGGTTTGAATCATAAGTCCAAAGTGGGAGAACAACTCCCCACTTGTGCTCAGTCTCCACTAGGGGCTGGGCTGGGATCACTAGGAGGGAAGCACAGGGAAAAACAGTTTCCCTATGGAACCCAGGAGTCCTGGATCCCAGTTCACTCCACCCCAGAACCAGGGATAGAACCCAGGGGTCCTGGTGCCCAGCCCTCCTCCTGCTCTGACCACTCAACCCCACTCCCTCCCAGGGTGGTGCAGGGGTCACTGGGTCTGTGTCTCAGCTCAGCTAAGGGCCTTGACTGATTTTCCCAAAGTGCTTCCTTCTGAATCCATCCGACGAAGTGGGGATTCACCCATGAAAGCTCATGCTCCAACACGGCTGTTATTCTATGAGGAGCCACAGGACTCTTTGCTGCTTTTACAGATCCGGCACATCTGCCCCTGCCCAGTCACTGCCCAACCCCGTGTGGGGCACCAGCACTGTGCCGGGTCGTGATGGGAAATTGTCCAAGCTGGCCCAGGAGAGACGTGTGTGTCCCTGCTGCCCCTGCTGGTGGGGCTGAGCCCTACTCTGTGTGTGTGTGCATCTGTGACACTGTTTGTATCAGTGTGTTGCTGGGCTAACCACTAGGAAATGGCTTTGCAGGATTTTGTATTCTGCAGCAAGTCACACACACACATACATACACACACTCTGACGCACAAAGAGACTCACACAATCGCAAGAACACTCAGACACCACACACCCAGAGGGACATGCTAGCCCAACCCCCAAAGAGAGCAACAATCACCGCCCCCAGCCACACTCACAATCACCCCCCCCACACACCATAATATTCACAATCGTGCTCAGAGATACAACTGCACGCAGTTCACTCCCACAGCTCCCAATACAAGGACCTCCTGCCCCACACAGCATGTGCCAAGGCCTGCGGAACTCACTGCCACTGGATGGCTACCAATGAGAATGATCCTCATGCAGGATCATGTGCTTGGACCCTTGTCCCCTCTTGGGGTGCGCTGTGCAGCGTGGCTGGGGATTGTGCAATGGCCCAGCACCAGGCAACGCAGAACGGACACCACACGCCCTGCCCTGCCTCAACTGAGCTACTCTCCTGGTGCATTGGAGACCAGCACCCCACACCGTGGCACTCCTGCCCCACAGGGGGAGAGCTGCAGCCCCCGCCACATTCCGCAGAGGGGAGAAGGGTCAGGCCAGCCAGCCCTTGTAAGATGGGGAAATCTCCACTGGGGTCGACGGTATGGGGCTGCGACATACAGAGAAATAGTTGTCGTGCCGGCAGAGGGCGGCAGAGCGCATACACACACACAATTGCAAACATACACAGACACATGCATGAATCCTGACACACACACACAATTGCTAATATACACAAACACCCGCACAAATCTAGCCAACACCAACACAAGCCTGAGAGCCAGGGGAGCAGAGCAGGCTGGGGCCGGGTAACTCCACTTCCCGCAGGAGGTAGCCAGCCCCCCATCCCCCACGGAGGCCTGGGACCAGCCCCCCCTCTGCTTGCCCCCACGGAGGCCTGGGGCTCCAGCCTGCTCTGCTCCCCTGGCTCTCAAGCTTGAGGGGAGGGGGGAACCGCCCCACAGCACTCGCTGGCGGCGTGGCTGGGAGCCAGGGAAGTGGACCAGGCTGGGGCTGGGTCACTCCACTTACCATGCAGGGAGTGCAGGGAGGGGGGCGGGGCTGGGGCCATGGGGAAGAGCCGGGCAGCCCCCCTGCAGCAGCTCCCCACCCCAGCTCACCTCCACTCCGCCTTCTCCCCTGAGCTCGCCGGGCACCGCTCCACTTCTCCGCCTCCCAGGCTTGCGGTGCCAATCAGCTGTTTAGTGCCGCAAGCCTGGAAGGAGGAGAATTAGAGCGGGCGGCGTGCTCCGGGCAGAAGACGGAGCAGCGGTGAGCTGGTACAGGGATTGGTTCCCCTGCCCGCCCCATTGCTTGCTGCAGGCAGCCTCCCCAAACCTCCCAGCCCCTGCCCCAGCTCACCTCCACTCCACTGCCTCCTGAGTGCGATTTTGGTGCCCCCAACCACTTGGCACCCTGGACGGCCGACTAGTTCGCCTAGTGGTTGCACCGGCCCTGGCCACTGCCTATCATCAGGATTCCTCCTCGGTGAGACTAAATCTCCCCACCTAGACAGCCGGTCCATCCGCTGCACCCCAGCCCCCATGCCCGAGCCTCCCTGCCAAAGCCCTGCACCTGGCTCCAGACAATTAAGTCTCACGTGTCGCTGGGAACTCCACTTCTTGTGCCCAGAGAGTCTCGGCCCCCCTCAGTAGCTGACCTGAGAAACACAGTGTCTGCAAAAGCAGCAAAGAGTCCTGTGGCACCTTATAGACTAACAGACGTACTGGAGCATGAGCTTTCGTGGGGGAATCCCCACTTCGTCGGACGCATCAGTGTCTGCCTTTTCCAAAGAAGTACCTAGAGGGACTTTTACCATGTGGCCTAATGGATAAGGCGTCTGACTTTAGATTAGACAATTGAGGGTTTGAGTCCCTTCGTGGTTGTGCTTGTCCGGTTTTACCTTTGTGCTGAAAGTCCTGCTCCCTTCAGGGCCTGAACCTCTTCTTGGCCACTCAGGCCAATGCTCTGGCTTCAGCTAGAGCCCCGGGAAGGAGTTGGGGGGTGGGCGTCACAAAGGCTGGGGCATGAGCCCCAGGTGCTTCCAGTCTCGCCTTTGCCATTCCTGACTTGCCAAAGAAAATGGGCGGCTGCCCGGGCTAGGGTGTAGAGCAGTTTCCCTCTTCCAAATGTGCATCTGTCCCTGTGCTTGAGGGGGGTTGCTACATAGCGCCTTGGGAGCCTGGGTGTTTCTCTGCTTCTCGCCAGCTGGGGAAAAGCCTCTTGGGGTAAAATCTCCTGCCCCACGGCAAAAGCGAGCACCTTGAGTGGGAACGGTAAGAGGCCCCACCAGGGGGGCTGGCCCTGCTTTCCTACCGTCTTCGATAATGGCCACAGAGCATCAGCAGCCGCCTCGCATGCTTGTCTGCGGGTGGCCTTCAGTGGGTGTTTGGCATGGCAGGGAGCAGCCTGGCTGGGTGCTTTTGTGCCTGTCTGAAGGCCACACCTAGGCATGGTCCTGCCCTCCTCTAGCCCTGACCTCAATTGTTCTGTGGCTTTTAAGCCTTCCCTTGAGCCATCAGCACCAGCCGCCTCTGCTCTAGGTGCCCAGAGGAGGAGAGGTGCTGGGCTCTGTGACAAAGTGGGGGATTTTCTTAGGGTTTGCTGTGTTTTCCAGTGGTTTGCATGCACAGGGAGTGGGACTCAGTGTTCCCAGGTGTTACTGGTTTAACGAGGTGAGGGGAAAGGGAGTTTGTTGCTACAGAAGACCGGAGAGGGACTTGGGACCCCGGCTGATGGCCTGGAGGATGGAGACCCCAGCGACTGGTGACCTGGTGACCCGGAGACCCAGCTCAGGAGTCACAGGCGGTTCTGGCCAGTGGGAGGACAATGGGCTGCGGGGAGAGGACCCCGTGACCAACCTGTTCCAGCCAGAGGAGGGCGGAGAGGAGAGGAGGCCCAGGCAACCCTGTTTACCTGGAGAAAAGACAATGGACAGCGGTGGGGCTTGGGGCCGGAGATATCGGAGGCCTAGCTGGGAAGCGGGGCTTGGGGCTGGCGAGGGGAAGCAGGCAGAGCCCACCTGGCTGCAGGGGGACTGGGATGTGCTGTTATTGTGAGAGGCCAGGCCTGAGGCCCTGAGAGTTTCCTGTGCTGTGTTCAACTCTCAATAAACCCTCCTGTTTTACGCTGGCTGAGAGTCGCTCTGGGCTAGAGAACAGGGGGCATCAACCCTTTGGGGTGAGGAGGTCCAGGGGTCCAGAGCGCGTGGACTCCCTGAGGGGCCCATGGCGAGAGACAGACGTGCTAAGGCTCAGAGAGGGGCAGCTCCAGGAGGTGGAGGGGCCTGACCCCAAGAGAGAGTGGACCCCCGAGAAGGGCTGTCGCACTGAAAGGGGCACCCCCCATGGACCGCACGGGGCCAAGAGTGGGCACGATCTGTGAGTCCGTGACAGGCAGTGACATCACAAAGGCCTTTTGCAGGACCTCAGACTATTGGCCAAAGGTGGTGGGGAGGTGGTGACCTCACAGAGAGATGCTGACATCAGCCAGGCAGGACAGGGGCGAGGGGCCAGGGAAACCTCAGAGACCCTGTGGCTTTGCTTCAGCAAGTCTCCTTCTCCAGGTCTCTCTTTGAGGACTGGGGGAGTATTGGGGTTCACGTACCTGAGCGCCAGGAGGAACCTCTTTCGAGTTTTCTCCTTCCCTTTTAGTGATTTTACTTGAAAACAGCCGACCCTGTTTAGACGGTAAGAGCCTCCTCGAGGGAAGGGGTGTCCTGGGGGTGTCACAGTTCAGATGCCGGTGCTCCCCCATTCAAGGAAGTTCCCGCCACCCTGATCTGTATTCGCAGGGTGGGAGAGAGCAGCATCCACAGCAGTGATTTGCTCCTGGCTGCTGGAGCAGAGCAGCAGGCTCAGCTGTCAGAACTTCCTGGAGCTATGAAAGGGGAGAGGCCCATGGCTCTGTAGCAGGACTGCAGGGCAGGCGAGTTCACAGAGGGTATTGTGGGATACTGGCAGAGGCCAGTTATGGTGATATAATGAACAGCAGTGTCTACACTGACACTCTGTCACTTTAAGTTTGCTGCAAAAAGCTCTACTGTTCTCATTGAAGTGGTTTTATTTTGCCACCAAAACAGGGCAGTTTTGTCGCCAAACGTGGCATTGCAGTGTGTACACCAGCCAAAAGCTGCTGACCGAGGGAGCGTTGTGTGTTTTTCACACACCAGAGCAATATAATTCTGCTGAAATAACTTTGTAGTGCAGATCTGGCCAAAGATTCACACACACACAGCTTGCAAGGAAAACCTCACCTGCTCCTCTGCTTTGTGGGGCCAGGTGGGGCCCAGGAGTCAGGTGTGAGCAGACACTGTACCTTAGTCACAGGCAGGCTCTATGGTTTAGCTGGTTAAAGTACCTGTTTTGTAAACAAGAGATCCTGGGTTCAACTCCCAGTGGTGCCTTGTTGAGATGTTTTGAGAGCACCTGGTATTGGCTACTGTCAGAAGACAAAATACAGAGCTAGATGGACCTTTGGTCTAGCCCAGTGTGGTTTTTCTTATGGTTTAAATTACACTCACAGGCACTGATAATAGAATTACTGAAAGTTTGGGATTTAAGAGCTGATAGGTCAGTGGGCCAAGCCCCTCATGGATGACCCCCTCCCTCTGGGACAGAGGCATGTTTGGGCTCGCACCAAATGCTCATTGTGGCTGCCAGAATCTGTGGGCAGCTCATTTAGTTTCCACCCAGGGTTGAGTCCCTGGTTCACACATCGAGGATAACAACCCTTTGTTTCTCCTGCCCCAATAACATGGAGACTGGGAATGCAACACCAGCCACAAGTGATCATTTCGGCAAGCAACCCAACCTATTTCCAACATACTGTAAATCCACATGCAGACTCATACACGAAACCTTGCAAGAAAATCTTCCTGAGGGGGTCTGAAGCACCTGCTGCTGGAGGGAAGGAGGGAGCTGTGGGTTGGGATTGAGGAGCAGCGTGAGGAGCGGGGGGCCTGTGGATTGGGATTGAGGGGCACTGGGAATAGAAGGGGCCTGTGGGTTGGGATTGAGGGGCACTGGGAATAGGAGGGGGCTGTGGGTTGGGACAGAGGAGAAGGGTGAAGAGGAGCAGGCTCTGGTTGGGAGTGAGGCTGGGGACTGGGTCCCAATACTAAAATTTAGGGGTTAGATCAATGTTAGGACAGGGTGGCAGTGGAGGGATGAGTGAGTCCCTAGACAACACAGTGAGTACGGTGCCTTCTTATTTTACCCCTTTTCCACGCAGGCTGGCAGGTGAACTCTACAGAGGCACCTCTGGGCTTGCACTGACTAAGGACAACAGCTGTGAGTGGGGGAGAGGGGATGGCTCATGTTAAAGGACTTTTGGTTGCTGGACTTATGAACCGTAGGGAGAAGGACACTGCCTAGCTTATTTGGGGTGGGTCTTTCCTCGTGGTTTATGTTTATGTGTTGGGGCTGCTGACATGACTTCTGCTAACCCTGGGCTTACATTGCAGTGTAGACATACCCTGAGAGGGCATCTAGACTGTGATAAAATCCCTGTGGCCCGGCTGGCCTGGATGATCTGATTTGGGCTCCTGGGGCTCAGACTGGAGCCCAGGCTCGGAGACCTGACCCCTCGTGGGGTCTTGGAGGCTGGGCTGAAGCCCAAGTGTCTACACTGTAATTTTATAACCCTGCAGCACAAGCCCCACAAGCCTGAATCAACTGACCCAGGGTTTGAGAATAGTGACTTGGGTGTGTTAATGGCAGTGTAGACATAATGCTAGGCTATGTCCACACTGCAATGAAACACCCAGGGCTGTCCCGTGCCAGTGCAGGCTCCCAGGCTAGGGCCATGGGGTGGTAAATTTGCACTGTAGACATCTCAGCTCAAGCTCAATATCAGGTTCTGGGAGCCCTCAAAGTTGGGAGGGAGTTTAGCAAAGTGAAAAAGGTAAAATGGCAGTGGAGTATTGCCTGGAGTCAATGGCATTTCTCCATTGGTCTGTCTGCTTTGGGACAGGGACAATAACATGTCCTGCTGCTTTCGTTATTTCAAAGGGCGGTTTAGGATTTTCATTCTCACACACGGTGCACGAAGCAGGACTCAATCCTGGGTGGAAACTAAATGAGCTGCCCACAGATTCTGGCAGCCACAATGAGCATTTGGTGTGAGATCCCAGACCTGCCCCTGTCCCAGAGGGAGGGGGGTCATCTGTGATGGGCTGGAACACTGACCTATCAGCTCTTAACTCCCAAACTTTCAGTAACTCTGTTATCAGTGCCTGTGAGTGTAATTTAAACCATAAAAACAGCCACCCTGGGCTGGACCAAAGGCCCACCCAATGCTGTATTTTGTCCTCTGACAGCAGCTAATATCAGGTACCCAAAGAGTTACTCAACAAGGCACCACTGGGAGTTGAACTCAGGATCTTCTTGTTTAGAAGGTAGGTGCTTTAGCCAGCTAAGCCATGGTGCCTACCTAGAGCTAAGGCACAGTGATGCCCACAGCTGACTCCCTGACAGCTCCACCAGGGCCTGACACGCTTTGCATGTGTTTGGATTCTGCAAAGCAGAGAAGCAGGTGAGCTTTTCCTTGCAAGCTGTGTGTGTGTGTGTGTGTGTGTGTGTGTGAATCTTTGGCCATGTCTGCACTACAAAGTTATTTCAGCATCATTATATTGCTCAGGTGTGTGAAAAACACACAATGCTCCCTCGGTTGGCAGCTTGTGGCTGGTACACACACTGCAATACCACGTCTGGCGACAAAACTGCCCTGTTTTGGTGACAAAATAAAAACACCTTGACGAGAGGTCTAGAGCTTTTTGCAGCAAACTTAAAAAGACAAATTGTCAGTGTAAATGCTGCTGGTCATTATATCACCATGACTGGCCTCCACCAGTATCCCACCATGCCTGCCGTGAACTCGCCTGCCCTGCATTCCTGCTACAGAGGCTGGGCCTCTCCCATTTCATAGCTCCAGAAAGTTCTGACAGTTGAGTCACCATCTGGAGGGAGGAATAGCTCAATGGTTTGTACATTGGCTTGCTAAACCTCAGGTTATGAGTTCAATCCTTGAGGGGGCCATTTAGGACTGGGGCGAAAAACTGTCTGGGGAGTGGTCCTGCTTTGAGCAGGGGGTTGGACTAGATGATTTCTTGAGGTCCTTTCCAACTCTGATATTCTATGATTCTACACTGGGATTAGGTTGATATAACTGCATTGCCAGCCTAAGTAATGTAATTACACCAACCAAATTTTGTAGTGTAGACCTGTCCAAAGAATCACACACACACCTTGGGAGCAAAACTTCAGCTGCTCCTCTGCTTTACACAATCCAAACAGGAGCAACACTTGTCAGGTCCCAGTGGGGATTGGCAGAGAGTCAGGTGTGGGCAGACACGATGCTTTAAATAACAGCAGGTACCATGGCTTAGCTGGTTAAAGTGCCTGTTTTGTAAACAGAAGATCCTGGGTTCAACTCCCAGTGCTGCCTTGAGGAGTGGCTTTGGGAGACCTGGTATTGGCTACTGTGAGAAAACAAGATTCAGAGCTGGATAGACTCCTATGCTGCCCCTTCCTCCTGCTCACTGCTCTCCTCCCTCACTTGCCCTTACGGTCATTACAAAGTGGCAAGGCAGAGCCCTCCCATTTTTAAAAGTCCTGGGGTGTTGTTCCCCCCTGTTCAGGCCCCCCTGGGGCCCTGCACGTCACACAGCTCTCCTGATTTCAGCTGTTAGAGGGAGCCTCACTGCTAGCGCAGACTGGGCAGTTTCTTGCATGAGAGACACTCTCCCAAAGCAGGACTAATGCTTAGAGCTGGTTATCAGTGATTTCAGATCTGTTGGTCTGCAGCAAGACTCTCCATTGAGTCTTAACCAGCTCTGTTATTACACAGGGAAGAACAAAAGGGTGAAATGGTGCCTGGAACCCTTAAGAAGAATCCACCCCACCAAGTACCAACACTTGTTGCTATCCGCTCTCAGCTCAGTTTTGGGGTCACTCCTTGCCTTTATCAACCTGGGGGGGGGGGGCTCAGAAAATCATAGCAAGCATGTTCTCCAGTGGTGCAATTAGTTAGTGCACAGTACTTATAGAGCAGTGCTGAGGAGCTATGCTGAGGTTGTGAGTTCAAGCTGCACCTGGAGCACTGGTTTCCATTAACCAAGTGGCATCACCCCCTCATTTGGCCCTGTGGAATGTAGAATTCCAGCCCTGGGACACGGAGGAGGAGAGGAGACAAACATGATCCCTTCAATTATTACCTCCTCTCTAGAGCACAGGTCAGAATCTACAATCCTTTCTCCCCCTGCCGCCCCAGCCCCTGTGCCAGGATCCCTCAAGCAGAGCCTGGAGTCCTGCCCCAGGCGTCTGTACTATTGACAAACTCTAAGTGACAGGGACAAAACACTCAAATCCTGCCTGGTGCGGGGAGCCAGGTTTGCTCTTCAAATTCTGTCGTTCGTACATTTCCAAGTCTGGGAATGTCCCACAACAGCATTGAATGGGAAGCTGCCTGCAGAACAGTGACACTGCACAGAGCTCCTGTGGAGGAGGGGTGGGAATTAGTAACATTTTGAAGATCGTTTGGGAAATGAGCCTTTGCTGACAAGGTTTGTCTCTGTTCATATTTCACCTTCAGGTGTTATGTTGAGGGATCTTTAATATATTTTTGTGAGGTTAACAACTATCTCCTCAACTTTATTTACTCAACTTAAAAATTGATGTCACTTGATTTTTGCATCTCCCTGTGAAAATACAACTGACACGTGTGGCTTTTACAGGGGGTCATGATGTTAAAGTTGGGGAAATCAGGTCTCTGTACTTCTGTGGAGGGGGGGTTGCTTTTTTACAGCTGAATCACTGCCAGGCACACCGGGCAGTTAGCTGCACCCACTGTCCTTGCCGGGGCCCCTGCTGAACCCTGGGCGGCTGCACTGCCGTGCTGGAGTGACTCTGCAGGGGGAGAAGCTGCTGTGGAGCAAGGTAGAGCAGGTGCAGGAAGGAGACGGGGTCACTATTCACATTCTGAACTGCACAATTTTCCAAATTTGGGAATAGATTCATAGACTTAAGGTCAGAAGGGACCATTATGATCATCTAGTCTGACCTCCTGCACAATGCAGGCCACAGAATCTCACCCACCCACTCCTGTAACAAACCCCTAACCTACGTCTGAGTTATTGAAGTCCTCAAATCGTGGCTTAAAGACCTCAAGGTGCAGGGAATCCTCCAGCAAGTGACCCGAGCCCCATGCTGCAGAGGAAGGCGAATGTCCGAGAACAATTCTAGGGGAAGGTGAACGCAGAGCAATGACACTGGAGGTGCCCAGACCTCCAATGGGGGCAGCGTGGAAATTAATAATGGGAAGATCATTTGCGAAATTAGTCGTCACTGACAAGCTTTGTCTCTGTTCCTATTTCACACTGTGATGTTAGTTAGAGGCATCAGGACAGGTTTTTACTATATTAATTAAACACTTAATTTTATTTACCCAAGCCAAAAACTTAGTGTCACTTATTTGTTCTCTGTCCTAGCAAGAATGAATTGAATTTCGTGACTTTCTGGAAAGTGCAGCGAGATGAAATGTGGGGAATTCAGTCTGTGTGTTTGTGAGCTGATGTTTTCCTCTCACAGGTCAGTGCCTGCATTGAAATACCAAGAGGGATCTAAGGGCTGGTGTACGCTGGGCACTGAACTGACAGAGCGACGTCTCTCAGGGTGTGAATCCCCCCTCCCCCCAAACCCATAGAGTTAAGGTGACCTAAGCCCTGGTTAGATAGTGGTAAAGAAAAGGAAGAATTGTTCTGTCAATGCAGCTATTACAGGGATGGGAAAACCCTCCAGTCACTGTCTACTCCAAAGTGCTATAGCAATGCCACAGCAGCATTTTAAGTGTAGACAGAGTGAAGCTAGATCTGGCTCCAATTTGCACTGTGGATGCTCAGGCACCAAGACTACAATAATGACAACAACAGCACAGTGCTTGCGTAGTTGGCAGGATTTAAACCTGCATGAGGTGACCCCAAGGGATTTCTAGTCCATCGCCTTAACCACTCGGCCACACCTACTTGATGTACAGCTGTTCCACTGCATGATGATTCAGTTCTCACTGAATTGTCACTTCAAATTGTTTGCTCAGACCAGCTTCCCAGCACACTCACGGCTGCGCATCAGTGTAAGTGTGTCCTGGGCTGAACAGTGAGAATTCCTGCCCATTTCCTTCTGGCTGGAGCAGGCTGAGAGTGTGTTTGTGTTAATGGCATTGCTGTAGATTGTTGTTCATTCCCCACTCTGACAATACAGGGAATAAGGGAATCTCTCTGATTTACCCTAACTACTTTTGTTGTTACAGTGGATGAAATGACATTTTCCCCTATCCCTGCCCTGTTCCTGCTCTTTGTTATAGTTCAATATATTTTAACTGAGGAAAATGATAATAAAAATATCTGCTCTCCAGCAAAACTTGAAGCAACATCAAAGCAACTGGGAATGAAACAATTTGTTCCCGAAGGGGGAACTTGATGACTAACAATTGCTTTGAAATGGGGGAACAGTCAAACCGTGACGCTCAGGCTTTGGCCAGCCCTAATCAAGGCATTTCTCACATTCTCTCCCATGTGGCTTGTCTGATGTCTAATAGGGAACGTCCTCTGATTGAAGCTTTTCCCAAATGCAGAGCATGTGTAGGGTCTCTCTCCACTGTGGATTCTAGGATGTCTGACAAGGTTTGAGCTGTCAATGAAGGTTTTCCCACACTCAGAGCATGTGTAGGGTCTCTCTCCTGTGTGGATTCTACGATGCCTGCTCAGGCTAGGGCTCTGTTTGAAGCTTTTCCCGCACTCAGAGCATCCATAAGGTTTCTCACCTGTGTGGATTATCTGAGGTGTGATAAGGGCTGACGACCGACTGAAGCATTTCCCACACTCAGAGCACGTGTAGGGTTTCTCTCCTGTGTGGATTCTCTGATGCGCGACAAGGGCATATCTCCAACTGAAGCGTTTCCCACACTCAAAGCATCCATAAGGTTTCTCACCCGTGTGGATCCTCCTATGTGTGATAAGGTAGGAGCTCCGACTGAAGCTTTTCTCACACTCAGAGCACATGTAGGGTCTCTCTCCTCTGTGGATCCCCTGATGTGTGAAAAGGTCTGAACTCCCATTGATGCTTTTCCCACACTCATGCCATGTGTAGTGTGTCTCTTCCAAGTTGATTCTCTCGTGTGTAATAAGGTCTGAGAGGCTACTCAGGTTTTCCTCTGGCCTCTGCTGAGACTCACAGGCTTTTGCTTTTTCTGGGAGTGCACAACTCTCGGAAACATTCCCTTTGGGTCTTCCTGATAATGTCCTATGTGGTTCTACTTGCTCAGCATCTTCCTACAGGGGATTCTCCTCATTCTCACTCACCATCCCAACACCTGATGGGAGACAGAGAGAATCCAGACATAGGTCACTCCCTGCGCTGGAGAGAAAGGAAATCTCAGAGACAAGAAGGGAAAAGGGATGAACAAACCAAAATACGTGTGGAGAGATCAAACCTATCAGGAGCTCATTTTCCTCAAACCCTTCCCCAGATGAGAGAGGAAGGGATCAGTTCTGGGTGTGCATCTCACCACAACACTCAGGGAAAGTGAGATTGGGAGGGACCTGCTGCCAGTTGTCAGTTAGGGTAGGTGGGAAGCCATGAGTGACATCTGCCTAATGATTCCACATCTGAAGGGAACAATCCTGAACTTGCAGAGCTCACAAGGTCTTTGTAGGGCATCCCAAATGTTTCCTGTATTCATGGAGAGTTTTTGAGTTGGTTTAACCAATCCCTCACCTGTGCAGGCAGCTCGGGAGCACTTCTTTCTCAGAGCCCTGGCGGTCTGGGACCCACGGCTCTTCCCCTCGTTCCAGCTGCGAGATCACATCAGGTTTGGAATTTAGAAACCCTACGCCAGGCAAAGAAAACAAGGGAGGTCAGTGGAATTTGTGGGATACTTGTCACAAAGAATAGTCCACGGTTTTAACCGCAGCTCATTTTTAAGCAGTAACGTCCCAAGGCCAGCTTCCTTGGCTCAAAGTGGCAGGAGAGTTATTATTATTATAAATCATATGTATTACCTTAGTGCCTAAGGACCAGCTAACAGTGGGTCCCCATTGTGCTAGGCAAAGTACAAACACAGAATAGTAGATGGCCCATGCCCTAAACGATTTACAATCTAACTAGACAAGACAACCACAGAATGGGGGAAGGGGTAGAACCACCCGATAACGAAATAGATCTTAAGATGCTTAAAGAAAATTTAGTTTGATAGCATCCTGTCTGGCAAGAAATCACTTATCAACAGTTGTGGTACCCTCATTTCTGTATTGTTTTATCTTTATGTCCACCACTTTTCTGGTTCTGTAATTGTTTCTGCCAGCGGTATAATTAATTTTGCTGGGTGTAAGTTAATTAGGATAGTAGGATATAATTGGTTAGGTAATTATGTTGCAATACGTTAGGACTGGTTAGTTACATTTCAGTAAAATGATTGGTTAAGGTGTAGCTGGGAATATGACTATATAAACTGGGGTCAAACAGGAGGGGGAAGGGAAATTGGAATCAGGTTTATTAATGGGGGAAATGGGAACAGGGACACAGACAAGGCTCTGTGGCCTCAGAGCTGGGAAGGGGGATGCAGGCTAAACGCTCTGCGGCCTCAGAGCTGGGAACGGGACACTGGGGAACAGACTCTCTGGGCGTACAGCGATGAGCCCGACTGGTGTGAAGGGCTTCGGAATCTGCTTGCTTGGAAATAACCCCAATAAACATCGCACTATCTGCCCTTCGGACTTCTGGTCTTTTGCTGCTTGCTGTCTGCGTGACAAGAACCAGGGAAGTGGGCGGGAGCAGGGAAAGCCCTCTAACAAAACTGACACGACCTGATAACCAAGAGGTGAGCCTTAGGGGAAGGTTTTAATACACTTTGTAACTGATGAGGGATTCCCACGAGGACTGATGAGGGTGCCCCTTGAGTGCGCTGGACCCCCAAGGGGTCCCACTCTTCCACAAGGAGAGACCATGTAGCTTCAACACTTGAGACTGAGCCTCTGGATTCAACACTCCTATTTCAACCTGTGAGCTCTGCCAGCAGGTCCAGCTGAACGACACTCCTGTTCAGAGACTGCTCCTCATTCATGCTTCAATGCACCTCAGCAAGTTTTTGCTGTGACACTGGGCAGACTGTTAAAATATAGCAGGGTTTATTAGTCAACTGAAACACAGCATTAGAAAGGCTTTAGATTAGGACAGAGAAGCAAAGAAGACAATATAGTCCATATTGGCCAATGCTCTTGAGCCAGGCTGCTGTTAAAAAAATCCCCTCCATAAAAGTATTAAGCGTAGTCTTGAAGCCAGATATGTCTTTTGCCCCCAATACTCCCCTTGGAAGGCAAGACTAAACTCCCTAGGGTCCACTTTATAGCCACTGGTTCTTCTTCTTCTCCACGGCATCGCTCGTGGAGAACAAGGACCTGCAAATCTACAGTCGTACTCTATCTTTGTTTCAAGAATGAAAACAAACTAGCGCCTCAGAGGACCGAACGGATTTCAGCTGATGGACAGCTTTGCTCAGTGTTTGTACATTTTAACAGGAATATATTGAATGATTAAATTCATTTCACGTCCCCGTTCAGCGGAACTCCTGAACATACAGGAGATGGATATGAAAATATAGATCACTTAAAAAGAGGACATGTAAGAGAGCAGCTGGACTTGAACCAGAAACCTCTCGATCCCCCCTCAAATGCACCACCACTGAGTTCCCTGAGGCAGTGTTGGAGCCAGTGATCTTGAAGAGTATGAAGGGGACACTTATTTCAAAGAGCTTCTCTTCCATTCCCAGACATGAGTGGTTTTAAAAATGGAGTTTCATTACATTTTCTATGTGCATGTAAACACCACAGCTTGCACAATCCCCACAACTGCTCAGTCTCACCAGAGCACAATAACTTTGGAGGCCCCACACCCAGCTACCCAGCTCTGCGGCCTTTAACCTCTTCAGCAGTTCTCCAATGCCTTAAAGCCACAGGGCACAGCATGGAATTTGACCCCATTAATCCTAAATCAATTTGGATGAAAAATCTTTGCAAAAATAGTTCGTTTTCCAAACCAAAAGCATCTCCCGTTTGTGGCGTCCCCTTAAAGTGTCTCTTTGCACACAAAGAGGAGACACTTTAATTTGGAAACGAGATAAGATGCTTCAGTCAGGGTAAGCAGTTGCTCCCCTTCATGATTGAAAGATCATAAAATGCCAGTCAAATTGACTCTTTCAGCCCTTACACAGCAGACCCCACTGACGGCATCTCCCCGGGGCCGGGTGGGGCCAGGTCACCTTATCAAACCTTCCCATACCCGGGGGAATGGGAAAGTGCGAGGCTGCAGCGCCACCTAGCGGCCACAGGACAAATCGCCGGCTGCTGCACCTGTGGGCACTGGGAGTTCGCTTAACATGGAAAGCTGCCTAATGCACGGTTGGCAAAACGGGGGTCTGCTGCACTACATCATCATCTGCAATGACTCAACCCGATAGGACACCTCCTGTGCTACGCTGCTACTAGTGACCCTCTCAAACAGGTCCCCACAGCTCCCCAGCCTCCCCCCACCAGGAGGCAGCTAGGAGAGGCTTGTTACACTGCTCTACAGCCAAAATGCTTCTGAAATAAATGGAGTCCAACTTTACTAATTCTGGGTCACTGAGAACGAAAATGATGCTTAAAATTCTTGATTGGCTCTAGTTTTCAAGATATGCTATTGGGTCAGTATTTATGACCCTTGACTTGGGAATGGCGGAGGATAAGTGAGTTATAAAGGGACGGGATCTCAATTTAAACCAGTAATGACTAAACTACATCTTTGACTGGATCTATGAATAAATCTATGAATGGCTTTGGACAGTACTTGCTTTTTAGGCAAAACAATGAAGGATACAATCTGAAGCTGGTATTGCCTCATACATGATATGAATTGCATCATGTTATTCCTAGAAGTCATGGATGATGCAATCATAATGAAGCTGAACCAATTGCCCTATATCAGCTCTAGAAATCATACAGTGTCTTGCTCTCTTATTTGTCAGTGTTTGATTTTGCAAAGGGACCCATTTCTCTTTAGCCAAAGTGAGCAGAGATGCCTCGTACTTGTGTGAACAGTGCAGATAACTTGTGCTATGTTTGTGGTGAAGTGACTTTTGCATCACAAAAGTGCAGTATAAACACTATGGTAAAGAAAGCCTATCACTTTTCTTTTGGCTGCAAAATTGGAGATCAGGTGTGTGTTGGAAGCAATGAGTGTGGCAATCTCAGTGAACCGACGGAGGGTGATGGTGGTCAGAGAGAGACAACGGAAGGTTAAAGGGGCAACGATGGGCATAGCGATGATGATTGTGTTGTATTTCATTCCTTAGATCTGGTGCCAGCGCCCGTCTCTTTAGCCTTGTAGTTTACCAAGAGTAAAACTAAATATCTGTTGAGATACAAGGGAGAGTCTGTGTCCATTCCTGCTAGCTGCACAGGACTTTGACGTTGCTGCTTTCAATCCTCCGGCTCTGCCGAGACAAGGAACAATTCAGGCGGTCACTGAACTGAAGGAGGGAGATGATTTTCTGACAGGGAGGGACGGCTCCTCTTAAAGGTGTTTGGCAGGCAGCCTCCATCCCAGGTCTGTCCCGACAACACCCAGTTGAAAAGGGACTCTCCTCAGCCCTCCTCAGCCCGGTGAAAACGAGCGAGTGAGTGAGCGTGGGGGAGAGCGAGCGACGGAGGGAGATGGATTGAGCGGGCCGGGACCTCGGTGAAGGGGCAGGATGAGGGTGTTCAGTTTTGTTGGGTCAGAAAGTTGGCAACCCCAGATCCAGGGGAAACAACTCAAATACCCAACGAGTCTGGCCAGGGGCAGGACATCAGCTTTGAGGGGAGGGGTGGGTGTGGCAGTGACATCACAAAGGCCTTTTGCAGGAACTCGGCCTATTGGGCAAAGGTGGTGGGGAGGGGGTGACCTCACAGAGAGACCCCGACATCAGCCGGGCAGGACAGAGGTGCAGGGCCAGGCCAGTCTCTGAGACCTCCCGGCTTTGCTGCCACAAGTCTCCTTCGCGAGGTCTCTCCTCGAGGGCTGAGAGAGAATTAGGATTCACGGATGTGAGCATGAGGAGGAACCTCTGTGGAGTTTTCTCCTTTCCTCCCACTGACTGTGCCGAAAAGAAACTTCCCTTTGAGAAGGTAAGAGGCTCAGAGACATTTGGAACCTGTTCCGTCTGATCCACCTGGCGCAGGCAGCATTCTAGGCACAGACAGCGCTGGCTTCAGGTGGCAGAATTTGATTTCCTCCCTAGGTTTTGATGATTGGAATCCCTGGGGACATTGGGGTGTATCCTTTTTGGTTTCCCTTTTCCTCTTTCCTCCCTCCTTTCGCCTCTTGCTTCTTTTTTCCCTTTTCCCAGCTTCCCTCCTTCTAACAAGGAGGGACATGTCTGGAGTGTGGGCGGGGGAGGGGGTTGCTCTCATTGCAGAGGTCCTCACCAAGAGGTGGGGCTGGGTCTGAGAGTGATCCCCTGTGATGGTGACCTGGGCCATCCTTTGGGACATCTGGTGAGACCCCTGAGCGAGGAGACTCAGGTCCTTTTGGTCTTTTTTCAAATCAGGCAAAGAAGTCACAGCCGATCCAATGTACGGGATTAATCTTGCTGCTTCTCTCCATTAATTGTCTCTTAGCAGGTGATGATTTCCTCTAATGTTCTAGGTCTTCTAAAATCCTTGCTGAATAATTACTATGAACCCCTGTTGGTCTGTAGCTCACTTGAGAGCACTTTATTCTGATCAGTCAGCGTATGAAATTGAAGATCTGAGAGAGAGGTTGAAAGTCAGGAGCAGTGTTTCCTCTAATTTGCTATGTCCGTGTGCGGAATGAATTTTGTTGTGTGCACCAATACGGAGGTGAGGTGTGACACATCACCTGTCTATTGGTGCTCATTCCAAACTTCATTCTGCACATGGATGGTGTGTGACGTGGTGAGACTGAAGGGTTAGGAGTGTGGAGGGGGGCTCAGGAAGGGCAGAGGTTGGGGTGCCAGGGCTCCGGCTGGGGGTGCAGTCTCTGGGGTGGGGTTGGGGATGAGAGGCTGAGAGCTGGAGCAAAGGGTTGGGGTGCAGGGGTGTGAGGGCTCCGGCTAGGGATGCGGCCTCTGGGGTGGGGCTGAGAATAAGGGGCTTGGAGTGCAGGTTGCCCCAGGGAGAGAGGACTCCCCCACAGCTCTCTCTCACCACAGCAGATCAGGGTCAGGTGAGAGGGCACCTGTCTCCTGGCCACAGCAGCGCTGGTGGGGCTTGGCTGGGTCGGGCTGGGGCAGGGGGAGGGAACAGGATTTATTTTTCCTAAGTCAAAAGGAGGAAGGGATGGAGTTATGCTTCAGTTTTTACCTTATAAACTTAAGTCCTGTCTAACCTACAGGACACTATGGGAATAAGACACCATGTCATGTGGTGACATCACAAGAGCAGAGGATGTGAGAACTACAGCAACTGAGAGGGTGGGGGGGTTAGAATCAGATTGTTTCAAATGCTGCATCCGTCGGCTGACATTTAACAGCAACGCTTAGCTAACACAATGGAGAAAGGAATTCTCTGCTAAAGATTCAACCTGCCCCTTTGGCCAACTCCACCCCTTCCCTGACCGGAGTGTGCTCAGAACAGCCCCCCCCACACTCACACCATCACCCCCAACACAAGCCCACAGCTGGGAACCCAGCACAAAGCAAGGGAGGGGGTTGCTTGGCTTATTTTACTTTTTACTTTGCAAAAGGTTTTTTAAAAAGCATTTTCTGCTCCTGTTCCCCATGATGGAGAAGCAGATGGTTGTGGAGAAGGGGATCTGCGAGTGGTGGAGTCGGGAACTTGGGGCGAGGCAGAGGGAGGGGAGTGTGTGAGGGGGGAAGGGGCAGTCGGGGTGAAGGGAGGCTAAAGGGGGTCAGGTCAGGCAGCTGGGTGCGGGGTTTGGGGGGAGGCTGAAGGAGGCAGTTGGATGTAGGGGGGAGACTGAAAGGGCAGCTGGGGAGGAGCCTGGGGGGCAGGGGAAAGCTGAGGGGGACAATGAGGGGAAGGGACCGGGGCAGTTGTGGGAGGCAGAAGGGGGCAATTGGGGCAGTTGGGGGAGGCTGAAGGGTAATGGGGAAGTTGAGGGAGGATAAAGGGGGTGATGGGGGCAGTTGGGGGAGGCTGAAGGGGGCAATGGGTTGAAGGAGGCCGGGGCAGAGAGGCTGTTGGGGGGCTGCTCGTCCCCACGGGAGGGGAGGAGGAAGAGGAGCTGCCCTTCTTTCTGAAGCTGTTTCCTGTTAGATCTTGCAACTTCACTGTTCCTGAGCAGGGTCCTGTGATGAAAAGGAAACTAGAGAGATTCGTGGTCCTGCTTTCAGCAGGGGCTTAGGCTGGATGACCTCCTGGGGTCTCTTCCAACCCTCATTGTCTAGGATTCTGTGTTTCTGTGGAGGACAGGTCCATCAATGGCTGTTGGCCAGGGTGGGCAGGGATGGTGCCCCTAACCTCTGTCTGTCACAAGCTGGGAATTGGGCGACAGGGGATGGCTCCCTGGATGATCCTGTCTGTTCATTCCCTCTGGGGCACCTGGCACCGGCCGCTATCGGCCGACAGGACACTGGGCTAGATGGAGCTTTGGTGTGACCCAGTCTGGCCGTTCTTCTCTTCTAATGCTCTTCTCACATGCTCAGTAACAGCTGCAAGCTGCTGCCCTCACGCGCCATCAGAATCTGCTCCCTGCAATCAAAGGCCGGAAAATCCCCCTGAAGGGGGGAAATTGGAGGGGCGGGATGAGCAGAGGGACAAAACTGGGACAGGATCAGGGGTTCAGACGGGGGCTGCCCTGCCAGGTAGGTGCAGAAGGGAAAACCCCCAGCTAGAGGGAGGCAGAGGGGATAGAAGTCCCCACAGATGGGGTGAGCCGGCAGCAGCAGTTCCACACTAGGGTGTGGTGGATGGTAGAAGGACTCGTGTTCCTTGCAGGATGGTCCATCTCAGCCCCCCCTCCCCAGGGCTGTGGTGTTAAAGGCCCCGAGTGGCCCAGTGCCCAGGCTCCACCGCTCTGCTCTAGCTGAAATGGTGACTGAGCTGCCAAGGGAGATGTGATTCAGGGAAATAGTTTAAACCTCCCTCCCCCCATCCCCTCATCATAAAGCAAACTGATACTTTTAGACGTGTTTACGCCGTTTCAGAGAATTCCTGGCCAGTTTCCGTCTCGGTAACATGTCTGCTTGGAGCCTCAGAGTAGCTCAAGATTTGTCTTATCTGCTGCTCTGATTGCCTGAGTTAGTCTCCCTGTCCTGAGCTCCCTGGAGTTCTGCACCTTTTCATTGTTTATTTCTAGCAATGGTATTTGGATGACAGTGTCCAGTAGTTCAGGCACCCAGCTGAGAGGCAGGAATTAGGACACACCGGGGAGCTGATCCCCCTGCCCCACTCGCGCTCATTAGTTAGCCCCAATGAACCCCCTTCAAAGGGAGAGCTGGACAGAGCCCCACCACGGCACACTGCTTCGTGCACTGACCTGAAACATGGGGGACCCTGGTTCAAATCCTTTCTCCCTTGTGGACAGTGGCGGGGGGCGGGGGTGATGCTGGCAGCCCCAGCTCATGCCGGTGGCCTCAGGCCTCCCTGAGGCTCAGATCTAGCCCAAAGGCAGACTTGCCTAGGTGGCAGGATAGCCCCGAGTGCCCAAGGGGACTGTCTGTGACTCCCTGCTCAGGCTGTTCGTGTGCCTGGGGAGTTCCCTCTCGGGGGGTGGAAGCTCCCAGTCCCCATGGGGGGTGCCCTGGTGTGTAACAGTCTGCCCTGAGCTTGGTACTCACGTCCCTGAGCTACTCTCTGCAGCTGGACAGAGGGAATTGAACCTGGCTCTCCCACATGGCAGGTGGGTGCTGGGAGCACAGGACCTATCTGTGAGAGAGGGGCAGGGCTAGGACACCTCCCCGTTGTCAGTGTCTCCCTGGGCGGGCTTGGCTGGCTCCCTGCCTGGGGAGCTGGTGGTTGGGAGTTGTGTTGTAAGGTGCCTGTGTCGCCCGTGCATCGTACAGGGAGTTCAGGCCCCTAACTCCGCTTAGTGGATCACTGGGTTGTTCCTGTAAAAGCAGCAAAGAATCCTGTGGCACCTTATAGACTAACAGACGTTTTTGCAGCATGAGCTTTCGTGGGTGAAAGAACAATTCGGTTGTTCCTGGATTTTCTCGCTGCTGAAACCAGGTCCTGTGACGCTCAGCACTGCCCCCCCTCAGTCCCGTCACGGGGTGTAGCCAGTCCGGTCTCTGCAGAGCCCAGCTGAGCAATGCCTGATTGACATGGGTGTGCACAGGAGAAGAGACAGAGCACAGGCTGGAAAGTGACACATCACAGCAAAGCCCAAACGCTCCTCCTAGGGGCACGATATTCCCTGTGGGTGCTGGGGGACACGCTGTGATGGGATCCGCTGTGCCCTGAACCCTCTCCAGCCTGGGCTGTCTCCCACAATGCCCTGCTAGTGACCAGCAGCAACCCCTCCAGGCGCTGTTATCCCTCGGCACAACGGCATGTGGAGCGGCTTGATTGCATGGATGCTCCCGGAGCCACTCGTGAATCCCACAGTGAGGTGCCCGCCAGATCCCCCCAGCTCCCAGCACTGCGCCTCAGAAATATGCTGTGTGTGTTAGTAATTGGTTCCCCACTTCCCCACTGGAAGGTGGAGCTACACCAGGAACGTGGGGTCTGTGGTGTCGCGGTTTGGGTGGGTTATTGGAAGAGCGGGGAGGACTAGTCTATGGCAGAAGCCTGCGATTTGCCTTGCCTGCCCGGCTTGCGCTTTTTTTCACTTTTGGTTTTTGATTTTTTTCCTCCACTGTCATCAGTTCATCCCTTCCCACTGAACTGCCCAGTGCCTGGCTCGGAGGTGGAGGCAGGAGGAGAGAGACAAGAGTGAGATTTCAGCATCTCCAGTAGCCCCAACAAACACTGTGGGGTTTTAATTCATAGCTGTTGTCGGTCTGGGGGAGACCCTGGTGCACCAGCGGGGGAGGGTGTCTGATGGGGTTGGTGGTCTGGCTGGGGGCAGACATTGCATCCCCTTTCCCACTGCTAATTGAATGAGAAGACAGACGTCCCTGTGGAGCAGATAAGAGCCTCCGAGAGGTTTCATGTTGTTGTTTCATGTTGTCCTAGGTTTCCTTCCTATGGACTGCATCACCAAGTGGAATTCATGGCAAACCATTGCCATTACGCAGTAAAACATCTTTAAGACTTCGTCTTTGATGAATCAATGAACAGTCTCCACTCATGTGGATTGTGAACGATGTTGCAATGTCCTGGTGAAATCGCTCGCCCAAAACTGTGGAGCTGCAGTAGTGCTGGGGCAGTGATCCCCACCAGTGACCTGGGCCATCCTTTGAGCTCTCTGGTGAGACCCCTCAGCCTAACATCCTCAGTCTCTACCCTGATTGGCTGAGCAGGGCGTTAATGACAGGGAGGAGACTCAAGGCCTTTTTGTTCTCTTTTAAGACCAAGTAAATAAGTCGTAACCAGTTATATGTTTCATGGATTGTGCTGCTTCTCTGCATTAATTGTCTCTGAGCAGTTCATGATTCTCTCTAACATTGCAGTTCTCCTAAAATACTGGCTGAATAATTACTGTGCACACTTGTTGGACTGGAGCTCATCTAAGAGCACTTTATTGAGGTCATTCAATGTATGAATTTCAAGATCCGATGGTTAATTTAAAAATCAGGTCTCTGGGGGTCCTATTCCCAATTCAGCCATTGACTGGCTTTGTGACCTAAGGCAAGTCAATTCTCCTTTTTCAGTCTGAGCATCTCCCTCTTTCAAGTAGGGATAATAATGATCCGCTCCTACCTACCTCAACACACTCACTCTTCCCCAGCACACACACACTGTCTCTCCCCACACACAAACAGTCTCCACACTGCAGCTGAAAAGCAGCTGGCAATCTAGTAGGATGACCCTGGAACAATGGGATAGAGAAACCTTCATCACTGAAAGTGCAGCCACAAAGACACCACACACCAGCTTCCCCTAGCTGGTAAGAATCAAACCTCCACAGAAAGATCCCTATGGTATCGTAGGCCAGCTTCCTAAGGCCTCAGCCTCAACCACTTAACACAGGGACCTTTCTACACTCTGGTTCTGTTCTAACGGAAGGATCATTTCCAAGTGTTCGCTCAGACCAGCTTGCCCAGCACCCTCACTGCTGTGCATCTCTGTATGTGTGGCCATGGCTGAACAGCAAGAATTCCTGCCCATTTCCCTTCTGGCTGGAGCATGGTTAGAGTGTGTTTGTGGTTAATGATTTTGCTGTAGATTGTTGGCTTCCTGCTTTGGCAATTCAGACAGTCCCTTTTCCCAACATATCTCCAGCACATCAGTCCCTGGCTGAGTCTCCTGGGCAGTGGAAAACATCCCTTGTTTGGTGCTGCCAAGGGGATCGTGCAGAGCTGAGATGTCTCTCGGCTTGAATCAAAGGGGAATGTTGGATGGAATTTATCACACAACCCTCCCTGCTCCGCAGAGCCCCATGGGGAGAATGTAGAGAAGGGGGAGTCATTCCTTCCCTGCACTCCCAGAAGAGTTGCTAGGACTCCTTCATGCCAGCTACTCACCCCTGGATTTATCCTTAGCTCCTAGGATCTTTCTGCTCCAAAGGCTCCATAGTCCTGGGGTGGGGAGGGTGTCACTGCACAGTCTGAAACACAAGAGAAGTTTCTGGAATTGAAGGAAGGAGCAGAAAATGGAGAGGAAAGAAAAGAGAGAAAACGCCTCGACTCTCTCCCTTCCCCTGCCCCAATCAGGAAATGTTACCAAGGACCAGCGTTAGGGAAACGGTGCCTGGGGCAAAACTTGTACTTTGGCAAAGTTCTTGGTTCAGGCTTGTAGCAGTGATGGAATAAACTGCAGGTTCAAATCAAGTCTCTGGAGTACATCCACAACTGGGATGGGCCATTCAGTCCTTTGTACAGAGCTTCAGTTTGTAGACAAGTCCCTCCAGAAGTATGAAGCAGGACTGAAGACCAGATGGAGATGAAGCATCAGTCTATTATAGTCTCTGGCCATGTGGTCTTTGCTTTCTTTGTCCCAAGGACACTCTATCCAGCACGTGACATAGAAAACCTTAGAGTTCTGTCCATAGGCAGGTCCCTGCACACCTTGCTGAGCCACAAGGCATATCTGCCTTCTCTCAATGGGTCAGTTGTATAGCTGATGGTCTTTAATGGGCCATCAAGCAGGCTAGGCAGAGCTGACACCAATTTGCCTGGCAGGGGTGTTCCCCAGAAGCATAGCACAAGTTTGAAATACAGGCAGCATAGAGCCAATATTCATAATGTCAACTGCAAAAAGGATACATATCTAGAGATAGCATAATTATAATCAGCCAATCATAACCTCTCCATAGACCCTTTATGTGACCACCTTTATACAATATTGGCTGCAAATATAGAACAGTGGTGGCAACGGTGATCTATACAGTTACAGATTATGTCAAGAACGTCACAGGAGGTGACATGGTATCAGTGAGACTGATACTGGAATACTGCCTCCAGTTTTGGTGTCCTCATTTGAAAAAGATGGTGTGAAATTGGAGTTGAGGCAGCAAAGAGCCACCAAAGGTTCTGAGGGCTGGAGAAAAATGCCTTCTAGTGAGCTATTGAAAGAGCTCAACCTGTTTAGCTTCTCAAAAGAAGATTGAAAGGTGACTTCACTGAAACGTTGAAGTGCCTTAATGGAGAGAAAAGATTGGCTATTAAAGGGCTCTTTAATGTAGCAGAGAAAAGCATTAAAATCCCAATGGCTGGAATGTGAAAAGAGACAAATTCATATTACAATTAAGGCACAAATATTCAACAGCGAGGTTGATTCACCACAGGAACAAGCTACCAAGGAAAGTGGTGGATTCTCCGTCTCGTGACGTCATTTCATGAAGACTAGATGCCTTTCTGGAATGTGTTTACCCCAAAAGTAGCTAGTGTGTCATACAGGAGGCCTGTGATATGTAGGGGTCAGATTAGATGCTCTAATGGTCTCTTCTGGCAATAAAGTCGACAAATTTCTTTAGTTTCAACTTTTCCTCCATTCCCGCCCCCCTTTCTCTTCCTCTCTTGCTTCTTTTGTCCTTTCTCCTGTTCCCCTCCCAACACCAGGAGGGGTGTGTGTGTGTGTGTCTGTGTGTGTGTGTGTGTGTGTTGCGGGGGAGTGCTCGGCAGCTCTCACTGTGGGAGGTCCACCCAAAACTGTGGAGCTGCAGTAGTGCTGGGGCAGTGATTCCCGCCAGTGACCTGGGCCATGCTTTTAGCTCTCTGGTGAGACCCCTCAGCCTCCCCTCCTCAGTCTCTACCCTGATTGCCTGAGCAGGGGGTTATTGACAGGGAGGAGACTCAGGTCCTTGTTGTTCTCTTTTAAGACCAAGTAAATAAGTCATAACCAGTTATATGTTTGACAAATTTTGCTGCTTCTCTGCATTAGTGGTCTCTGAGCAGTTCATGCTTCTCTCTAACATTGCAGTTCTCCTCAAATACTGGCTGAATAATTACTGTGCACACTTGTTGGACTGGAGCTCATCTAAGAGCACTTTATTGAGGTCATTCAATGTATGAATTTCAAGATCCGATGGTTAATTTAAAAATCAGGTCTCTGGGGGTCCTATTCCCAATTCAGCCATTGACTGGCTTTGTGACCTAAGGCAAGTCAATTCTCCTTTTTCAGTCTGAGCATCTCCCTCTTTCAAGTAGGGATAATAATGATCCGCTCCTACCTACCTCAACACACTCACTCTTCCCCAGCACACACACACTGTCTCTCCCCACACACAAACAGTCTCCACACTGCAGCTGAAAAGCAGCTGGCAATCTAGTAGGATGACCCTGGAACAACGGGATAGAGAAACCTGCATCACTGAAAGTGCAGCCACAAAGACACCATACACCAGCTTCCCCTAGCTGGCAAGAATCAAACCTCCACAGAAAGATTCCTGTGGTATCGTAGGCCAGCTTCCTAAGGCCTCAGCCTCAACCACTTAACACAGGGGCCTTTCTACACTCTGGTTCTGTTCTAACGGAAGGATCATTTCCAATTGTTCGCTCAGACCAGCTTGCCCAGCACCCTCACTGCTGTGCATCTGTGTATGTGTGGCCATGGCTGAACAGCAAGAATTCTTGCCCATTTCCCTTCTGGCTGGAGCATGCTTAGAGTGAGTTTGTGGTTAATGATGTTGCTGTAGATTGTTGGCTTCCTGCCTTGGCAATTCAGACAGTTCCTTTTCCCAACATATCTCCAGCACATCAGTCCCTGGCTGGGTCTCCTGGGCAGTGGAAAACATAAGAACATAAGAAAGGCCGTACCGGGTCAGATCAAAGGTCCATCTAGCCCAGTATCTGTCTACCGACAGTGGCCAATGCCAGGTGCCCCAGAGGGAGTGAACCTAACAGGCAATGATCAAGTGATCTCCATCCTCTGACAAACAGAGGCTAGGGACACCATTCTTACCCATCCTCGCTAATAGCCATTTATGGACTTAGCCACCATGAATTTATCCAGTTCCCTTTTAAACATTGTCACAGTCCTAGCCTTCACAACCTCCTCAGGCAAGGAGTTCCACAAGTTGACTGTGCGCTGCATGAAGAAGAACTTCCTTTTATTTGTTTTAAACCTGCTGCCTATTAATTTCATTTGGTGACCCCTAGTTCTTGTATTATGGGAATAAGTAAATAACTTTTCCTTATCCACTTTCTCAACATCACTCATGATTTTATATACCTCTATCATGTCCCCCCTTAGTCTTCTCTTTTCCAAACTGAAGAGTCCTAGCCTCTTTAATCTTTCCTCATATGGGACCCTCTCTAAACCCCTAATCATTTTAGTTGCTCTTTTCTGAACCTTTTCTAGTGCTAGAATATCTTTTTTGAGGTGAGGAGACCATATCTGTACACAGTATTCGAGATGTGGGCGTACCATGGACTTGTATAAGGGCAATAATATATTCTCAGTCTTATTCTCTATCCCCTTTTTAATGATTCCTAACATCCTGTTTGCTTTTTTGACCACCTCTGCACACTGCGTGGACATCTTTAGAGAACTATCCACGATAACTCCAAGATCTTTTTCTTGGGGAACTGGAAGGGAACTGGAGGGGAACTGGAGAAAGGACAAAAGAAGCAAGAGAGGAAAAGAAAGGAGGGATGGATGGAGGAAAAGGTGAAACAAAAAGGACAAACCCCAGTGATTCTAAGGGACAAAATCCCAGGTGTGGAATAAAATTCTGCATCCTTAAGATCATGTTTTGCATGAATTCAACTGTCACCAGAATGATCAGACCGAACAGTTTCAAACCTCGAGGAGGCTCTAACCCTCTAAACAGGGACATCTGTTTTCTAGTAAAATCACTAAAAGGAAGGAGAAAACTCAAGAGAGGTTCCTCCTGGCGCTCACGTCCGTGAACCCGAATACTCTCAGTCCTCAAAGAGAGACCTGGAGAAGGAGACTTGCTGAAGCAAAGCCACAGGGTCTCTGAGGTTTCCCTGGCCCCTCGCCCCTGTCCTGCCTGGCTGATGTCAGCATCTCTCTGTGAGGTCACCACCTCCCCACCACCTTTGACCAATAGTCTGAGGTCCTGCAAAAGGCCTTTGTGATGTCACTGCCACACCCCTCCCTTGCTGGGCTAATGTCCTGCCCCTGGCCAGGCACTTTGGAGGTTTGAGCTACTCCCTGTGGATCACCCCACTCAAGGAGCGTTCGTTCTAGGAAGCAAGCCGGCTAGACAGGAAAACGTCTGACGCTGCTGCTCCCAATGCTACATTCAGTTTTAAAGAAATTAGTCGACTTTATTGCCAGAAGAGACCATTAGAGCATCTAATCTGACCCCTGCATATCACAGGCCTCCTGTATGACACACTAGCTACTTTTGGGGTAAACACATTCCAGAAAGGCATCTAGTCTTCATGAAATGACGTCACGAGACGGAGAATCCACCACTTTCCTTGGTAACTTGTTCCTGTGGTGAATCATCCTCGCTGTTGAATATTTGTGCCTTAATTGTAATATGAATTTGTCTCTTTTCACCTTCGGACCCTGCGAGGTGGGAGTGTGCCAGACCTTGGGCTGCAGCCCAAGCCGGAACTTCTACATGACAATTAAACAGCCCCACAGCCTGAGCCGTGTGGGCCCAAGTCAGTGGTACGGGCCAGCCACCGGTGTGTAACAAGTTTGCGTGGAGAATTTGCGGCAAAACTGGGAACTGAACCCAGATTGTTTCAATTCTTGCCTCCCCCCTTAACCGCAAGCCCAGCGTGTGTGTGTACAGCATTGTTTTGGTCTGTGTTTGCCTTGTATTGGCTTCCAAGGGAGGCTGTGGAATTTCTTTCATTGGAGGTTTTTAAGACCAGGTTAGAGATACGCCAGTCTGCGAATGTCTAGGGATACTTGGTCCTGCCTCAGCACAGCGGGCTGGAGTAGATGACTTCTCCAGATCCCTTCCAGGCCTCCATTGAAATAATTCTCGTTTGTGCTGCGTCATGTTCTACGCTGAGCTGTTTTGCATGGTGCCATTTGGAACTGTGACCGCACCATGTCGTGTAGCAGTTTTATGGTGAATTGTTTTGCCTCAGCTTGTTTTCCATTGTGTACTTTTGTCCTAGGATGTCATAGTTCGCATCGTGTTGCTTTCTTTTCCTTTGTATTGTCATTTTATGCTGTGGAGTGTAGGTTGTGTTTTTTTTTCCCCTGAATTTGCCTGACATTATGTTGTGGTGAGTTTTATTCTGTATGTTGTGTTTTTATATGTATATATTGCATAGCATCCTAGAAATGTAGGGCTAGATAGGACCTCAAGATGTCATCAAGTCCAGCTTTCTCTGCTGAGGCAGGACCAAGTATATGTAGATTATCTCTGACAGAGCATTGTCCTATTTGTTCTTAAAAACTTCCAGGGAAAGAGACTCCCCAGCCCCCTTGTAAGACTGTTCCAGAGCTGAACTGCCTTAGCTCTGGGGACACCCACACAGATTTTAGTGGTGAGCAGCTCTGGAGAGAGAGGAGACCCCAGTGAGTGGGCAGTTGGATAAAGAGACTAAAGTTGGGAGGAGAAACATTGACGTGTCCAAGGTCACCCAGGCTGTCTGTGACCGAGCTAGAAATAGGTTCTAGTGCCACCGTACTGCTGTTTCTGAAGGTCTCTGCCACACTGCTGTTTTAGGCACTGGTGCAAACCCTTAGTATAGACAGAATTTACATTAGTGCACTCTGGCACTGGTGCACCATGTCCCAGTGTAAACGCTTCAGGCATTGTAACAGCATTGTAACAGCATTAACATGGAATCACAGACAGTCCTCTTGGGTCATCCCATATATCTCACCACGCAGGTGAGCTCACCTTTGTGACAGGTGGTCCCTTACTCCAGGGGTTCCCAATTTTTTCTTTCTGAGCCTCCCCACCCCCCACCCCCACACACGCTATAAAAACTCCACTGCCCATGTGGGCCACAATAACTGGTTTTCTGCATATAAAATCCAGGGCTGGCGTTAGGGGTAGCAAGCAGGGCAACTGCCTGCGGCCCCATGCCACAGGGGCCCCCGCAAAGCTACATTGCTTAGGCTTTGGCTTCAGCCCTGGTGATGGGGCTCAGGGCCCTGGACTTCAGCCCCCTGCGCTGGGACTTCAGCTTTCTGCCCTGGGACTCAGTGAGTCTAATGCCGGCTTTGCTTGGCAGCCCCCTGAAAGTTGCTCACGGCCCCCCAGGGGGGCCCTGGTTGAGAACCACTGCCTTACAGCACGAATCACAGCAATGTTCAAGTTACTGCCAGTCCCAAAGGACCCATCACTTCCTTAGGTCAATTAAATCTTAGATCTTCCAACAAAGACACTTGTAGCCAGTCCTGTCATAACCTGTATTAAGACTTATTTAAAAGGAAACGAGAGTTGTTAACAAAGTTAAAGCAGGTAATCCTATAGATGCAGATGAGTTGCAGTCTTAAATTTCAAAGGTAATAGAAGCTTCTGTAATAAGCAAGCTCTACATATTCTTTAGGACTAACCCAGGCTAAGCAGCTGGGGATCTCTTGCTTATGCCTAGAAACTTTGCCCCGCCCCCCCAGAGTCCAGGCAGCATACAGACAATCAGTTCCTTCTCTATGGGGTTTTTCATCCCCTTCCTACCATGTGGTCTGAGCAGGAAACTTAGCTACTGGGAAGTGAAGAGCACAACAACAGTCTTGTGTCTTTGTTAACATCCCATAATAGTCTCTCTGGTGTTGATGGACCTTTCCTGCCAGGCAGGGTGTAATGCATTTGGAGATTCCTACCAGGGAGCCACCAGCAGGGTCCAGAGATAGCCCCATCTCCTATACCACGCCCTGGCTAGTAGCTATGTGATAAATGTGATGACTCTGCCTCTGTCTGTCAGCTGGGAGACACAAAGGTTCTCTCTTTCCACCCTCTGATGCCTCCTGGCTGCTCTAAGCAAGGTGGGGTGGGACTCTGTTAACATGTTCCTCCTGGAGCTTCCATTTACCTGGTGCTGCTGTTCCATGAATAGTGGGGTTGTGAGTGGGGCAGCAGGTACTGAGTGTTGGACTCTTGCTCTTTCAGGGGCCGGTGACCTCTGAGGAGGTGGCTGTGTATTTCACCAGGGAAGAGTGGGTTCTGCTGGACCCCACTCAGAGAGCCCTCTACAGGGATGTCATGCAGGAGAACTATGAGATGGTGGTCTTGCTGGGTAAGGAGTCCTGTCGCCTGGGTTATTAGAAGCTGTGGGGTCTCTAAAGAACATGAGTAGTAATAACTGTATACCTTTATTCATCATACAAGTTTTGCAGGTTTCCTTGCCCCCCTTTTTTTGCCTTTTCTCCCACACGCTAGTATCATTTTTGGACATGTGCCTTTTTGGTGCCGTCAGTCATTTAAAAATTGGATTTAATATATCCTTATTGGCTATATTAATCACTGTAGCTTTCATGCCTTTTCCTCATTTTAAGAGGAAAATATGCCTCCTGTAGAATTCAAAATTGAGTAAATATGTGTATGACTCATGCATGGTTTGTGTGACAGTGAGATGAGCTCTTTTAGGAGAGCGTGTAATGTTGCCATTCAGGATCCCATGGGTGAAGGGATAAGAGAGCCGTGGGAGGGGGGGAGAAGGGGGGGAGTAGATAATTCTGGGGTGCCAGGACATGGGGAGGGTGTGTGCAGGGTTAGAGCTAAGAAGCAGCAGGGAGGTAGGAGGTAGTGAGAGATGAGGAGAAAATACAAGAAGCTCCCAAGGTGCCAGGAAGTGGTGCCGGCTGAGAGTAATGGGAAGAAGGGGAGGGGAGTGTGGAGGAAGGGCACCCGGGAAGTGGGCTGGGTGGGTCATTGGGAGGGAGGAGAGGTTTGGAAATCTAGAGGTGTGGGGGATCCCAGATCTTTAACCCTCAATCCCTACTGAAGCCTTGTTGCTTTAGAGCCTACACTCCAGTTTTATTTCTGTTCAGTTTCACTTCTTTTTACATTTTCCCCCCAAATATCATTATTTTAACATTTGACCTCCCTCTCCCACTCATAACCCCTCTCCCCATATAACCTCCCCATGTCTATGCTCAGTGACCCTGGCCACTGATCCTGAGTCCTTGCTGCATTCCTCCCTGTGACGATGCGGTTCTGGCGGGACCCAACGGAGAGTGCCAAATCAGGACCAATTGCTCAAACAGGGCAGTCACAGCCCTAGGCTGGGGTTTTTCCACCTCTAAGGCAAACCAAACCAGCCAGACAAAGAGGACTTTGGTTTCACCCCACTGGCTAACCACAAGTCACACAAGCAATTCCCTTAGACACTCCAGTCTCCCAGTATCACCACCAGTGCCACTCGTCCTGGGGATGAATGGTTATGAAAACCAACACCCCAATAAAAGAAAACGGTTCTCTCGATCCCAAAGGACCAAGCCCCAGACCCAGGTCAATATACACATCAGATCTTACCCACAAATCACACTGTTGCCAATCCTTTAGAATCTAAAATCTAAAGGTTTATTCATAAAGGAAAAAAGATAGAGATGAGAGCTAGAATTGGTTAAATGGAATCAATTACATTCAGTAATGGCAAAGTTCTTAGTTCAGGCTTGTAGCAGTGATGGCATAAACTGCAGGTTCAAATCAAGTCTCTGGAGTACATCCCCCGCTGGGATGGGTCATCAGTCCTTTGTGCAGAGCTTCAGTTTGTAGCAAAGTCCCTCCAGAGGTAAGAAGCAGGATTGTAGACCAGATGGAGATGAGGCATCAGCCTTAGATAGGCTTTTCCAGGTGTAAGAACCTCTTTGTCCTTACTGTGGAAAATTACAGCAAAATGGAGTCTGGAGTCATAGAATCATAGAATCATAGATCAGAAGGGACCAATATGATCATCTAGTCTGACCTCCTGCAAGATGCAGGCCACATCAGCCGATCTCCCCACTCCATCAGCAAGCGACCCCTGCCCCATGCTTCGGAGGAAGGCGAAAAACCTCCAGGGCCACTGCCAATCTACCCTGGAGGAAAATTCCTTCCCGACCCCAAATATGGCGGCCAGCTGAACCCCGAGCATGCGGGCAAGACTCTCCAGCCATACCCTCTGGAAAAAGGTTAAGAATAACATATCATTGACCCATTGTACTATTTAACAGTGTGGCACTTAATTAACCTATTGACTAAGCCCGGTATCCTATCATACCATCTCCTCCATAAACTTATCTAGCTTAGTCTTAAAGTCATGGAGGTCCTTCGCCCCCACTGTTTCCCTCGGTAGGCTGTTCCAGTATTGCACTCCCCTGATAGTTAGAAACCTTCGTCTAATTTCTAGCCTAAATTTCCTAGCTGACAATTTATATCCGTTTGTCCTCGTGTCCACATTAGCACTGAGCTGAAATAATTCCTCTCCATCCCTGGTATTTATCCCTCTGATATATTTAAAGAGTGTAATCATATCTCCTCTTATCCTTCTTTTGGTTAAGGAAAACAAACCGAGCTCCTCAAGTCTCCTTTCATATGACAGGCCTTCCATTCCTCGGACCATTCTAGTGGCCCTTCTTTGTACCTGTTCCAGTTTGAATTCATCCTTCTTAAACATGGGAGACCAAAACTGCACACAATACTCCAAATGAGGTCTCACCAACGCCTTATATAACGGGACTAGCACTTCCTTATCCCTACTAGAAATACCTCGCCTAATGCATCCCAAGACCGCATTTGCTTTCTTAACGGCCACATCACATTGCCTGCTCATGGTCATCCTACGATCAACCAGGACTCCTAGGTCCTTCTCCTCCTCCGTTACTTGCAACTGGTGCGTCCCTAGCTTATAACTAAAATTCTTGTTAGTCATCCCTAAATGCATAACCTTACACTTCTCACTATTGAATTTCATCCTGTTACTAATACTCCAGCTTACAAGGTCATCCAAATCTCCCTGGAGGATATCCCGATCCTTTTCCGAATTGGCAATACCTCCCAACTTGGTGTCGTCCGCAAACTTTATCAGCCCACTCCTACTCTTGGTTCCCAGGTCAGCAATAAATAGATTGAATAAAATTGGACCCAAAACCGAACCTTGAGGAACTCCACTAGTGACCCCCCTCCAACCTGACAGGTACCCTTCAATACTACCCTCTGCAGTCTCCCTTTAACCAGCTCCTTATCCACCTCTGGATTTTCATTTCAATCCCCATCCTTTCCAATTTAACCAGTAATTCCTCATGCGGTACCGTATCAAACGCCTTACTGAAATCTAGATATATTAGATCCACTGCATTTCCCTTGTCTAAAAAATCTGTTACTTTCTCAAAGAAGGAGATCAGGTTGGTTTGGCACGATCTACCTTTCGTAAATCCATGCTGTAAACTATCCCAGTTGCCATCGGCCTCCTGCTCCGTAACCACTCTCTCTTTTAAAAATTTTTCCATGACTTTGCATACTACAGATGTTAAACTAACAGGCCTGTAGTTACCCGGGTCACTTTTTTTCCCCTTCTTGAATATAGGAACTACATTAGCTAATCTCCAGTCCAACGGTACAATCCCCGAATTTAGAGATTTATTAAAAATCATCGCTAACGGGCTAGCAATATCACTCGCTAGTTCCCTTAATATTCTAGGATGAAGATTATCCAGGCCCCCCGATTTACTTCCGTTAAGCTGTTCAAGTTTGGCTTTCACCTCCGATACCATAATGTCTACCCCATATCCTCATTCCCATCGGTCCCTGTATCACTATTCCTTAGCCCTTCATTAGCCTCATTGAAGACCGAGGCAAAATATTCGTTCAGATATTGTGCCATTCCAAGATTATCCCTAATCTCCACTCCGTTCAAAGTTTTAAGCGGTCCCACTTCTTCTTTCTTGGTTTTCTTCCTATTTATATGGCTAAAAAACCTTTTGCTATTGGTTTTAATCCCCTTCGCTAAGTCCATCTCCACCCGTCGTTTTGCCTTTCTCACTGCTTCCCTACACCCTCTGACCTCAATAAGGTAGGTTTCTTTGCTGATCCCTCCCATTTTCCAGTCCTTGTACGCTTTCTGTTTTTTCTTAATGACCCTCTGAGACGCTTGCTCATCCAGCTCGGTCTAAAACTGCTACCTACGAGCCGTTTTCCCTTTCTTGGGATACATGCCTCTGACATCTCCTGCAACTTCAACCTGAAGTAACCCCAGGCGTCATCTGCCCTTAGATCCCTAAATATGTTAGGCCAGTCTACTTCCCTAACTAGTCACCTTAGTTTAGTAAAGTTAGCCCTTTTGAAATCATAAACCCTAGTCTCAGATGCACTATTGATTATCCTCTCATTTATTTTGAAACAAATTAGCTCATGATCACTCGAGCCAAGGTTGTCCCCTACAACTATTTCCTCAACAAGGTCCTTGTTGCTCACCAAAACCAGATCTAAAATGGCATCCCCCCTCGTCGGTTCAGCAATCACTTGATGAAGGAATTCATCAGCTATCACGTCTAGGAAAAGCTGAGCCCTATTATTGTTACTAGCATTTGTTTCCCAATCTATATCCGGGAAGTTAAAATCCCCCATGATCAAGCAGTTCCTATTAGTGTTTACCTCCTTAAAAACATTAAAGAGCTCTCTATCCGTCTCTAGGGTAGATCCCGGCGGTCTATAGCACACCCCAATCACTATCCCGGGTGAGGCTCTAGTAGTTTTCTTCCCCAATGTGACCATTGCCCAGACAGACTCCGTATTATCCATTGCATTGCTAGTTATTTCATTACATTTCACCTCATTATTGATATACAATGCTACTCCCCCCCCTTTACCTTTGCATCGGTCTTTTCTAAACAGCACATACCCTTCCATACCTGTACTCCAGTCATGACTACCGTTCCACCATGTTTCGGTTATTCCTACGATATCCGGCTTCAATTCTCGGACCAAGAGCTCCAGTTCCTCCATTTTATTACCTAAGCTTCTTGCATTGGTGAACAAACATCCTAATTTTTGCTGTTGGGCTCCTCTCACTCTTTTCACCCAACTCGGTAGGGACACAGTACTACCAGCATGACCTGTAGATCTAGTATCCGTCCCCCCCCTCTTCCTTACACCTGCCTGCCCCCCTCTGGCTATATCTGTTGTTATCTTGTTGTTCTCGCTCCCAATGTATAAATTTGGCGTGGAGAGCACCAGGACCTCTCCCAACCATCTCCCCTCAGTGTCTAGTTTAAAGCTCTTTTAATCAGGTGAGCCAACCTCCCTCCTAGAAGTCTACTTCCTTCCCTACTTAGGTGGAGCCCATCCCGTGAGAACAGTTGTCTGTCCCCAAAAGCCTCCCAGTGCCCATACATCCCAAAGCCCTCCTTGTAACACCACTCCCTCAGCCAACTGTTAATCGTCACTATCTTCTCACCCCTTTGGCGCCCTTCCCTAGGAACAGGTAGGATCCCACTGAAGATCACCTGAGCCTCAATTTCCTTGAGCGTCTTACCCAACCTGGCATAGTCTCCCTTGATCCTGTCTAGCGAGAATCTAGCAGTATCATTCGTTCCCACATGAAGGATGATCAAAGGGTTCTTACCTGCTCCTCTTAGGATCCTTTTCAACCTCAGGTCCACATCCCGTATTTTAGCGCCCGGTAGACAGCACACCCTTCTGTTTTCCGGATCAGCCCTGGTCACAGGCCTATCCACCCTTCTCAGTATGGAATCCCCAATCACGTAGACCTGCCTTTGCCTGGGGACAGTGCGGTCTGCTAACCTATCCCCTGTCCCCCCTCGTCGCACGCTCCTTCCATTCCTATCGTCCCTTATGGTTCCCCTTAAGCCATCCTGTAACCTCCCTGGGCCCAAACTTGGTGCTGTCTCCATAGACTCCTCCCCTTTTTCTATGGGACTGGCCGCTCGTCTCTTTTTCCTTGGCCTCCCACGATCAGCTACCACCTGCTGTACCCCTTCCTCATTCTCCAAACCTTCATACCTGTTCCTTAGCTCTATTTCCCCCTCACTGGCTCTCCTTTTCCTCTGCCTGCTTCTCACGGTCACATGCTTCCACCGCCCATCTTCCTTGTCTGGTGGTCCCCCCTCGTTGGCCTTAGCCCCTGCTTCCCCCTTTGCCCCTGGGCGTTCCCCTTCCGTTACTGCTTGCCATTGCTCCATCAGCTGCTCGAACCCCCTTCTATTCTCTATCAGGGTTTCTACCTGCAGCTCTAGGCCCTGGATCTTTTCCTCCAGCAGCTCTATTAGGCGGCACTTCATGCATACATAGTACTGCTCTGGGTCCCCCGCTAGGACCAGGTACATACCGCAGCTGCTGCATGCTCTCATCCTCAGTGTGTCCTCCAGGGCTTGGCTCATGCTGTCCCGGCCTCGCTTGGTGCTTGTACCTGGGGGGACACAGGGGTCACTGCGCCGCCCCCTTCCACCTCCCCCTGCAAACTCCCACTCAAAACTCCCCTGTTAGCCGCCCTGTTGGCCGGCTCCTGGGCCGCTGCGATCAGCTGTGCCGCTGCCTGGCTGGGCGGCCGCTTTTATAGGCCCCCTCCTCCGCCTAGCTCCGCCCCCTAATCAGGGCTCAGCAGTCTGCCCCGCCAGAGAGAGACACAAGCACCCCAAAGACAGACGCAAACACAAAATACCTGGCTCCTCCAATGGGAACTCCCACTCAAGTCACATGGGCCAGTCCCTGCATACTTTGCTGAGTCACAAGGCGTGTCTGCCTTCTCTCCATGGGTCAATTGTGTAGCTGATGGTCCTTAATGGGCCATCAAGCAAGCTGGGCAGAGCTAACACCAACTTGTCTGGGATGTTTCCCAGAAGCACAGCACCAACTTGAAATACAGACAGTATAGAGCCAATATACATAACTTCAACTAAAAATGACACATGCACACAGACAGCATAGTCATAACCAGCTACCCATAACCTGGTCATAGACATCTTATATGACCCCCTTTACCTAAGATTTGGTGCCACTACAGGACCTTGGTTGCAAACCATGTTCTATATGGTCCCAGTTTATACCAATAACGTCACACTCCCTCCCATAGCAGGGCCGCTACCCAGGCACAAATGGGCACTTTGTTGATGATGTCACTGGGTGGTTGTGTAGCCCGTACAATTGTTACACCTATAAGATTACATATTCCAAAGCCCTTCACACCACTCGGGCTTATCTCTATACACCCATACAGTCTGTTCCCCAGTGTTCCCTTCCCAG